>NC_061092.1:34534097-34586597 GCF_015104395.2 Macrobrachium nipponense | reverse complement strand
AGCCGCAAGAGACAACGGAGAATCACAATTGTCCCCTTACTTTTGAAACTATTGTCAGGATATCAAGTCTTGGAAGCAATTTATGACATTGAAACTGACGATAGGAGACTTATACTCAGCCTTTTATCTGTCAGTGTTGACGGCGATACTTTTTGTTTAATGAAACCCTGACCAGAGGACGTTAGCCAGGTTCACTGCAAGCACAAGGATTACAGTGTTAAAGAGAAATTTTTAGAAAATACAGCGTAATACACTTGGTACTTAATAGTAGAACATTTGGGGTCAAACAGAGTAACGCTCTCTTCCCAGGCAGTATTTGATTCCGCGTTGTTTTAGGAAAGCACAAACGAAAAGTTTCCGAGCTTGATACATTTATTTCACTGTGGAATGTCAGATTTACATTCATAGTGATAATTGTAACCTAACAGCTAGCTGTCTCTTTCAAGCGAGCCATCAAGCTCAAAAGGTCAAGAAGCAGCCATTTACAGTGATTTATTCCTCAACGGGATCAAAGTGTGATCAGTTCATGTTAGTTACGTGTATATTCAGAACATAATAGATAGAAAAGATTTTATGAGAAGGGAAATTGAAACATAAACTGAAAGTTTAATAAAGGAGGTTCATTTCAATAGGACTTTGTTTTCTGGACGAGGAAACTTGTGACATTACGAAGTGTGAAAGAGACAGATTTACAATTTAGATAACACGTGACATATAAGATCGAGGCTTTGCTGAGTGGCCAGCGAAGGGAGCGAACTGTTGGAAAATCAAACTCGTCTCATATAGAATGTGAGGTCACTTCACAACGGGAAACGACAAATTGACGTTTTTTTTTCGTATTAAAAGTGGAACAAGAAAGGAATTTCTATATTTTGTCAAGAGAAACCTTGCAACGGTTTAACTGATTTTTTCTTAGCACGTTTATTTTTTCAGATGGAAACCTTATCACAAAGTATCAAGTTTTGGAGAGGGATGGTGTGACATGTGTGCGAAACTTCACGAAGACCAGTCTCCGAAGGTCTACGACGACATAGACAAATGGTACATCACAGATGCAAAGTGTCTGACCGATGAGTCGCCGGAGATATCGAGTTTCGTTAGTGGAATTCCTATAGGGGACGGCGTCGACCCCAACAGGATAGTTCGACCTTGAAATGATACTCGCTTCCTCAGTATTGGGATGAACGAAATGCAAGAAGTTCATCACTCCGATTTGTGTAAATAAGTCTGTACGCTTATGGTATAAACGTGTTTGTATTTGCGTCGTAGCTGTGTTACTTTGGATGCTCAGTAAATATTACTTTGAAAAACTGTCACTTCTACTTTTCCATGATTCCCATTGCAATCTAACTTCCTAAAAAAAAGAAGGTTCGTTAGATTTTTAAACAATGGATTAAGTCGCCGGATTAATCTTGGTCAGACTTAGGCCTACCTGGGCAAGATTAAAAGCACATAAAGTAAAAGCCACGCTATCTTCAAGTTACTAACCCCCCACTCCCTCCGTCCCCAATCCCCTCACTATTCTGTGTTAAAGTTGGATGAAAACTTTGGCATTAAGTTTTCATCACTGATTTTTTACTACTACGATACCGTACTTTCAAAAATGATGGCAATATAAGAGAGGATCGATGTGGCAATTCCTTCTTATTCTTTGTTGAAGTTTGGAATAAAACACCGGCACTCAGTTTTCATCACTATGAATCTGTATTACTAAGGTACTATACTTTCAAAAATTACGGCAATATAAGAGAGGGTCGATACAGCAGTTCCTATGCAGAGGGATGCTACTAACTGGCCACTCGGGTAGGAGATGGTCATTCTAAGTGAGTTTATTATTATTATTATTATTCAGAAGATGAACAACCCTGTTCATATGGAACAAGCGTGAACTATCCTTGTTATTATATGGATATGCTCTCTCTCTCTCTCCTCTCTCTCGAGGAAAACGAGACCGTTAACGTCATGTTTAGAGTAGAGCTAACTCTCTTTTTCATGGTTGAAAACTAATCAAACGGTCGAACCGCCGACGGTATGTCAAAACCGTTATTTGACGAAAGGCTTAAAATTGACAATGCTTAATGAAAGAGGAGTAGAAAGTAACTGCAAAACGTTTCTGCGAATTCGGTAGACGTTCAGCACAAGTGGAGAGTTAAGTACTGTACTGAAAGTTTGTATTTGAAATCAAACGCCATGATTCAGACTTTCCGGGTATTTTTGAGCCCGGGTTGCAAACAGCGTTGCCATTTTGAGGAATTTCGTCTACTAGTGTGGCTCTCTGGTGACATCTGGCAACCCTCCATGGCTTTTTCGACCACAGGCCACGGCACTGAGGAATAAAATTCTTCACTTGGCCTTTTTATGTTATTATTATGAAAATAAAGTTATAAAACACATCAAGCTTATCTATACAAATGAATTTTATTGAAACCCTTTATTTTTCTTGGTCAAAAAATACTTTATGCTAAGCCTGTGACGCTTATTTTTTTTTACGTCACGGAAAATAATTCTACATCGGAAAATACGCACCCTAACCATTAAATCATAACTAACGTAAAAAAAAGAACTGCTAAAAGCCACTGTTGTGAAGAAAAAACGACAACGTTGGTCGCAAAGACCGAGCCCTAAGTTTCTCTTCAGGTCTTTGCAAAGACGTTGTCGTGTGTTCCAGTCGGGTTTTATAGGGTTCCACCAGCAAGTGTTGACAGAGACACACACATCTGCCGTCTGCTGTTTTGTAACTGGGTTTTTGTTGCTGTAACCGGTATGTGTTTTCGTCCCCAGGATTGAGTGCTAAAACGACACCGCTCCAGTAGCTTGTTACATTTTCTCTGTGGAAGGTGGGTCTCGTGCCAAGTTGGTTTGATCTGAAGGATGTGGCTGACCTTTTCTTTGTGCAATTGCAAATCTGGTGAACGGAAAAACAGGGCAAATGGGCTTTCTGCTTCATTAGCTAATATACATCACTCTCTTATTTCCAGGCTATAGAATGAGCCAAGTAGAAATGCGCAACCTCATAATTTTTTAAATCAAATGGAGGTTACCTCTTAGGTTTTCGTGTCTTAGTGTGACCCACTGTCGCTCGCACCATACTCTTAATGTTTAATGAAATTTTCGCTAATGACCACCGGAGTTGAAGTAGTTAGCTTTTCGTGGTCACCCGTTCATATGGAGACCAGACTAAGTGGTACTTTCACTAAGCTACTCTCCCCAAGGGAATTAGTGTCGTACTTAGGTTCTTTGCAGTGCCCTTTCGCCCCCTAGCTGCAGCCTCTTTCATTTCTTTAACTATACCTCCATTCATATTCTCTCTCTTTCATCTTACCTTCCACTTTCTACTAACAATTGTTTCACAGTGCAATTGCGAGGTTCTCCTCTCATCATACTTTTAAAACCTTTTTATTGTTGGTTTCTGGTTCAGCGCTGAATGACCTCATAGGTCCCAGCACTTGGCCTATGGCCTAAACTCTATAGATTGAATTCACTAAGCTACTTGAGACTGGCAGGAAGGTACGAATTCTCATGAGGGAGTTGAAGACGAAAGTCGAACTCCTGCGTCTTCTTCTTTTGATTTTATCCATTACCTCTTGACCGTTTTCGTTCCCTTTATCTGTCGGTCTGTCAGCGAGATCCACTGAAATCTTAGGGCATGAATGCTGCTGAGCTGTGAGGAAAGGTTCATTGTGACGGGAAAAGTGGATTCGCATTTTGTTTGGGTTCAAATCCAGATCTAGTTGCAGGATTTACTAGCTCTCTGTTTAATGTCTGTTTGGTTTTATTCCTTTCTTGTAGACGAGTTAAGTATTGTGGATTAATGTGTTGAGTAGTATGTATATATATATATATATATATATATATATATATATATATATTATATATATATATATATATATATATATTATATACAGGAAGGTTGGGGCATCTGGAACGCCGTAGATTTAACATAAATAGGATGGAGAAAAGCCAGCGTAGCATCATACATTTATTTTCCAAATTTTCGAGACTTTGGGTCTCATCATCAGGGCTGTAAAATATACAAAATATACAAATTAAAAAAGACTCAAGAATTATATTAATAAAAATGGAACAACATAAAAGTTAAATATGATAATTTAAAAAATGAACTTATATATATATATATATATATATATATATATATATATATATATATATATATATATAAATTAAAAAGTGAAGAATGCTTAAGTTAGTACCTATCTCTATGGAGTCACTCAGTTTTTTAACTCCATAGAGATAGGTACTAACTTAAGCATTCTTCACTTTTTATTTATAGATATATATATATATATATATATACATATATATATATATATATATATATATATATATATGCATATATATGTATGTATATATATATATATATACACACACACATATATATGTATTTATTTTTTTTATATATATATATAATATATATATATATATATATAATATATATAGTATATATATAATAACGAGATGGTCAATCTCGTTATCATATTTTTAAAAGGTAGCGATGGACCAAGAGCGGCCAAATGCAATTAGTAACACATTCTCTCTCTCTCTCTCTCTCTCTCTCTCTCTCTCTCTCTCTCTCTCTCTCTCTCTCTCTCTCTCTCTCTCTCGATACACCTCCCCTCCATTATCTAAGGTCATCAAATCAGAGTCGTGAGTTACAAAAATATGCATTTATTCAAAAGCAAAGTATTAGCTGAATAACTCAGATTCTTAACAGAATAATTAAATGAAATTTTAAACTCAGAAACCCAAATAACTCAGATAACCCTCGGTAATTAATCAAACACCAATATTAGTTTAGCCATAACACTAGGCACAGTCAACACAGTAAGTACACCATAGAAATTAAGTCAGTTCCCATTTCTCTAGAACAATTCCACTCTTCTCCAGAACAATTCCCCTTTCCAGAATCGCCTGTTAGAAGACAGGAGAACACTCCGGTAAGCATAAGAGCATAATCAAAGATCATATGAAACAGAACATCTCTGAAATAAATATTCAAATACAATCCAGCCACACCTTGGCCAAAATAAAGAAAAGGCATACCCATTCAGCACAGTTTTGCACAACACTTATCAACAAACACTTTGGCAGAAGCCATCCTGGCTCTGCCTCCTCTCCGTAATAGTCTCCCCGTCTTGGCAACACTGCATTTCACTTAAGGCTCGCACGTACGAATTCACACTCAATGTTCACGCCCATAAACTGCTTGAGTCCAGTTTCAAAGTCACCTCTACGCTCATGGCGACAAGACGAGGCACTGATTTGCTAAGACAGCAATCTTGATCACACCCCCTCAAAAGGACATGTCAGCATTCCTAAGGCTTGTCATTCGGACCACTGTCTTAAATGATGACTCCACATTCTAAGAAATGTCGCAGCATATCACATCATATATTATTAATCATATTATCTTAGCAAAATCCTCTTTCATGTAACATATAGCTATATATATATATATATATATATATATATATATATATATATATATATATATATATATATATATATAGTATATACATATATGTAATGCAGGTTGAAAAGGAGTAGCCCAGATAACCTGTTTTTAGATAACCTTAATTTGCTATTGTTATTCCATTTGATGGTAATTCTGACGGCCCGTCTCTATGACTAACCGTTAATAGTAACATAAGTACTTTGCTAGAAGAGAAGGAACTTTTTGATGACCAAAAGATTCAGAATGCGACTGACGAAATCCTCGAATCAATATTCACTTCACTTATGAATATTCAAGACGACCCAAGAGAATCTGTTTTGACAAGTGAAAATAGTAAATTAATTTATAACATTCTTAGTGATATTCGGAGAGATCCTAAGACAGGTAGGTTAGTTGTGCCCGCTTTATGGAAGAAGGAAATACAACATTTAATGTCGCCCCCAACTATAATCTTGCAGTGTTTCAGTTTCTCAATTCTCAAAAAGAAAGCTTTCGCTTGAGAGGTTAAAGGAATACGATGCAGTTATACAGAACCAATTTGAAGATGGAGTAATTGAACGTATTGCAGATCTTCCCTCATTTCTTAGAGAGAATCCAGATGTATCATTTCTAGCTCATAATGCCGTGTTCCGAAATAACTCTAACACGACGAAGTGTAGGGTTGTCTTTCTATCGAATTTAAGTGAGAGAACAAATGAGAAATATCTTTCCCATAATCAGTGTTCCATGGCAGGAGCTAATTTGAATAATAAAATGCAGATTTCAACACTACTACTAAGGTTTGACAAGTATTTGCTGACTTATGATTTGAAAAAAGCCTTTTTACAGCTTTTACTTAGAGAAGAGGACACGAGAAAGTTACTTTTTCTATGGTTTAAGGGTATTTCTAAGAACGATTTCTCAATTGTTGGCTATCGTTTCCGACGAGTGCCTTTTGGAATGAGATATTCTCCATTTTTGTTAATGATAGCTCTCTATTACATATTGATCCATAATGTAACTGATGATGATGATGAAGAGACTCTGAGCATAAAAAGGTGTTTGTATAACCTTTCTTACATGGATAACTTAGCCATAACATCAAATGCGGATAATGTTTTGTTTAAGGCATTAAATGTTTCTGTATCGACGTTCCGAGAATTTGGATTCGAATTACAAGAGTTTTGTACGAATTCTGTACCCTTAAGAGAACAATTAAATAAGTTTGAACACTGCACTGAATCAGAATCAAAGCTTTTTGGCCTAATTTGGAATACAGAGAATGATGCGATTAAAACTCGTGAACTTAAATTAAACCCTAAAGCTAATACAAAAAGGTTAATTTTAAGTACTATTCATTCCAATTAAGATCCTTTTGGGTTTTCAATACCAGTTTTAAACCGAAGCAAATTGTTTATGCATTCCTTGCAGAATGACAAGAATATTGGATGGGATACGCCGTTAAGCAGCGAGCTGATGAAAGAATGGGCGAAGATTGCCAAACAGGTTAACAAGAGCTCAGAAATTGTACCACCTCGTTCTGTCGGTAATCGTTGTGACGAGTACAATTTGTTGGTCTATACGGACACAAGTAAAGAATTGTTAGGCTGTGCTTTATATTTGGTAGCTGTCAACTCAGCAGACACCAGGCTGATTTTGGCAAAGAATTCTGTGCTTTGTAAGAAATTAAGAACAAAGTCTATTCCTGTACTGGAATTGATATCTGTACATTTTGGAGTAAAGACGGCCGTAGATGTAGCTGAACAGCTAATGAATGCTGTTGTTCCTATTCGGATTCGTGATATTTATTGCTTCACAGATTCTATGATTGTTCTAAGTTGGATTAAGTCTAAGGAGTTTGAGTTTGGCAAAATAGATAGGAAGCAAATGATGGTTAACAATAGGCTAAATGATATTTCGACACTTTGTTCTAAGCGAACAGTGATTTTCGACCATATAGGTGGTGATGAGAACCCTAGTGACTGTCTTACTCGGTGTGTTTCAGAGAAAATGCTTCGTAGCACGCTCTTTTTAACAGGTCCAAAATTTCTAGATTCTCCATCAGAGTGCAGAGTGATTGTTCCTCATCCCGGTGCAAAGCCGCTGCCCGTGAGTTGCTCTGTTAGGACACATTTCATTTTGAATTCTGAACCACTTATACCGTTAAACAAGTTTTCGTCCTTTAGTAAGGCGGTCAAGGTTTTGAGTATTGTCTTCATCTTTGTTACCAAGTTGAAACAAAGGTTAAAACTGACTAAGAATATACCAGAGAATACCTCTGACGAACAGAATGAAACTGCTCGTAGCACCATTCACCTTTTAGTGCATGCACAAAAGGCTGCCTTTCCCCAAGTTTATGATACGCTGGCTACAGGTAATTTTTCAGAACCCCTTATATCACAGTTGAATTTATTTCGTGATGAAAGTGGGCTTATTAGGGTACAAAGTAAGTTATGTAAATTAAAAGCTGCTTATGATGAGAGGTGTCCGATACTATTGGGAAAAAATTGCCCTGTGGCTAGAAGTATAATTTGGGATACCCATGTAAAACTGCGACACGCTGGAATTTACAAAACTTTAGGTTTACTCAGGAAAAGGTTTTGGATTATTAATGGCTTTGTGGTTGTAAAGAAGGTTTTAAAAGGCTGTTTGATATGTAAAAGGTTGAATGCAAGAACTGTCAAAATTAATCAAAATGCATATAGAGATTTCAGAATAAACCAAGAGGCTATTCCGTTTAGGAATATTTGCATCGACCATTGTGGACCTTTCTTGGTTAAGGACAGAAACAAACAAAACTATAAGGTATATGTGCTGGTCATATCCTGTTTTTGGTCTAGAGCAATTAATCTGGTTGTATGCAGGTTGATTGATAAAAACTCCTTTCTTAGGGCATTACAAATGCATATTTTTGAGTACGGTTTCCCTTCCCTAATAGTTAGTGATAATGGAAGCCCAATAGTGGCGGGAGTAGAGCAAACTATCTCCTATCTAAATGATTTAGAGACCATTGACTTCTTAAGATCGCACAATATTAAGTCTTTAAAATTTCATCCATTCCCTGCTAATGCACATAAATTAGGTGGGTTTGTTGAAACTATGGTTAAGCAAGTGAAAAGGATAGTTACTTCGAGCATTCGAAATTACATTTTGGATTACAAGGATTTTCAATTCTTGATTGCTGAGGCTAAAATGCTCGTAAATAAGAGACCAGTCGCCTTCAGAAATGCTCGAAATAAATTAGATTTTGACCACAGCGTGCCTGTCCCTTTGACTCCAAAGATGATAGTGAAGGGGTATGAAGTACCTTGTGTGAGTATAATTCCTGAGCTTAATATTTCAGATCAGGACGAATCTTTGGGTGTGTCTGATGATATATTCGACAATAATCAAGAGGCAGTTTTATCTCGTTTTGGTAAAATTATGAAAGTGAAAGCTAACTTGGAAAAAATCTATCAGGGTGAATTTACTGCTACGTTGTTCAGTCAAGCAACGGATAGAAAAAATAGGTATGGTAAGAAATCTCATATTGAATTAAGGGTAGGAGATTTAGTGAGTATAAAAACAGATTTTATAAAGCCTTTTGCTTACCCGCTAGGTATCATCGTACAAATTGAAAAGAATGACCTAAATGAAGTAACAAGCGCTAGTGTACGTAAATCCAACGGAGAAATTTTAAGACACGTTGATAATTTGATATTCCTAACAGATACTTCCATCAACGTTGACAGTAACTCTGTTTCTCCTGAATTTGTTCCTGAAACCTGTACAGTTTCCTACAAGTCTGAGAGATCAGCTGCCCGTAGATGTCGAGAACGGAACAAGGCACTAATTGAGCAACACAAGGTTTAATGTGATTGTAGTGTTGTAAAATTTATTGTATAACTTTTGTTTTTTCTATTTATTCTAGTTTCACAATTCCAAGAAATTGCTCACCCGGCCCCGCCAGTGTACAAAAATATTAATACAAATAAAACATTTTTCAAGAAATTGAATCTCAAACTTTATTTAAATTAAATATTTAATCAATTGAGTTAAGTAACCCCTTGAATTTGTACGTGCATGGACTTCCATGTTTCCATGGTCCTTGGATACGTCACTAAATGACAGACGTCAGACCTAACAAGGACGCGGAAAAAGCTCGGGTAAGACAGTATAAAGTACCGCTACGACCGTTCACTACCACCGCCGTCGCCAGAGACAAGACGGACGGTTACCGGTTACGAAAAATTTTGAGGATTCGATAGTTGGCTGGTCGGGTGATCAATTTCTACTTTCTTCACTTTTTATTGATGGATCGTTTTCCCGGAGGTACTGATGTGGTAATGCTGCTCAAGAGACTTCCTGTTGAATCACGAGCCTTCGTAAGGTGTACGAAATTGAACATGAGAAAATAAACTCATCGTGTGGGGGTTCGAGGTGAAGGACAATACATGGTGGAGGACGACGGCTGAGTTCCAAGATCTTCGCTGCTGGCTGCCTAACTCGGGTAAGTTGATGTAATGCAGATCCAAGGGTATTATGTGTACTTTGTCGGCGATAGTGTACTATACACTCAAAGATCATTGAGGCAAGGCCCTTCATTAATTTTTCAACCTTCAGTGACTTGATTAACGTATCGAGTATAAAATCGTTTGAGATTTAAGTTTCTTGTTTAGCCTCGGTACCTTTTTGTTATTAAGTGTGTTTGGGATGGCAACCAGTCGCTCCCTATAACTTGTCTTTTTTCCTGTAGGTTGGAGAGTCGCTAAAAGGGGTGGAACCTTGGAGTGAAGAGAGGTCAAGAGCTATCGTCTTGGAACTAACAGGACACTTTCCTCAATGTAGACTGGGGATTTATTACTTAATTTCATGAAGCTATACCCTTCAATAACTTCAGTCTTGAATCAAGTTTTATATTAAAGTATTTAATTTTCCTCAATTTTCTCTTATCCTCATTAGTCTTTCCATCCTATAAGTTACTCTAGTAACTTTTCGATAAAATTTAGCGAATATGTAGAACAAGGATAATTAAATGAAAAAAATAAGGAAGGTAAATAATTTTCATAATATGAGCTAAAGATAATATAACAATTATAAAAACATCAGCGGCGCAAAAACTTATCAGTACATGTATACACATACACACACACACTACTATATATATATATATATATATATATATATATATATATATATATATATATATATATATATATTAGCACTTACAAATATGATTATGACAGAATCGTTAGGAAGACAATTGGGAGGTTGTTGAGCGTAGACGGTGTAGAATATAGATGATAAGTTGGATGAAAAAGTTTCATGATGGAAGAAAGTATTTGCTTTTTAAAAAGCTTCATGATGGAAGCGAAGTATTTGCTAGAATATGCAAATACCAAAGACAATGGCTTAGATGTGAAAGTGGGCTCAAACCAAGATTGCGTTATTTTTTCGAGGCCCGTGAATATCTTTGTGTCTGGAGTGGTGCAGGACGTCAGAGTAAAGGCAGTAGATTCAGATGCAACGTTGCAGAGGTGATGCCGTACTTGATGGTGTTGCATACATTACAGGCGAAGTTGTTTGCGGGAGAAGAACGTTGAGAGTGAGTGTGAGCGAGAGAATAATGCCGTGATAGAAAATTAAAATCGGGAAAAAGGAGCAATGAATGTTAGCATGTCTGGTAGAGAGTTGGAATATATTAAGGTGTCATGGTATTCTGGATTAAATGTAAGTGATGATGTTAGGGTGAACGAGGAGGGGAAATCACAAAAGGCAGCAGAATGTGTGCAAAAGACTGAGAAAGACTTGGGGAGATATTTAGGCTGAGGTTGGGATGTGTCTGGGATGATTGTTGAGCTAACTTGTCCTTATGAAAACCAAATGTGGACATTGGATGCGGATGAAGGTGAAATATTTGAAACTGTTGAGGGGAACTGATCGCTTATTAAGCGCCAAAAGAAGAACTGAAAGCGCGAGAGATGAGGAGTCTCAGAAGTGATATAAATGTTAGCTTAGGTGGAGGGATGAATCGGTGTTTTGAGATTATTAGGTCATGTTGAAAGAATAAAGGACAGTAGCTTGGCGAGGGATTGTTTGGTGGAAGGAGAAAAGGGAGTCCTAGATATTGATAGATAGGTGGGCTGAAGGAGTTATTGGAAATGAGGTTCCTTGGTATAGAATGACAAATGTTATGGAAGTTATCTGTGCATGGAGCTCATCAACGATTTGATGGAACATGAATGTGACAAATAATCGTTGCGTCTTTTCTTTCGCCTAGAGCTACCCCATTTTGGTGAATAGCTTCATGTTTACAAATATGTTTCTCTGTATATTGTAGTCATACTGTAGTATAATACTATAGTATTATTTAACGGTAGAACACAATGGGCTTAGATTAGTCAGCACTACATGTGTAGATCAAGTGTTCTTATGTAACAGGTGCGTGAGAGGCTGGAGGGTGCAGGTACAAAGCTGTGTGGTGTATAGTAGATGTGCTAGGGATACAAATTGGTAGAATAGGAATAACTGGTTTAGAAGGAAATTAATAGAGAGAAATAATTTTCTTAATGAAAGTAAAGTCGTATTAGAATATGTTATGATGATGTGATGTGAAAGTGGCTGGTTTGTATAAAATGGTTATGTCAGTATTGAAAAGGAACCGGAACACCTGGTAAAACGTTTTGTACCACGCATGCGCAGTCCTGAGACAGCAGTCGCTGGGAACATAGGTCACGTGCCCGGCAGCATCCCCCCCTCCCACCACCATGGATATGAATAATATATTTTCTTTCAATAAATCATTTTTAGTAGCAAACATTTGCTTAGTTAATGATTATTTCAACAACAACTGTACAACAGCAAAAACAACTACTACTGCTACCGTGTACATATATGTGTGTGCATTGCATATATGAAAATTAATATATGTACTGCACAAGTTGCTCACATACACATATACGTATAATAAGCAAACACTACAGGACTTTGTATGGCTACGTTTTAGTTTCTCTTATGGTTCAATCAACGTTTCAGTTTCTGAACGTGTGATATCCGATAATCCTGGATTATCTCTTTGATTTTTACCCTTTGGACGATTAACCTTCTGGTATTGTTGATCCTTTTGTTTACCTGGTAACTTTCTTTCCAACTGTATTTCATTCGTTCCTTGACAATGTCGCAGTGAAGCAACGCCATCTTGAATTGAGTCAATTCAAGATGGCGTTCAAGATGCAACGCCATCTTGAATTGAGAAGGCCTGAGAGACTCAAGCATGAGTCATACCAGTCGTCTGAGTCTGGCTGTGCGTTTCCATTCACAATTTTGTATTTTTGTTGGTATTTGTCAGTTATTTGCAGAATGCATAATTTTTGTGTAAGTTAATTATGTTTTACAGTCTTTTGCATCATCAGTATCCTGTGGACCTGCTTAATATGATTAAATATAAAGGGAAATCAGTGCAGAAACAGTAATGAGAACAAAAAAGTTTATTCACAGAAATGAGTATATAATACATTACTTTTCTTAACAATAATTGTTTAGTAGGGCATTGGAGGAAGCAAATATCAGCATTTTTTGAATTTTTTTCTATGCTATGCCCAGCATCACAATCATTTAGTTAAGAAGGCATCATTATCAGAAAGGGCAGTGAGTGAAATGATCCGTGGCCAAATTCCTTTGATACATCGATTTGATAAAATCAGGACACTGTGACAGTTTATCAATGGTTATATAGTTAAACAGAATTGCGTTTACTACAGATTCATGCGGATAAAGAAGCCTTCCTCTGCTTATACCCTGAATGTAACTGTTATTGTCTGTCAAGCTATCTTTTGTTTCTTGGCAAGTAAGTAAGTCTTTACAGGAGCTACACTTAAATTTTTTCACAATAGCATACACACAATAGCCAGCAAGGTATGTTATAACCGGGAAAAGATCCCTGCATTTATCAATATCATCTTGTCTGACATCAATATAAAAAAAATCGTTATTTCCGGACTCCTGATTATTCATGCATTCCCAGTTCGTTTCTTCGAAGATCTTCAGTTCGATGTTTTTATTATTAAAAGTTATTCTGAGAACAGACATTAACCTCAGTTTTTTTTTTACACTCGAACACTTGTCGCAAGGAAATGTTGTAATTGCTGCCAGCAAGTCGACGATATTTACCAAATCTATTTTCAAGTTGATGGGTTTGAAATTTTCCTGGTAAGACATATTTCATTTTTTATTTTTCTACACAGTACTTTGTTATTTCTATCATTGCACTACTATGAGATTCAGGGTCTCTGTAACACGGTTTTTTGGACTTTGCTCCTTGTCAAAGCATCTGATGTAGCTGAAAGTTGACATATGTATATTTTACAACCACACACAAATTTTGTCAGCATTATCAATAACCTAAACCCGATAGTTTTAATTTTTATAGAGTAAAAATGATCTAGCCGACGCCATGGCCAATGATTACGAGCCAAGAGTCGAAAAACATTCATTACGTAAGCAAGGTAAACAAACACCTTTTGACTAAATTTTGCCCCGCCCATCCACCAGACAGAAATTCCATCGGCTCTGAAACCCAAAGACTTTATGAATGGCGGAACGATACATAGATGTGGGTGGGGTATCAGTGCTAGCGTAGTAATACTACTGTAGCAGTAGTGCCGCAACAGTATAGCAGTAATATAGTACATGAATTAAACGTTTAGGCCAACTGCTGGGATCCTTGAGGATCATTTAGCACTTCTTACAACTACTCGAGAAATTAGTTTTTATAGCCAGAAGTTAGATTTTCTAATCCAACAATGCCCATGGTAGCCTTCAGTGTTATCCTGAATTAAAACGAGGCGAAAGTGGGTGGAGCCTCATGAAGTCACCATTCTGACGATAATTATTGGTGAAGGTTTAAAGCCAATATACGGTACCGGCTATTTTTTTTTTTCAGTAAATAGGTAAATAGCCAATAAATAAAAATTGCTTGACATTGGATATAGCAGTTATCAAATCAAGCTTGTCTACTATGTTTTTGATAATTACCAACTATTCCCTACATCTTGTCAATCTGATTGTGACCTATAAAGTAGACTATAATTTCTTTGGAAACTTATTTTGGGAGTTAGACTAATAATCGAAGTGTTTTTTATTTATTAACATATTTTGTTGGTTTGTTCATTATGACAATTATCAGTGGAGAGGTTCCAGAGTTCATAAAGGTGTACCGCTTTGCTTGTATTTAAATTTGTATGTCATTGTTGCCAGAGGTTTAGCCTTCGTTACGTATAGCCAATCATCCATCGAGAAGAGGGAAGAAATGCTGTCATAAGTTACGTAACGAGTGCGTTCGAAACCTTTTCTCTGAGTAAGTTGGCCCGTCTTCAAAAAGGTCACTTTTACATTATAAGTACCAAATTTATTCAACCTACGTAGTGCAGAATACACTCAAAATTTATGTCTTGATATAATATGTATTCTGAATAAGCGTTATATTTATGAAATGCATAGATAAAAAGTTATTACGAAAAAACCGTGTTACAGAGGCCCTGAATCTCATAGTAGTTGTGTGTTTTAAGGCAGTGAATGTTTCCCTACTCAGCTTTCCACCAGTTTTAGTAATGTTATTCCAGAGACCTAACCAGAAATGGAATTTCTGTAGGAAAATATACTTCTCGTCATTTACATTATATGTTAGTGAAGTAGCATATTTATTGTGAAACCGAGTACCTTTATGTGGTTGCTTTGCATTCATTATGGTCCACCAGAGATAAATGACTTTAATATAATTAGCTACATCTTCAGAATTTGGCAAACAGTGTTCTTTTCCCGTTGTCAAAAGTGCTCCTATGACATATCCATTGAAAATTTGTAGGGCAAGGCTGACGTTTTGCCTTTCTAGACTCGAGGGATTTAATGCCTTTGATGTAAGTTTGTATGCATTTCTGAGGAGAGAATCTGCTTCTAAATTGTGTAAATTATGCAAAGGTTGCTAACTAGTAATGTCTCATTAGATGGCCTCAGAAAAAGTACCCACAGCAATGCAAATTAAAAACAAATGGTTGAACAGTTTACGAAATATGAAAGTTGCAAGTACTGAGTTATCATTTAAAGTCATCAGCAATGACTACCAATGTATTTTATAATCATTCGTGTTAATAAACTGTTGTTTCTCATCATAACTTCTGCGCTGATTTTCCACCATTATGCAGCATATTTAATCATATTAACCAGGTTTAGAGGATTATGATATTGTTAAAGACTGTGAAATATAATTATCTAACATAGCAATTAGATACTCTAGATAAGAAGTAATAAATAACACCAAAAATACAGAACTGGGAATGGTAACTCGTGGCCAGGATAGGACGACTGGTGATGACTCATCTTTGTGTTTTGAGTGGTCGCACAGGCCTTGTCAATTCAAGATGGCGTTGAGTGAAGACGGAAAGCGCTTGGATTTCTGCCTATCATTTTCCTCTGGTATTCGCTTATTGAATGAAGTCATGTGCATCTACTGTGATTTTTAAAGCACATATACGTGTATGTATGTATATATATATATATATATATATATATATATATATATATATATACATACATACATATATATATATATATATATATATATATATATATATATATATATATATATATATATATGTATATGCCGCTAAATAGCGTGGGACAATATATTTAGCGAAGGCCACAGGAAAAATAAAAAGAGGAGTACCAAGCGCTTTCGTGTTATTTCAACACATTTTCGAGGTATAAAATGTGTTGAAATAAGACGAAAGGTCTTGGTAATCCTCTTTTTATTTTTCTTGTGGCCTTGGCTATTTATATGTGTATGTAGTATATATATATATATATATATATATATATATATATATATATATATATATTATATATATATATATATATGTGTGTGTGTGTGTGTGTGTGTGTGTGTGTGTGTGTGTGTGTGTATGATAACCCTAAGCGCTCCCCACCCCATGAACGATTTCTAGTCCCGCCATTGCCTGAATGAGTAAGTTTAGATGCAAACCTTTGAAAGATTGAGGAACAGAGGCAAATTGAAGCCAGGAGGATGAATGAATGAATGTCAGAATGAATGGTAAGAGAATGGAAGTAATTGACTTGAATAAAGGCTTTGAGTAAACATATCAGGTGGTTGTAGGATGAGAGATGAGGACGATCCCAGAATATTAGGCTAAACAAGGGAAATAGGAACAAGTCTGAATTGTCTTCTGAGTAAGTGTATGAATGTGGAAGCTTTATCCAGTGACCCATCCTTGATTCAGTAGGCGAAGGATGAACGTGTGGTGAATGAATGTTTGTATTTCTTCTGTTAGAACTTTTTTTTTCTTTGTGAGGAGTTGCAAAATAAAAGATGAGCTGTGCTTAATAGGTACATATCAATTGATTCTTCTCTTGTTTTCTCCTCCGACAGAGTCGAGGTTGGTTTGGCCAAAAGATTTGTCACAGCTTTTGAATAATGAGGAGACTTTGGGTGAGTATTGTGTTTGTGGAAGTGTGTTATATTTCTAATTGTTGAATCTTTTTAAATATGAAATACTAATCATACCTAGAAGATAAATACCAGTAACTCTCTCTTAGATTCCATATTGTTCTAACTCAACTCTTTGATCGTTTATTATTATTATTATTATTATTATTATTATTATTATTATTATTATTATTATTATTATTATTATTATTATTACTCCCTTGATTAAACTTTGTAGCTCACTGTGTTTTTTTCTAGTCTCTGAGCATGACCTTATCTTCTTAGCTCATTCACAGGCAAATGTGTCTGCTACATTGAGAGTATATTTTTTCTTTTTGCTAGCGTGTGTGATGGAATTATTTCACGAGGGGCTTTGTGCTGTTCCCTCAAGTCTCTTTCTACCATATAATATTTGCCATCACCAGCTGACTCTTCCACGTTCTTCTCCATCAGCCTACTCCTCTGTGCTGTCTTCTCTGTTGCCTGATTTTCGTGTTTTATCCTTCATCTGCTGACTCTTTTACTATCTCTGTGTTAGCTGCTCTCAACGGAACTATCCTTATCATCTCCTTCATGAGGTGACTTTTCGCTTTCTCCTTCGTCAGCTGGCTGTCATTGTCTTATTTGTCAACGATACATATTCAGGTGAGGGGCTAGGTTATAACCACTAGCGATTCTTTGTGGTTTCTCGATAGGTTTATCGTTGATTGTGACAGTGAATTCATATCCCTGGTGTATATCCAATCTTCTGCTGCCAGAAGATGAACCCTGTTCATATGGGCCAAGACCACATGGGCCACTAGCTTCAAAATCAAACTTCCAAAGAGTATGGTTTATATGACTGAAGTAAAGATTGTAATAGGTATGCACCTTCCAAAGGAAATTGTTACACTGGGGACACTGCGAATTTTTCTTTTGGACAGCATTCAGTCACACGTTTCCACAGAATTTGATCAATGGTTAGTTCTTTGTTTGGTGGACAATTTTCCAATAGTTTTGACACAAACGTGGAGTGATTAACTTTTCTCCCGTTTAAAATTTTGAAGAATAACTTGGCAGCGGGTGTTGTTTTCCTTTGGTGTTGAAGAGTTTAGACATGTGGTGTGTATTGCTCTAATCCCTAACCAGTGCCCAATGCAACTTCAGTTGAGGCTTGAAGGCATCAAAGCAAACCTCCAAAATGACAGAACATGACTGACGCGTCCTAGCTTGAATGTCTTCCGGGACTGGAAATCTAGCAGAAGTCTCAGGAAGCCTTTTCCATAGCAATTTCCCCACAAGGAGGGTGAGCTACGAAGGCACCATCCTTTCAGTTCATTCCAATTGTTCAGGTACTTCCAGGCATGTCCTGTCCTTCACCCACTTCAGCATGTTTCCTTTTCTTTGATCAGTGTTGCTTATGGATCAACAAGATTTTCTTTTATTATTTTGACTCTGCTTGTTAAACATGCTAATAAGAAACAACACTCAACGAATAATTTAATCTTTTAAATGAACGACTATTGTGCTTTACAATTCAGAATGTGCACACCAAGAATGCCTCAGTAGGATTGAAGAAACAAAGACCACTCTTACTACGTATATATGACATTATTTTACCTAATGAAGAGATGTGAAATTTTTAGCAGTGACAGTTTTCGAGAAGATAATTTGGTCGAATCATATCAGTTATTTAGAAATGACTGCCTTCCCCCTAAAAAAAATTATGAAATATTTTATAAGTGATGTCTTAGCTGAGTTACAAATAAAAAATATAAACTCAGAAAAAGTTACTAGATTTGTAAAAGAGCGATATCTTAGATGAATTGCAGGTATATAAGTGTCTAAACTCCAAGTATACGAACCCCTTGCAAGTTGAGACTGAACTATAGCTGTCAGATTTGTATACGCTTCAGCCTAGCTATCAAAACTAAAAGATTTAGGAAGGACTATCAAGGCCTTCACCGATAGAGACAGTACGTTGATCAAAAAAGAACTTCCCTTTAGTTTACAAGGGAGGAGCTTTGTTTGTACGTACTATGCTACGCAAAAAAAAGAAGAAAAAAAAAAGATCCCATAAGCTTGGGGGATGTATTTGATGTAAGACCCTGAGCAGCTTTTCTGATAAGACAGCTTGAAGTACTTGGAATTTTACAACTCACAAGAAAAAAAATCCGTTGAGTGGATTACATAAGGATTTCACCGTGTAAATCTGTGACGAGGGGAAAACACTGTAAAAGTGAAATTCAAGGTAAGTTTCAAGAAAAGGACCACTGTGCATATTTCAGTCACAGGGAAATTTACATTGATGACTCAGAATCAGTCTGTGGATTGGATATGCTGCTGTATATAAAGACAGCATAAGCTCGACCGAACTACTTGCTCCAGATTCCATGTTGACACTAAAAGTGGCGGCCATAACACAAGCTTTGGAGCTGGAAATAATGGAAGGATATGGAATTTGTCATTTATTTAGAGACTGATAGTGCTTTAGACATTACCTCATTTTAATGTCTTTCATCCTGTAAAGCAAAAGGCTCAAAATGGCCTTTTAATATCTTGAATTGCTCATCCACATTTGTAGGGTTCCTGCTCATACTGAGATCGTAGAAATGCAAAAGTAGGCAAAGAGACTTGAACTGCAGCACTTCCTAAAATGGTCAGCGTTAAGAATGTTTGTTGTTCTTATTATATGAAGCAAACGATGTTGTAATTTATTTGATGGAACTGGCAGGAGAGAGATCCTCCCCTTTTCTGGTCCACAGTAAAATGTACAGATGGATGCCCGACTGACTCTCTGTCCCGGACGAGCACAGGTAACGACTGAAGAGCCAATTTCAGGCAAGAAGATTGAGGAAAAAATTTCCTCAGTAACTAAATATCAAATACTTAGGCTAATACATAGCTTGTATGTAAGTTTAACTATTTAGATTTATATATATGGCCATTACGCTTTTAAACCAATCCCTGTTTTATTCCATAATCACTTTGTAAGGACTTAATTATGATATAACGAAAATCCACTGGGTCTGAGGACATAATTTCGTAACAGTGTGGGTTTATAACACCGTAGACTTTATTTTTCTGCAAAAATGACGTAATTTCTTCAAAGTGACAACGCTGATAAAAGACAGTTTCTAACCTTGGGTATCTTCCCTTCAGTAAAAAGCAGAAGCAGGTAGTGTTAACAAAATTACTGACAGGAGTACATTTTTATTCAAACAGTTTATTTTAGAAAGAAGTTGAGCTGTTAAAGGTACATAATTACCATCATGGTTATTAAGTGGGGCCCTTTCCGATTTACTGCTCCAGAATTCGGAACCATCTGCAGATGTACATTCAGGATATTGCGGGAGATTTTGGTCTTGTCTCCTCTTCTTTAAAGGCAATTGGTGTTTTATGTTAAGAAGAGCAAAAATCTCCATTCACCCTTCATATTATGTACAGAAATGTTCGTTTATCCTTCACCCTGTTTACAAAACACGTCATTAACCTTTCGTCTTATTTATCTCTCAGTAATACATCAACTTTTCTCAGAGTTTTCATTTCATTCAAACACATTTCGCACTATGCATCTTATGAAAGTGCTGAATAACCTTCCGAGCCGTGGTGCCAGTGCTTAGGTGCGAGGCACCAAATATCCTTCCATCTTGTTTGCCTGAACAACCCATTTCCTCTCAGTTTCTGTATTTGTCATTCCTTCAACTTTCCAAACTCCTCATTTACTGTGCAGGTTGATCTTTTCATGGCTTGGTAGTTTTTACAGTTGTCATATTCAGTAATCTCACTTTGTTTGATGAGTGCTAATCAACAGCCCTTCATGGCCTGAGACTGATGAAGATGGTACCTTTAATCCAAACAGAAAAGTTCTTAAAATTTGGTGTACGTTTTAACTGGAAGCTCATGCATTATTATATGTAACTCGTCAGCGCAAAGGTTCTTTGAATTCAATCACAAAATTGCCCGTTACGCTCTTGGGTGGTGGTAGAGAAGCGCTAGTTTCCTATATTTATCAGATCGTGGGGTTCAAACGTAAATGACATCATCTGACTCGACTTTAAAGAACTTGAAGTCTGTTCATACTGAAGGACTGGAATTCTGCACTAGTGTTCCGAAACCGTTCCCAAACACCTTACAGATTGGAAGTATTGAATACTTAGCTTCTTCATTCCTCCAGCCCGTAACACTGATGAACTAGAAATTGATCTGACTTTCATGCTTTCATTGAACATCTATAAAGTTTAATTATACTTTCAGATACAACGTTGTGCCAGTGGTGTACGGCCTTGGAAATTACACAGCGATATTGCCCCCTAAATCTTACATTGATGCTCTCGCCTTCCCAACTCCCGAGAATTTGGCGAGCTACCTTCTGTATTTAAACAAAAATGACACAGCATATAACGAATATTTCAGGTATGGTTTGTCAATGTTAACTTTTTGTTATTCTTTTTTGTTGTTTAGAAATAGTCCATATTGTTATTTATCTCGACACACCTTTCACTCCACAGGAAAGTGGAACTTTAAGTATACTTTTATCTGCTGTTTTGGTTTCCACAGACCTTGAAACATAGAGCAATATACATTTAATACCATTCCCTCTAGAGTAAATGATATGTATGTATATACGTATATATGAATATATATTATAATGTATATCTACATATATTTATATACATATATAAAGATTCATATTTTATATGTATATGAATGACTTTTCCGTAATGTAACAGTGATCATGGTATAGAAGAAGGTTAATGAGAATATATGACATTTTAACTCTATCGTCTTTGTATGTATATATATGTATATATATATGTGTGTGTGTGTGTGTGTGTAAAATCTACTGATCATTTTTACCAGAAACATATGTAATTGTAATAGCCATAATGCCCTCAGAACTTGTCGAATTCTTAGTTGTTTATTTATTTTTTTTGGGGGGGATACGCTTGTCACTACAAAGCCTTAAGATCCAGGTGCAAGAAATATGATGAAATTATGATGTCTGGTAGCGGGAAATGAACCCGCCATACCATAATCACGACGAGGTTACGTTGCTGACCTAACCGTGAGAAGGATAAAAGTCTGTTGCGTCTCTTACATTCATGTACCTGTCGTTTTCAGATATATTTATCAGAGCTGGAATAGAACCATCCTCACCATACTAGGTAAGTGGCCAGTCCCGCTACGGGACTTCATAATTTCTTCATTTATCGTGCACTTGGATCTTAAGGCCAAAAATACAACAAAAAACATTTCAACACCAATTTAACAAGCCTGGCTTCAAACTTAAGCGGCCCCCCCCCCAAAAAAAAAGAAGTAAATGTTTATCATATATGTAAATTTGATCCCACTTTCCTTGTAACTGGGAGAGTTAATAGCTTGTGAGGAAGGTGGCGAGGAAGATGAAGAAGCGGAGAGATGTTGTTTGGAAAGGGGGTCCCCTTTCATATAAACAGCAGGTAAAGAAAGAGGTTTATGGGGTTGTTTATCTTTTCTGTTTTTTCCTACTGTTTTCTCCTTGAACAATGTTGTGATTCTTTCTCACCAAAAACCTGATCAGTACTGTTTATCTTTGTGTGCATTATAAAATGTTCCTAAAGTAAAATATAGCAGTGTCATTCAGCAGGTTATAAGGCTGTTACAGCTTTGTCAGGGTGGTATTTTTCAAGAAAATTTCCAATTCCTGCCATTTTTCACCACATTTCATTTAATAATGAAATAGAGACATTTTCTCCGTCCTTAATCCTACTCTGAGACAGTTCCTCAGGTGTTGTCTGTTGCTGCCCCCTCCGTAGGGCTGTAGTTCTGTGGTGAGCTATACTTTGTGCTCCTCCACCAACTTCACATCATTATTACTCCCATCCAAGCCCATGGACTTGAACAGACACAATATCCCCACAACTAGCTCCAACCAACAGTATCTCCCATAATAGGCTCAGACACATAATATTCCCCATAACAGGCTCAGACACAATGACCCAAACAACAGGCTCAGACACACAATATTCCCAATAATAGACTCAGACACACAAAATCCCCTACAACAGGCTCATCCTTGGTGGCATCAATAGCCTTCTTAAAGTTGAAGATAAAGTCGCTTGGTTTCAGTTCACCACCTTAAGGTGCCCATGATAACATCAGCCCCCACTGTAGACCCTACACTGCAGAAGTAACTGACTGTGATACAGAGACAGTGATTTTTCATCTCGCTTGAAAGGTGTGAACTCCCAGCATCTGAGTAGAATGTGAAGACACTAACTAACCACTAACCACTATACAATCAACCAGCTTCGTAGCCATGATGACTTGGATACAGTACAATACAGGGACTGGGTTTAGCAGGGATGCGCTCTGAACATGCTTAGTCCCATACATGTTCTAGCCAGTCGTCTTTGTCAGTCCTTAAACAGAGCAAGCGTCAATACATACATATATATATATATATATATATATATATATATATATATATATAATATATATATATATATATATATGACTGTTAAAAATATTCTGTTACATATTTTGGCGTTTTTATGGGCTCATTTTATTATAGAGAGAGATAGGAGAGAGAGAGAGAGAGAGAGAGAGAGAGAGAGAGAGAGAATTATCTCGAAATTAATTTAACTGTTTGTTTAGTTTTCATGGCGTGAATGAGCATTGGGTGAGTGAGCAACGTGAAACTGTAGAAATCATAAAAAGTAAGCTTAGGTGAGGGAAGGCAAAGGTGGCTTTGAGATAGTTTGCCCATGTGGAAAGTGTGGAGTACGACAGGTTGATGAAAAAAGGGTACAATTTGTAAGTGTTACAGTGAAAGGTTATATATATATATATATATATATATATATATATATATATATATATATATATATATATATATTTGTGTGTGTGTGTGTGTGTGTGTGTGTGTGTGTGTGTGTGTATACGTTTGTCTTTAATTATGTTTGATTTTATACATTTACTACACTGTATTACCGTATGGGAAGCTGGGTTAGGGACTTTTTGAGAGATTGGCCTCAAGATGCCTTGGAACAATCAGCATTGCTAAGAGAAATGTTGACAAGAAAACCAGTGAAAAACTAAATGATTACAGTGTCATCATCACCAGAGAAGACGTTAGTTTGGCTATTTTTCGTCCTCTGAAAACAGTAAATGCTAAAATCCATAGACCCAGAAGTGATAATAAACACGTAAGAAAAGGGCCAAAGAAGTAATTTGAACTACAGAAAAATTAGAAAGATTAAAATAAAGAAACCCTGAACGTTAAGGAAGTGTGTTAAGGAGCAATTAAATCCTGTGGGAGACATCTCTTTTGAAAGGATGCCCTTGAAATATGCAAATTGAAGTTTAGTTTTGTTAATTACACAGTGTGAAAAGGTGAAGAGTGAGGACCGGTTCAATGATCCCTCAGTTTCCAGACAAATTTATGCCTGTCACAATTACTCTTGGTACTGTGCTAATCCAACACACTGCAGAATTCAAGAGGAAGTTCACTGGCTCCCCCAGTTGGATGGCGTCAGTTAATCTGGTTCGCTCAGGTTCGTTGACGTAAACCGGGATCATTTGTACACCTGCTTCATCTCATGTCATTGTACTCACTTGGCGAAGCTTTTCTGATCAAAATGCATTGTCGCATTTCAGGCTTTTTAGTGAACAGCTTTTTCTGACTTTCCATGCTTATGAATGAGGAGGACTTTTTCTGGCTGGTAGCAGGCAGTGCAAGGGCTTCTGTAGGTTGTCCTTTTACTTTTGTCACCTCTGAAAAAATTGTATATTTAATTTTTCGTTGCTTCCTCTTGTAATGGCGTCGGGTTCTGTCAAGTTGGTTTTGTATTGTCTCAGTTTTGTGAAACCCAGAAAATTTAAATACTTCCCTTATTTAGGCTACCATTTCCTAGAGTGACTGAACTGATGAATTGTGTTTGTCACCATATAAAGAATTATGGACACTGAAGCCTTGGAGTGATGTACAATATTTAAAATAGCATTAAGAGGTTTACAATCTTTTTTTTCGTTAGTGTTGACCCTGACGCTATCGCGCAGACATTGTGTAATCCATCATGTGTCAATGAAAAGTTTTTGAAAGGGGCTCAAATTCCCTAGACATAATGACAATCGTATTTTCAGTTCTGTTAGAGTTCAACTTCATTCCCCAAAATGCACATCATGCACTCCTTTCAGCTAAATCTCTGTTAGGAAATGCAAATTCATTAACGTCATCTTTGCCAAACACATCATGCATATAATAGTGGGCTCAAGAACATATCCTAAGGAACACCAGAGGTTACTTCCTCATAGTCATGAGTGTCCACCAACAATTCCTGTTTTCCTGATGCCAAACGTGATTAGTTTAGTTTTTCTGTCCCGTGAGATTAAGAATCTTTAATTTTACAGCGATGCTCATTGAGGTGTAGACCCAAATGGTATTTATCCTTTGTGTTATACGAAGACAGATTGTTACTGAGCTCCAAGATGTCTTACATTTCATAAGTAGAAGGGAGGTCTTTTTGCACATGCTGAGGAGTTGGTAATGTTATTTCATCAGGTAAATGTGGTAGTCGTATGATTAGCGCAAAGTTTCTATAACCCCCATCTTTTATAAATTTTTTTAATAGTTGTTGGGAGAACATCTCATTGTCTATAGTGAACATTTCCTCTTTCAATTTCCAACGTTGTACGTAAATGCTTATATTCTGTTAATTTACTTTGTGTGATTGCTCTTAACTTTACTGCTGCAGATGGCCATGTTACTCAAGAGGCCCTAGTTTGCAGTCTCAGACGGGTGAGAGCTGGGTAGGCCTTTTTTATTTTATTTATTTATCTATTTATTTTTTTTTTTGCTGAGCACTATAGCGACTGGCGTAGATGATGTTAATGAATTTGCATTTCCTAACAGAGATTTAGCTGAAAGGAATGCATGATGCGCATTTTGGGGAATGATGTTGAGCCCTAATAGAACTGAAAATACGATTGTCATTATGTCTAGGGCATTTGACCCACTTTCCAAAACTTTTCATTTGCAGTGTTTCTTAAATTATTCGCAGCTTATTTAACAGTCTAAGTTTAATTTTTATCTGCAAATTCACTTTTGAGAAAAATATCCGGTCTACCTTTTTGACAGTTGTGTAAATGATTGCACGATTTTTGGAGACCATCTGTCGTAAGGAAATTTTTCCATCATGTAGTATGCTACTCTCTTGTTCTACTGATTGATCTCCAGCAGATGACTAGCGTCTTGCTGGATAAAAACTTGGGATCAGCTGGATTTCTTCTAGATTTAGCTGAGCTCGATGTGAATGCTTCTAAGATTTCTCATGATCCCTATAACCCCCCTCCCATACTAGACATGCAGTCTTGTTTTTTCTTTTGTGAGGTTCAGTACCAAAGTTTTCCATAAGGTTTGTTGCTGCTAGAACCCACTGGATTATAGTCTTATAGTTGAGTTGCTGGAGCTGCAGAAGTTCAGGCTTGGTGTAACGATTTTTGTTGAACGAATTCACAAGACTCAGACTGCACAGATAAACATGCTTTTCTTCCTTATTTACTTATTTTACTTACTTACTAATTTCATTTTTCATACTTGGCTGCTTTCGAAATGTGGGAAAGTGGGAACACTTGACCTTGTAGTTATCTATTTTTTCTGGGTAGGGATGCAGTTTGGATAATAATAATAATGATAATAATTAATAATAATAATAATAATAATAATAATAATAAATAATAATAATAATAATAATAATAATAAAATAATAATAATAATATAATATAATAATAATAATTGGGCCTCGACAAGACGATATTAACTAATTCACTAAAAAGACAGTAGGATAAGGTTTTTGTTTTTTTTTTTTTTTTTTTTTTTAAATCCCAAGAAAAAACCTTTCAGATGTAATATGCCTAAAGCTTAAGTAGTTTGTATTCAGAACATAAAATCAAAATATAATGTCAGTAGTAACAAGTTAGGATATACTCTTCAGCTGAAAAATTAACTCTAGATGAAAAATTCAGTTCAGTGGTGCTTAATGTCAGTCCGCACAGTGGACGGTATGTCAACAAGATAGGCTACTTCAGGTTTTCGTGATGACAACGAGACTGAGGACTTCTTTTGTCTTTGTCATGAGGACGTGGCGTTGAGTGAAGAAATTATGAGGTGCAACAGTTACTGACATATATCATTCAGAAATAATACAGACAGTTGTATTTATATCCTACCGAACGACCAGAGATCCACAGAATGAAGGATTTTACAGGCAAACCAAACCTGTGGCAATACAGTTGATAGTCTTTCAACGTAGGAAACGACAAATTGACATTTTTCTCATCCGGACTTGAACAGGGATAATGACGCAATGCAACATTAAAGCGTAAAAACTAGACTCCAAAGAAAAAGGTTACTACAAAGCAGCATCACAAAACTATGCAAAGGTCAGCATTTTCTCCAGAGACGGACAGAAATCCCGGAAGGATTCTCTTAATTTTTTTCATTCTTTTCAGATGGAAAGCGTATCACCAACTTCCAGCAGCATGGAGCTCCTTAGCGAATCCGTGGTGTGACCTGTGCAAGAGGCTTCATGAAGACCAGTCTCGAAAAGTCTATGGATATATACGAGTGGTTCATCAAAGGTTCAGACTGTCTGAATTTACGGATGCCTAGGATATCAAGATTCATCAAGAATAAAGCACCAAACAGAAAACCCTGAAAATTAGTTGTTTACTTACATAAGGATCAAATTTTTGTATACCTGAAAACAGTTTTGCTCACTTCTGCGTGTTGCATGACAGCACGTTTATGATGAATTCAAGACTCGGTGATGTGCTATTTTATGCATGTATGCAGTGTAAATATGGAATAATAACAAACGTATGTCGATTGTGCATTTGCTGAATCCCTTAGTAGTCTAACTCCTCTGATACGATATATTTTGAATAATTAAATTCCAGATATTATGTGCCGTTATGACTGGTGATACAATGCCCTATGCTAATGTATACCATTGTGTTAATAATTTAATATTAAATGGAATTTGTTAGTCGATGAGCATATGATTAACGTTGTTTAGAGCTGTTGCTGGGAGGGAGATGCGTATGATGGTTTGTACTCTTTTCATTTGTTCGCGGTGAGAGTGATTTCGTCCAGAGGTTTTGATTTATAAAGCACAGGTTCATCAGTATCAAGGGACGTAATCCCCACAAATGGTCAAGTCCTGTCCAGGTGTTCTATGCAGTAATGCCATACCTTGTTATTCAGGATATCTCTTCACTGACCTCGACAAGAAAAAGTACGTCATTGAGTTATTGTTAGGAGGAAAAGATGACCATTCATTGAGAAAATCAAAGTATCACAGCAGTGCAAAAGGGAACAGAGACTGTTTTGGCCCTCGGAAAAAGTTTTAAAAAGGCAGCGAAATAATGACGGAAAGTGGTCAAGCTCAGATCAGAGAGGAAATAAAATATGACTAGAAATATTTACGTCTGTGTTCTTTTGTCATTTTAGAAAAATTAAGTTCTCCTTAAAGCTCTCGTTAAGAGAACCAACACAACGGAGGGTCTCTTGCAGTCACTGTCTTGCAGCATAACGGTCAAAATTGAGGCAAGTGCGGATGGGACATAGTAAGACATTCTTCATTTTCTCTTCACATATCACACGCATCTAAAATCTGAAAGCTCCAGCGTATTCAGGGTGAATTTATTTTAGAAGTACAAAAGTTTTATTTTTTCTTGATCGCATGAATGATACAAAATCCGACGATAAGTAAAATCAGGTATAAAGAGTTAAATGCTTCTCTCTTCACTTTTACTCGTTGAAATTCCTTTGTGTTTTATCTTATACATTTCAGAAAGAAATGATTTAGTTTTGCAATTGATACCGAATGCTATGTTATGACCAAAACATTCCTATCATGTGCGAAGAAATATAAACATATTACTCTCCCAAGAATCTACATTAAGTAAACGAGCTATAGTAACCAGGCTACTTTCCACCCACGGAAGAACTGGAAGCACAAGGCAATGGTTGTAGTAATTGTAGTAAACACTGTTCCCTCTTAACTTCTTCACGTTTTGGAGACGCTTGTCATTACAAAAGCTATGATCTAAAAGGAACAATGTAAAGCAATTCTGACGTATTTAGCAGAATTAAACCTGCATCCGGGGTATCAAAGCAGGGTCACGATACCCAGGGGTACAGTGTTGCCCGGATAGTGTGATGTGAGAAAAGGAAAGAGGATGGATGCTTCATTGGGAACCTGTTGGTGACGGCAAGAAAATATTTGTATGGCATTTAAGTTAATAAATATAAAAATATTTAGCTGTTTTCATTAAGTTTCGATAGTATTTCTATTTTATACACACACTTGCAATGGTACATAAACATATACATATAGTCCGTATGTACGTACTACAATGAGTTTCCTGTTAATACATAAACACACACACTCTCTCTTCTCTCTCTCTCTCTCTCTCTCTCTCTCTCTCTCTTGTGAAACTTCTCACTGCTGATATTTGGTAAGCACTGAATACTTTTAATTTCTTAGACCGATGAAATACAAGATTTTCTTTCCTCATTTGTATGATAATTATATTGATCTTAAGATTACAATTAGTGAACGTGTGACATGTATAAAAACACTACAGGGAATGACAGACATTTGTCAGGCCCTAAGAGCTCCGGCGCCTATAAGATTGGCACTACACCCCTGACGATACACACCTCCTTTCTCTACCCGCAAATAAAGTATCAAATTATCCCTTAAAACCTCAAAGCTTATTAATGCATGTATTAATGTATTGTAGTTTTTGTATTGAAAAGTAGCGAATAGTTTTCAGACAGTTTAATAAAAAGAGGAAGCCTCAATAACAGAGACAATACAAAACAATTTAGTGTTCCCTTTCCGTTTTTTACCGCAATGTATATTGAGCAGCCATTTTCTATGGTAGCAAACTATAAGCAGCACTCAGCCACTGAGTAAACATTGGTGCTGAATTCCAATTACTACTACTACTGCTGTTGCGACTACTGCTACCGTCGTCAGCAGTGAACGCTGCTGTGTGTACGTACATACGTACACTCATATGAAACTCTACTCCAACACCAGCCAATAACGAGTTTTCTCGCTCTCTCAGCCCGACACGATTTTTAACCAAAAGCCATCAATGGGAGCATTATACACGAAGAATGGTACGCACACATTAAATTCCCTATTCCAAACGGAGTAATTTCACATGCACTGTCATATGTAAATATACCAATATACCGTTTTTCTACACAAAAATACAATCTCTCTCTCTCTCTCTCTCTCTCTCTCTCTCTCTCTCTCTCTCTCTAACTTATATCAAATGCAAACCTAAAACCTAAATTAAGGAACAAATGAAGAATTCCAGACCTTAGGGGCGAGATGAGAGAGAGAGAGAGAGTGAGAGAGAATTCATTAGACAAAAGGGTAAATATAGGAAAATCCCCGATTTTATTGTCACAGATGAGGTAAAAAAAAACCGCACGGAGAGAGAGAGAGAGAGAGAGAGAAAGAGCAGACAAATAAAGATACGGACTGCAAAAAATCCCTAATGTTCTTACAAACTTGAGAGAGAGATATATAGATAGATAGATAGACAGAGAGAGAGAGAGAGAGAGAGAGAGAGAGAGAGAGAGAGATATTTCAGTAATTTATAACACCAAGAGACAAGACATAATTGAAAATCTTCCAGAAACATTCCTACTATATTTTGTTAAACCAAAATATCTCTCGTGGAATATAGATAATCAACGAAAAATCAAAAGAGAAAGAGGAGAGTATAATAATGAACTGGATACTTCAGATATAGATTTAAGTTTGAAGAGAATGTGGCCTTACCTGGCCTTGGCAGCAGCTGTTGTTGGAACGTTGTTGTCCAGATGTTGTTCGAAATACGGAAGATCAGTCATCTTGTTTACTGTGGCTGCCTATTCGCTGGTGAAATTTCTCTCCTGACTGATAATGATGGAGCTGAACAGGCCAAGGAAAAGGAACTGAACGAGAGAATTGCGGCCTTGCGAGACGCCATCCAGTGCCAGAGAGAGCAGCTGGTGAACTTGGACAGAACAATTCTTCAGCTGCAACAGAGGCTCGACTACTATGAAGAGACGCTGAAGGCGGCCGGAAGGGAAGAACGCACTCGTGCCAACCAGATCACTCAGGAGGTGTTGCAACAGCAAACCTGGCAAGACAAGGTCCCCTCGCTCGAAGCTGGAACGATAAAGAGAAGAGGGAGAAACGCCAGCTGGAAGACAAGATCCTCAAGATGGTAGAAGAAAATCAGCAGCTGAAGGACAGCGCGAAGAAATCGGGCAGAGCAACAATGGCCTATGTGAGAGGATAAAGGATGTGATTGCACAGTTGGCAGAGGCAAACTGTCTGCTTGAGAGACTCGAGAAACTCCTACGACTGAAAGAGAAAGACCTGCAGCTAAAGATGGCATAAGTGGCGCGGATGGCGAGGCTCGTCCAGGAACAAAAAGACGCGACCGAAAAGCGGGAAACCTAGAGGAAAGACCTCGAGCTGAGGTTCCAGTGCCTGCAGAGGGAAGTGGAAGACTTCTGGAAAGAAAAGTGTGGACTCCAGTGTGAAGTTGAGGCGGCGAAACTGAAGAGGAACGAGTTGGCATTGTCTTCTAAAGGAAGGAAATCGTCGCCTGGAGTCGATGGAGAGGAAGGCCTGTGTCCAGGGCGAACGGAATGACCAGCTGGAAGATGAGGTTCGACAGCTGTGAAGAGCAAAGGAGAAATTGGTTTGCGACCTGAAGAACCTCCATGAGTAATAAAGACGCCTAGAGGAGGACAACTGGAAACTGCAGAAGCAGCTGTCCATCTTCAAGGAATGGCACAATGAAAACTGCTCTGGCCTCACGAAGATGGATCAGATGTGAAAATATTGTTGTATGGAAACTTTTATCCTTGTTTTGTAATAAGCTTGCTTTGTTAATCCTTGAAGGAAATTGAACTAGAACGGAAATAAATGTTAAAATGTTTTCTTAGTTCTATTGATTCCTGGAAGGGAAAGGAAAGGGGAGGATTATAAAAGCGGTGAAGAAAATGAGGGGATTTGTGGAGGTGCCGGGAGAAGAACCAGGCTTCAGAAAAGCCCCTGGAGAAGTGAGAGAATTGAGTAGGATTCGTGGAGGTGCCAGGAAAAGAAGCAAAGGATTCAGTACGATTTGCAGTGCCAGGACAAGAACTAGAGGATTCAGAGAAGCCCAAGGAGAATTAAGAGGATTCAGTGGCATATTCTGGTTCTAAGGAATAGTATAGGTGTTGCTCTCTGCAGGGACTGGCGGGCGAGGCCTGCCACGGGTCCCGGGACGGGCCGGAAAGGTCTGCCATGTGTCCTGGGACGGGCAGGCCGGGCCCGCCTCGGGTCCTGGGATGGGCAGGCTTGGCCTGCCGCTGGTCCCGGGAAGGGTGGGCGATACCACTACGTGATCCGGGACGGGCGGGCTGGGCCCGCCACGGGTCCCGGGACGGGCGGGAGATGTCAGCCACAGGTCCCAGGATGGGCGGGCGATGTCTGCCACATGTCATAGGGTGGGTGGGCCGGGTCGCCGTGGGTTCCCTGGACGGCGGTCAACATCTGCCACATGTCCCGGACATGTGACCCAGGACTAGCGGGTGGGGCCCGCCGCAGGTCGCGGGACAGGCGGGTGATGTCCGCTATATGTCCTGGGACCTGCTGCGGGCCCCGCCCGCCCGTCTCGGATCACGTGGTGGACATCACCTGCCCTTCCTGGGACCCGTGGCAGGCCTCGCCCGCCGGTCCCTGCAGCGAGCAACACCTATACTAATCTCCCGTATTTCGAACAACATCTGGACAACAACGTCCCAACAACAGTATCCAGTTCATTATTATACTCTCCTCTTTCTCTCTCGATTTTTCGTTTATTTTCTATATTCCACGAGAGATATTTCGATTTATCAAAATATAGAAGGAATGATTCCTTGGTGTTATAAATTACTGAAATATCTCTCACTCTCTCTCTCTCAAGTTTGTAAGAACATTAGGGATTTTTTGCAGTCCGTATCTTTTTTGTCTGCTCTCTCTCTTTCTCGCTCTCCCCGTGCGTTTTTTTTTTTTTACCTCATCTATGGCAATAAATTGGAGAATTTTCCTTTATATACCCTCTGTCTAATGAATTCTCTCTCACTCTCTCTCTCTCATCTAGTTCCTGAGGTCTGGAATTCTTCATTTGTTCCTTAATTTAGGTTTTAGGCTTTGCATTCGATAAAGTTGAGAGAGAGAGAGAGAGAGAGAGAGAGAGAGAGAGAGAGAGAGAGAGAGAGAGAGAGATTGTATTTTTGTGCAGAAAAACAGTGTATTGGTATATTTACATATGACAGTGCATGTGAAATTACTCCGTTTGGAATAGGAAATTTAATGTTTGGTTAAAAATCGTGTCGGGCTGAGGGAACAAGAAAACTCGTTACTGGCTGGGTGGAGTCGTGTTTCATATGAGTGTACGTATGTACGTACACACAGCAGCGTTCACTGCTGACGACGGTAGCAGTAGTAGTAGTAGTAATTGGAATTTACCACCAATGTTTACTCAGTGGCTGAGTGCTGCTTCTAGTTTGCTACCATAGAAAATGGCTGCTCAATATACATTGCGGTAAAAAAACGAAAGGGAACACTAAATTGTTTTGTATTGTCTCTGTTATTGAGGCTTCTTCTTTTTATTAAACTGTCTGAAAACTATTCGTTACTTTTCAATACAAAATCTACAATACATTAATACAAGCATTAATAAGCTTTAAGGTTTTAAGGGATAATTTGATACATTATTTGCGGGTAGAGAAAAGAGGTGGGTATCGTCAGGGGTGTAGTGCCAATTTTATAGACGCCGGAGCTCTTAGAGCCTGACAAATGTCTGTCATTCCCTGTAGTGTTTTTATATATGTCATACGTTCACTAATTGTAATCTTAAGATCAAGATGATTATCAAACAAATGAAGAAAGAAAATCTTGTATTTCATCAGTCTAAAAAATTAAAAGTACTTAGTGCTTACCAAATATCAGCAGTGAGAAGTTTCACAAGAGAGAGAGAGAGAGAGAGAGAGAGAGAGAGAGAGAGAGAGAGAGAGAGAGAGAGAGAGAGAGAGTTTATGTATTAACAGAAAACTCATCGTAGTACCTACATACGGACTATATGCATATATTTATGTACCAATGCAAGTGTGTGTATAAAATCGAAATACTATCCAGACTTAATGAAAAAAGCGGAATTTGTTTTTTATATTTATTAACTTAAATGTCATACAAATATTTTCTTGCCGTCACCAACAGGTTCCCACGTGAAGCATCCATCCTTTCATCTTCTTTCCTTTTCTCACATCACACTATCCGGGCAACACTGTACCCCTGGGTATCGTGACCCTGCTTTGATACCCCGGATGCAGGTTTTAATTCTGCTAAATACGTCAAAATTGCTTCACATTGTTCCTTTTAGATCATAGCTTTTGTAATGACAAGCGTCTCCAAAACGTGAAGTTAAGAGGGAATAGTGTTTACTACAATTACTACAACCATTGCCTTGTGCTTCCAGTTCTTCCGTGGGTGGAAAGTAGCCTGGTTACTATAGATTCTTGGGTGAGTAATATGTTTATATTTCTTCATCTATTCATCTCAGGTTTGCACAAGATAGGAATGTTTTGGTCATAACATAGGATTCGGTATTCATTGCAAAACTAAATAATTTCTTTCTGAAATGTATAAGATAAAACACAAAGGAATTACGAGTAAAAGTGAAGAGAGAAGCATTTAACTCTTTATACCTAATTTTACTTATCGTCGTATTTTGCATCATTCATGCGATCAAGAAAAAATAAAACTTGTGTATTCTTAAAATAAATTCACCCTGAATACGCTGGAGCTTTCAGATTTTAGATGTGTGTGATATGTGAAGAGAAAATGAAGAATATCTTACTATATCCCATCCATACTTGCGTCAATTTTGACCGTTATGCCGCAAGACAGTGACTGCAAGAGACCCTCCGTTGTGTTGGTTCTCTTAACGAGAGCTTTAAGGAGAACTTAATTTTTCTAAAATGACAAAAGAACACAGATGTATTTCCAGTCATATTTTATTCCCTTTCTGATCTGAGCTTGACCACTTTCAGTCATTCTTTCGCTGCCTTTTTAAAACTTGTTCCGAGGGCCAAAACAGTCTCTGTTCCCTTCTGCACTGCTGCGATACTTTGATTTTCACAATGAATGGTCATCTTTTCCTCCTAACAATAACTCAACGACGTACTTTTTCTTGTCGAGGTCAGTGAAGAGATATCCTGAATAACAAGGAATGGCATTACTGCATAGGACGCCTGGACAGGACTTGACCATTTGTGGGGATCACGTCCCTTGATACCAATGAACCTGGGTACAGAATTTAAGATTATCAGATCACCTAAGATGTCAAATGATTCCCTTCTAAGGATTATAGTTGCATAAAATGGTGATACCTTTCTAGCCACTGCTGATGACTGTAGGTTGAACCTTGTTCTTTCATTCTTCAACAATGGGTCTTCGCACCACTCTTCAGGTCTTTGAGTTGATCCACTAGCAAATGGTTTATAAATCCGAACCTCTGGACGAAATCACTCTCACCACGAACAAATGAAAAAAGTACAAACCAGCATAGGCATCCCTCTCCCAGCAACAACTCTAAACAACGTTAATGATATGCTCATCGTCTAACAAATTCCATTTAATATTAAATTAATAACACAATGGTATACATTAGCATAGGGCATTGTATCACCAGTCATAACGGCACATAATATCTGCAATTTATATCAGAGGAGTTAGACTACTAAGGGAATCAGCAAATGCACAATCGACATACGTTTGTTATTATTCCATATTTACACTGCATACATGCATAAAATAGCACATCACCGAGTCTTGAATTCATCATAAACGTGCTGTCATGCAACACGCAGAAGTGAGCAAAACTGTTTTCAGGTATGCAAAAATCTGATCCTTATGTAAGTAAACAACTACTTTTCAGGGTTGTCTATGTTTGGTGCTTTATTCTTAATGAATCTTGATATCCTAGGCATCCATAAATTCAGACAGTCTGAACCTTTGATGAACCACTCGTATATATCATAGACTTTTCGAGACTGGTCTTCATGAAGCCTCTTGCACAGGTCACACCACGGATTCGCTAAGGAGCTCCATGCTGCTGGAAGTTGGTGATACGCTTTCCATCTGAAAAGAATGAACAAAATTAAGGTAATCCTTCCGGGATTTCTGTCCGTCTCCGGAGAAAATGCTGACCTCCTTTGCATAGTTTTGTGAAGCTGCTTTGTAGTAACCTTTTTCTGTAGTTTCAAGTCTGGATAAGAAAAATGTCAATTTGTCGTTTCCTACGTTGAAAGACTATCAACTGTATTGCCACAGGTTTGGTTCGCCTGTAAAATCCTTCATTTTGTGGATCTCTGGTCCTTCGGTAGGTTATAAATACAACTGTCTGTACTATTTCTGAATGATATATGTCAGTAACTGTTGCACCTCATAATTTCTTCACTCAACGCCACGTCCTCAAGACAAAGACAAAAGAAGTCCTCAGTCTCGTTGTCATCACGAAAACCTGAAGTAGCCTATCTTGTTGACATACCGTCCACTGTGCGGACTGACAATAAGCACCACTGAATTGAATTTTTCGTCTAGAGTTCATTTTTCAGCTGAAGAGTATATCCTAACTTGTTACTACTCAGATTATATTTTGATTTTATGTTCTGAATACAAACTAAAATACTTAAGCTTTAGGCATATTACCTCTGAAAGTTTCTTGGTAAAACCTATCCTCTACTGTCTTTTTAGTGAATTAGTTAATATCGTCTTGTCGAGGCCCACTATTATTATTATTATTATTATTATTATTATTATTATTATTATTATTATTATTATTATTATTATTATTATTATTATTATTATTATTATTATTATTATCCAAACTGCATCCCTACCCGGAAAAATAGATAACCACAAGGTCAAGTGTTCCCACATTTCGGAAAGCAGCCCAGTAAGAAAAATGAAATTAGTAACTAAATAATAAAGTAAATAAGTAAATGAGGAAGAAAAGCATGTTTATCTGTGCAGTCTGCGTCATGCGAGTTCGTTCAACAAAAATCGTTACACCAAGCCTGGACTTCTGCAGTTCCAGCAATTCAACTATAAGACTACATGATCAATCCAGTGGGTTCCAGCTGCAACAAACCTTATGGAAAACTTTGGTACTGAACCTCACAAAAGAAAAATCAAGACTGCATGTCTAGTATAGGAGGGGGATGAGAGGCATCATGAGAAATCTTAGAAGCATTCGCATCGAGCTAAGCTAAATCTAGAAGAAATCCAGCTGATCCCAAGTTTTTATCCAGCAAGACGCTAGTCATCTGCTGGAGATCAAACAGTACAACAATATTAGCCCTAAGACAGTAGCATACTACATGATGGAAAAATTTCCCTACGACAGATGGTCTCCAAAAATCGTGCAATCATTCACACAACTGTCAAAAAGGTAGACCGGATATTTTTCTCAAAAGTGAATTTGCAGATGAAAATGAAACTTAGACTGTTAAATAAGCTGCGAATAATTTAAGAAACACTGCAAATGAAAAGTTTTGGAAAGTGGATCAAATGCCCTAGACATAATGACAATCGTATTTTCAGTTTTATTAGGGTTCAACTTCATTCCCCAAAATGCGCATCATGCATTTCTGTTAGGAAATGCAAATTCATTTACATCATCTATGCCAGTCGCTATAGTGCTCAGCAAAAAAAAAAATGAATAGATAAATAAATAAAATAAGAAATGCCTACCCAGCTCTCACTCAACATGGCCATATGCAGCAGTAAAGTATAGAGCAATCACACAAAGTAAATGAACAGATTATAAGCATTTATATACAACGTTGGAACTGAAAGAGGAATTGTTGACTATAGACAATGAGATGTTCTCCCAACAACTATTAAAAAAATTTATATAAGATGGGAGTTATAGAAACTTTGCACTAATCATACGACTAACACATTTACCTGATGAAATAATATTACCAGCTCCTCAGCCTCAGCATGTGCAAAAAGACCTCCCTTCTACTTATGAAATGTAAGACATCTTGGAACTAAGTAACAAGCTGTCTTCGTATAACACAAAGGATAAATACCATTTGGGTCTACACCTCAATGAGCATCGCTGTAAAATTAAAGATTCTTAATCCCAAGGAACAGAAAAACTAAACTAATCAAGTTTGGCATCAGGAAAACAGGAATTGTTGGTGGACACTCATGACTATGAGGAAGTAACCTCTGGTGTTCCTTAGGATATGTTCTTGAGCCCACTACTATTTGCATGATGTGTTTGGCAAAGATGACGTTAATGAATTTGCATTTCCTAACAGAGATTTAGCTGAAAGGAGTGCATGATGCGCATTTTGGGGAATGAAGTTGAACTCTAACAGAACTGAAAATACGATTGTCATTATGTCTAGGGAATTTGAGCCCCTTTCAAAAACTTTTCATTGACACATGATGGATTACACTATGCCTGACCGATAGCGTCAGGGTCAACACTAACGAAAAAAAGATTGTAAGCCTCTTAATGCTATTTTAAATATTGTACATCACACCAAGGCTTCACTGTCTATAATTCTTTATATGCTGACAAACACAATTCATCACTTCAGTCACTCTAGGAAACTGAGACAATACAAACCCAACTTGCCAGAACCCGACGCCATTACAAGAGGAAGCAACGAAAAATTAAATATACAATTTTTTCAGAGGTGACAAAGTACAAGGACAACCTACAGAAGCCCTTGCACTGCCTGCTACCAGCCAGAAAAAGTCCTTCTCATTCATAAGCATGGAAAGTCAGAAAAAGCTGTTTGCTAAAAAGCCTGAAATGCGACAATGCATTTTGATCAGAAAAGCTTCGACCAAGTGAGTACAATGACATGAGATGAAGCAGGTGTACAAATGATCCCGGTTTACGTCGACGAACCTGAGCGAACCAGATTAACTGACGCCATCCAACTGGGGGAGCCAGTGAACTTCCTCTTGAATTCTGCAGTGTTGGATTAGCACAGGACCAAGAGTAATTGTGACAGGCATAAATTTGTCTGGAAACTGAGGGATCACTGAACCGGTCCTCACTCTTCACCTTTTCACACTGTGTAATTAACAAAACTAAACTTCAATTTGCATATTTCAAGGGCAACCTTTCAAAAGAGATGTCCCCCACAGGATTATTGCTCTTAACACACTTCCTTAACGTTCAGGGTTTCTTTATTTTAATCTTTCCTAATTTTTCTGTAGTTCAAATTATTTCTTTGGCTCTTTTCTTACGTGTTTATTATCACTTCTGGTTATGTGGTTTTTAGCATTTACTGTTTTCAGAGGACGAAAAATAGCCAAACTAACGCCTTCACTGGTGATGATGACACTGTAATCATATTTTTAAATTTTTCTTGTCAACATTTCTCTTAGCAATGCTAATTGTTCCAAGGCATCTTGAGGCCAATCTCTCAAAAAGTCCCTAACCCAGCTTCCCATACGGTAATACAGTGTAGTAAATGTATAAAATCAAACATAATTACAGACACAAGCGTATATATATATATATATATATATATATATATATATATATATATATATATATATATATATATATATATATATATATATGTGTGTGTATATATATATATTTTATATATATATACCATATATATATATATATATATATATTATATATATATATATATATATAATCTTTTACTGTAACACAGATTGTACCCTTTTTTCATCAACCTGTCGTACTCCACACTTTCACATGGGCAAACTATCTCAAAGCCACCTTGGCCTTCCCTCACCTACGCTTACTTTTTTATGATTTCTACAGTTTCACGTTGCTCACTCACTCAATGCTCATTCACGTCATGAAAACTAAACAAACAGTTAAATTAATTTCGAGATAATTCTCTCTCTCTCTATCTCTCTCTCTAATAAAATGAGCCCATAAAAACGCCAAAATATGTAACAGAATATTTTTACCAGTCATATATATATATATATATATATATATATATATATATATATATATATATATATATATATATATGTATGTATGTATGTATGTATTGACGCTTGCTCTGTTTAAGGACTGACAAAGACGACTGGCTAGAACATGTATGGGACTAAGCATGTTCAGAGCGCATCCCTGCTAAACGCAGTCCCTGTGTATTTGTTCTTATTTGAGTGTCAAGTACAGCAACTGTACTGTATCCAAGTCATCATGGCTACGAAGCTGGTTGCTTGTATAGTGGTTAGTGGTTAGTTAGTGTCTTCACATTCTACTCAGATGCTGGGAGTTCACACCTTTCAAGGGAGATGAAAAAGCATTGTCTCTGTATCACAGTCAGTTACTTCTGCAGTGTAGAGTCTACAGTGGGGGCTGATGTTATCATGAGCACCTTAAGGTGGTGAACTGAAACCAAGCGACTTTACTATTGATGCCACCAAGGATGAGCCTGTTGTTAGGGTCATTGTGTGTCTGAGCCTGTGATGGGGGATATTTTGTGTCTGAGCCTGTTGTTAGGGGATATTGTGTGTCGGATCCTGTTGTTAGGGTCATTGTGTGTCTGAGCCTGTGATGGGGGATATTTTGTGTCTGAGCCTGTTGTTAGGGGATATTTTGTGTCGGATCCTGTTGTTAGGGTCATTGTGTGTCTGAGCCTGTTGTGGGAGATATTGTGTGTCTGAGGCTGTTGTTGGGGACATTGTGCATCTAAGCCTGTTGTGAGGAATATTGTGTGTCTGAGCCTATTGTGGGAGATACTGTTGGTTGGAGCTAGTTGTGGGGGATTTTGTGTCTGAGCCTGTTGTGGGGATATTATATCTGTTCAGGTCCATGGGCTTGGAGGGCAGTAATGATGATGTGGTGAAGTTAGTGGAGGAGCACAAAGCAGAGCTCACCACAGAACCTCAGCCCTACGGAGGGGGCAGCAACAGAAACACCTGAGGAACTGTCTCAGAGAAGGATTAAGGAAAAGAAAATGTCCCTATTTCATTATTAAAAGGAATGTGGTGAAAAATGGCAGGAATTGAAAATTTTCTTGAAAAATACCACCCTGACAAAGCTGCAACAGCCTTATTACCTGCTGAATGACACTTTAGGAACATTTTACAATGCACACAAAGACAAAAAGTACTGATTAGGTTTATGGTGAGAAAGAAACATGTCTCAAGGAGAAAGCAGTAGGAAAAAACAGAAAAGATAAACAACCCCATAAACCCCTTTACCTGCTGTTTATATGAAAGGGGACCCATTTTCCAAACAACAATATCTCTCCGCTTCTTCATCTTCCTCGCCACCTTCCTCACAAGCTATTAACTCTCCCAGTTACAAGGAAAGTGGGATCAAATTTACATATATGACAAATATTTACTTTTCTTTTTTGGTTAAGTTCTTCTAAAGTCAGGCTTGTTAAATTGGTGTTGAAATGTTTTTTGTTGTATTTTTGGCCTTCAGATCCAAGTGCACGATAAATGAAGAAATTATGATGTCCTGTAGCGGGACTGGCCACTTACCTACTATGGTGAGGATGGTTCTATTCCAGTTCTAATAAATATATCTGAAAACGACAAGTACATGAATGTAAGAGACGCAACAGAATTTTATCCTTCTCACGGTTAGGTCAGCAACGTAACCTCGTCGTGATTATGGTATGGCGGGTTCATTTACCAGCTACCAGACATCATAATTTCGTCATATATCTTGCACCTGGATCTTAAGGCTTTGTAGTGACAAGGGTATAAAAAAAAAAAAAAAAAAAAAAAAAAAAAAAAAAAATAAGAATTCGAGAAGTTCTGAGGGCATTATGGCTATTATAATTACATGTTTCCGGTAAAAATGACCAGTAGATTTTACACACACACACACACACACACACACACACACACACATATATATATATATATATATATATAATATATATATAAATACGTATATGTTATAATATATTATGTATATATATATCTATATATATATATATTACGTATATATGTATATATATATTATATATATATATATATTATATTAATATTATATTATATTATTATATACACAGAGACGATAGAGTTAAAATGGCCCCGAATATCCCTAATTACATGACAAAATCATATATTCTCATTAACCGTCTTCTGTAATCTTGATCACTGTTAGATTACAGAAAAGTCATTCATATACATATAAAATATGAATGTTTATATATGTATATATATGTAGATATACATTATAGTATATATTTATATATGTATATACATCCAAATCATTTACTCTAGAGGGAATGGTATTAAATGTTTCAAGGTCTGTGGAAACCAAAACAGCAGATAAAAGTGTACTTAAAGTTCCACTTTCCTGTGGAGTGAAAGGTGTGTCGAGCTAAATAAAAATATGTACTATTTCTAAACAACGAAAAAGAATAACAAAAAGACAACAATGACAAGCCATACCTGAAATATTCGTTATATGCTGTGTCATTTTTGTTTAAATACAGAAGGTAGCTCGCCAAATTCTCGGGAGTTGGGAAGGCGAGAGCATCAACGTAAGATTTAGGGGGCAATATCGCTGTGTAATTTCCAAGGCCGTACACCACTGGCACAACGTTATATCTGAAAGTATAATTAATCTTTATGGATGTTCACTGAAAGCATAAAAGTCAGATCAATTTCTAGTTCATCATTGTTACGGGCTGGAGGAATGAAGAAGCTAAGAATTCAACACTTCCAATCTGTCAGGTGTTTGGGGACGGTTTCGGAACAATAGTGCAGAACTCCAGTCCTTCAGTATGAACAGACTTCAAGTTCTTTAAAGTCAAGTGAGATGATGTCCTTTACGTTTGAACTCCACGATCTGATAAATATAGGACTAGCGCTGCTCTACCACCACCCAAGAGCGTAACGGGCAATTTTGTGATTGAATTCAAAGAACCTTTGCGCTGACGAGTTACATATAATAATATATGAGCTTCCAGTTAAAGCGTACACCAAATATTAAAAACTTTTCTGTTTGGATTAAAGGTACCATCTTTATCAGTTTTTTGTTAGATTTCTTACTTTACTGCCAAGGTAAACAGCGTGCTGCTAAGTCACCATTTTGAAAATTTCAGTTTTAAGTTTGCGAGTTTTATCAATAAGTACTTGGAAGGTGGGATCAGTTGTAAATTCTTCATCACGAATACTGGTCAGTGTCCCACAAAATTATAGGAATGATTGATTCCTTTATGTAATTTGCGTGCAAAAGCACAGTCACTCATACCGAAGATATGTTTTGGGTTACAAATAATCTAGGATGAAAATTTACTATTAACTTTTCCGTAAATTTCAGACACAGAACTGACCTTAAAGCAGGCCATGCATATTTAAGAATTTGTGTCCATATCGCAAACCAAAGCAAGAATTCACAACAAAGGGATAAATAACTGATAATAAAATCTTCCTGCTTCAAAGTTTGGTTTTCGTCATAACAGGTTGTTTTGGAGTCGTGTGGGACTTGGCGCAAGATGTATACGAGCCCAACAAACCAAGTTATCTAAAATGATAATAATAATAATAATACTTACCGAAGGACATTGAATATTTTCTCAGTTGCATAATTCTTGCATAAGGAATTCTCAAAGGAAAAGTAGAACTTGTACTTCCGCTCAAGCTTCTTGTAACAACTATTCTTCCCGGCGTTCCAGGGACATTTGTGCGTACCACACTGTCCGTACACATCAACCTTAATCCAGTTTTTGAGCTTTTTTACTAACCTACGGGAATCAAAGGAGCATTTTGTGTCATATATGGAAAAACCCCAATGGAAACATAAACACATCCCAAGTCTGTGGGTCTTTTGGGAGTTATGCCTACTGGTTTCATAGTATGAACTACCAATGAATTACACCGACTAGTCTTTCTATCACTAAAAAGCTTTAATTATTATTTCAGAGAAGTTTTCAAAGTATTTAGAATGAATGAATGATGTATAGGATTTAGGCTAAAGGCCTAACGTTGGGACCTATGAGATCATTCAACGCTGAAAGAAGAATTAAGAGTAGAAAATTCTGAAAGGTGTACCGGGAGGAAAACCCGCAGCTGCACAATGAAACAATTGTTAGGAGAGGGTGGATAGCAAGACGGAAGAAAGAGAATATGAATGGAGGTGCAGTAAAAGGTATGGAAGCGGTTGCAGCTACGGGCCGAGGGCGCGTTACAAAGAACCTAAGCAATGCCTACAGTGCACTGCGTGAGGTGCACTGACGGCACTATCCCCAAACGGTGCAAAGTATTTAGAGGAGGTAAAAGTATAAAGATATACTGAATTACCCACAAACTGACAGAACATACTCCTAACACAAATTTCATGTTCATGATTGTTATATTATACATCTTATCAATAATAAATGATAAATGAATTAGGTTAAAGTTAAGTTATGAACAAACTCATTATGATTGAATACTTGGGAAAACGCGTTATAATCAACTAACATAAATCTAAAATAACTAAGGAGAGAGAGAGAGAGAGAGAGAGAGAGAGAGAGAGAGAGAGAGAGAGAGAAAACTAACTCTATACTATCCTCCTTACTATTTTCATACTATTCCAGATTATCCACGGTACAAAGCGTAATTCTTGAAGCTACAACATAGCATCAAAAAAGAAAAAAAGCTGTCTTAATACCTGATTTTTTTTTTTTTTTTTTTTTTTTTTTTTTTTTTTTTTTTTTTTTGCAACTTCTCGTCCCATAGCTTTCTAATTTTTTTTCTTCTCAACTTCTTGTCTTATAGCTTTCTATTTTTTCCTGACTTTTCGTCCTATGGCTTTCTAATTTTTATGCGGCTTAACATTCCATAACTTTTTTTTTTTTTGCAACTTCTCATCCGATAGCTTTCTACTTTTTTGCAACTTCTCACCCGATAGCTTTCTACTTTTTTGCAACTTCCAGTTCATTAAAAGCTAAATATCTATAAAAAAAAACATCTCTAAAACTGCCAATCATCTTTAAAAATATGGAACAATAAACGATCTGTGGATACTTTGGTTTCTCACTTTAGTTTCTCAACTCACCTTTCCCTGCCAGATTTGGTGTCGCAGTTGGAGACAAACCAGGCTGCTAACTTTTTCTTCCCAGCGGCATAATTCTTCCCAACAGGCTGTGGCTTGGGCACTCGACGGCGGTATATTGTGCCATACCTGTAGTCAATAGACAAACATTGGGTAAAGCAGCACAGTCAATTACTTACCATCTTCTGTTACATCTTATGAATGAAGTTTTTTTTTTTTTTAAGTTTCAAAGGTCGATACTGATCTATTACCATAATGTGACGAGATTTTTTTTCTGTAAAAGCGGGATATTTCATACACACACACACACACACACACACACACACACACACACACACACACACACACATATATATATATATATATGTATATTATATATATATATATAATATATATATCTATATAGATATATATATATATATATATAATATATATATATAATATATATATATATATATATATATATATATTATAATCTATATATATCTATATATATATATATATATCCATATATATACACACACACATACTACCATCGTACCTTCGGTGACTTTATTCTGCCGACATCAGCAGTTGCAAAGAGCCGCACAGCTTTACAGTCTATCATATTCTTTTAATTCATTTCATTGGTTATCGTAGCAGTCGGGGAAGACGATAGAAGTTACCAGCTAGTGAAATGGCAAAATTAAACAAAATATCAGTACTATTCCATTAAAATGGGGACAGTTTGGTTTTTGTAGCTCAAAAAAGCGGGACAGACGTTGAAAAAGCGGGACTCTGGTCACATTATGCTATCATCAAACTTCAGACGGACGGTACATATGTTAAAAGATCAAGAATTCATAACGAACGAATTACATGATTAAATTGGCCAAATACATTCAAAACTGAAATGACTTGACTGAAATCACGCGATCAGTAACGTCTGCAAATTTGAAAATCCTGAAAATTCAGCATAACCTGATGCTATTCGCGAGACTTGACGAAAATACGTCGATAGGTTTTGAAACAAATACCCGATTACGTAAACGTCCTAATTTAGTGTCTCAGAGAATTTTGATTTGTCTTAAAGCAGGTGAATGTTGATCTGAAGGATCCTGAAATACAATCGAGGACTCCGTTTCAAACTCCTGAGCCTCTTCTGTTAGGGATTTGGTTCTTTTCAAACCAGAGATGAGTGACTTCAAACTGGTTACTATAGTATTCACATCAACCGTGCATTGGATGTCTACTCTAGGCCCGTCCCTTACGACGCTCCTGATTGGCTGTTGATAAGCCACTCACAGGGCTGGGAACTCAGTCTCTCTCAAGAGTTCACATAGGTAGGATGTGTGTTCCTCCTCTCCTGAGGGATACGTCTTTCAGGAGAGATGGAACACACATCCTGCCCATGTGAACTCTCGAGAGACGAGAATTTCCAGCCCTGTGACTGGCTTATCAACAGCCAATCAGGAGCTTCGTAAGGGACTGGCCTAGACATCAAATGCACGGTTGATGTGAATCCACAATAGCAATATTCTTTTATCCGCCAAAAACCAGCCACGCCGGCAAGAGCGACAGACTTCAATAATTGTGCAAAATAAGCTTATACTCACGGATTAGGAATATCAGAGTCTAGTCTGTACGTGAACGTCCAGTTGAAAACGTTTTTGAATTCTTGTATGCTATCAAACATATGGTCGGCCGATTCCCAACTCCAAAACACGTATCTAGTATGCGGTGACCTGTTAATACAGAGAAAATTCATTATAATAATAACAGTAATAACAATAATAATAATGATAATAATTTATTAGCTATAATTCTTAAGCAGGCACTTGTACGCAAATACAATAGGTATTAAGAATGCCTTGAAGGAAAATATTTAACGATTTAGTAAATGCAGTTACTTTTATAATTACAAAACAATAAAATATAAATGAATGAATGAAAATGACACACGCATTCAGGAGGGGTTTCCATATCTATTGCTGGATTTGCTGATCATGACAGATGCATAATTCATAAGTACTGGCCAAATGTTAAATGACTGATTCCTTTGTGTAATTTGCATGGCAAAAGTCCAGGTCACTCACACCGAAGACATGTTTTGGGTTATAGATAATCTGGATTAAGAATTTACTATGAACTTCTCGATAAATTTCAGATACAGAACTGGCCTCATAGCAGGTCATACATATGTAAGGGTTTGTGTTCATATCACAAACCATAATTCCAAATTCCTTTTTGCATACTGCTGATAATGACAGACTGAAATTGGTAACATGGAGCAAAAGCGTTATCTATAATGTCCTAATATTGCTGATAATGATTAAGAGAAAATAACCAAATTTACTGAAAGCGCTTTTCATGTACTGCTAATGCAGTCTTGTAAACTCAAAATGACAAGGAAGTCGTGTTTTTCGTTTACTGCTTATAATGACAGACTGAAAATGACCAAATAAACGAAAAGTATCATTCATATACTTATAAAAATGACATGAAAACAAAGGTATATAATAGACACCCATATATATATATATATATATATATATATATATATATAGATATATATAATGTTTTATTAGCAGTATGTCTGACAGAAAATAGTTAACATAGCAAAAGGATTTTGTTCATACACGAACGACAGTGATTGAAAATGCCGACATGAATAGGAAATGCTTCTTAGAAAGAGATGGAAAGTGACTGTGCGTAGCAAGGTTTTCTCAGCATATCCTACCTCTTAGAAGGGAGACTCTGGTCATCTGACCTTGCGTGCCAGATTACTGCATCGACCTCTTCCGGGGAAAACAAACTGCGGTTCGCCGTCGTGAAGCAGGAGCTGACGGGACAATTTGCTTTGATGAAAGGCTCTTGACCGTAACCAAAGTAGAAGGATTTGTTACCAAAAACCTGTTTTCGTGAGAAAGATTAACATCGGTAACTAATCATGCGAACAAACAAAGCGATCACCACCACACTATTACTTCTGCAGTTTTCAGGAATTTGATGTAAAATATAAACATTTTTCTCTGATTCTGAATAAATCCACTTACATCATTCCAAAAGAGTATTTTCTTCAGAGGCAGCTTTCCCTTGTCTAAAGCCCTTATAGCATTTTTGGTCATATTCTTTTCAAACCAAAAATGTTGTGGTGCTGCTTCAATGTTTGTAAAATATGATTCTTGGAAGGGCAAAAAAGAATCACCAATCCCTCTCAGAGGTACCAAATTACTCCCCGAAGACTTCCTTGACATAATGGCAGGAGATCTCTTTCTAAGCAGACTGGCAGGTAACTTCCTTCTCCGGGGATTGTTAGGTGACTTCTTGCTACGCGGATTAGCGGGAAACTTCTGTCTTGGGGGATTGACAGGTGACTTCTTGCTAGGTGAACTAGCAGGAGACTTCTCTCCTGGGGGATTAGCAGGTGACTTCTTGCTAGAAGAATTGGCAGGAAACTTCCCTATTGGCATATTGTCAGGTGACTTCTCACTAGATGGACTAGCAGGAGATTTCTCTCTTGGAGAATTGGCAGGTGACTTCTTGCTAGGAGGACTAGCAGGAGACTTCTCTCTTGGGGGATTGGCAGGTGCTTCTTCTAGGTTGGACTAGGTTGGGGGAGGATTACCTTCCTTTCTTTGAATTGGCAGTGGACTTCTTGTTAGGAGGCGGTTTATTCAATGCGACTTCTCTCCTTGGGGATTGGCAGGTGACTTCTTTTTAGGAGGATTAGCTGGAGACTTCTCTCCTTGGGGATTGGCAGGTGACTTCTTGTTAGGAGGATTAGCTGGAGACTTCTCTCCTTGGGGATTGGCAGGTGACTTCTTGTTAGGAGGATTATTGAGACTTTTCCTGGGGGGTTTTGCAGGGACTTCTCTCCTAGGGGGATTAGGCAGGGTGACTTCTCTCTAGGGGGATTGGCAGGTGACTTCTTGTTAGGAGGATTATCTGGAGACTTCTCTCCTGGGGGATTGGCAGGTGACTTCTTGCTAGGGGGATTAGCTGGAGACTTCTCTCCTGGGGGATTGGCAGGTGACTTCTTGTAGGGGATTAGGAGACTTCTCCCAGGTTGGCAGGTGGACTTCTTGCTAGGGGGATTAGCTGGAGACTTCTCTCCTGGGGAATTGGCAGGTGACTTCTTCCTAGGATTAGCTGGAGGACTTCTCTCCTTGGGGGATTGGCAAGGTTGACTTCCTTGTTAGGGAGATAGCAGTGACTTTCTCTCCTGATTGGCAGGTGACTTCTTGCTAGGGGGATTAGCTGGAGACTTCTCTCCTGGGGGATTGGCAGGTGACTTCTTGCTAGGAGGACTAGCAGGAGACTTCTCTCCTGGGGGATTGGCAGTTGACTCCTCTCTAGGTGGACTAGTAGGAGACTTCTTGCTTGGCGGATTGTCGGGTGACTTCTTGCTACGAGGACTGGCATGAAACTTCCCTTTATGCAGACTGACAGGGTGCTTCACTCTTGGCAGATTGGAAAGTGATTTCTTTCTTGGCAGATCGGCAAGAGACTTCCTATTTGGCTGACTGGCAGGAATCCTTTTGCTTTCATGCACGTAGTGCAATACGCACATTATCCCAAAGAACATCAGGACGATAAATAGTTTCTGAGAGAGAGAGAGAACAGATTTACTGAACATAAATAATACAAGCAGAGAGAGAGAGATTTTATACTTGTGAATACCATCAAAATCTACATGCAGGCAGTCTCAGGCCATGAAGGACTGTTGATTAGCCCTCATCAAACAAAGTGAGGTTACTGAATATGACAACTGTAAAAACTACCAAGCCATGAAAAGATCAACCTGCACAGTAAATGAGGAGTTTGGAAAGTTGAAGGAATGACAAATACAGAAACTGAGAGGAAATGGGTTGTTCAGGCAAACAAGATGGAAGGATATTTGGTGCCTCGCACCTAAGCACTGGCACCACGGCTCGGAAGGTTATTCAGCACTTTCATAAGATGCATAGGGCGAAATGTGCTTGAATGAAATGAAAACTCAGAAAAATTGATGTATCACTGAGAGATAAATAAGACGAAAGGTTAATGACGTGTTCTGTAAACAGGGTGAAGGATAAACGAACATTTCTGTACATAATATGAAGGGTTAATGGGGGTTTTTGCTCATCTTAACATAAAACACCAATTGCCAAGAGGAGACAAGACCAAAATCTCCCGCAATATCCTGAATGTACATCTGCAGATGGTTCCGAATTCTGGAGCAGTAAATCGGAAAGGGCCCCACCTAATAACCATGACGGTAATTACGTACCTTTAACAGCTCAACTTCTTTCTAAAATAAACTGGCTGAATAAAAATGCACTCCTGTCAGTAATCTTGTTAACACTACCTGCTTCTGCTTTTGACTAAAGGGAACACACCCAAGGTTGGAAACTGTCTTTTATCAGCGTTATCACTTTGAGGAAATTACGTCATATTTGCCGAAAAATAAGTCTACGGTGTTATAAACCCACACTGTTACGAAATTATGTCTTCAGACCTAGTTGATTTTCGTTATATCATAATTAAGTCCTTACAAAGCGATTATGGAATAAAAAAGGGATTGGTTTAAAAGCGTAATGGCCATATATACAAACTTACATACAAGATGTTATTAGCCTAAGTATTTGATATTTAGTTACCGAGGAAATTTTTTCCTCAATCTTCTTGCCTGAAATTGGCTCTTCAGTCGTTACCTGTGCTCGTCCGGGACAGAGAGTCGGGCATCCATCTGTACATTTTACTGTGGACCAGAAAAGGGAAGGATCTCTCTCCTGCCAGTTCCATTAAATAAATTACAGCATCGTTTGCTTCATATAATAAGAACAACAAACATTCTTAACGGTGACCATTTTAGGAAGTGCTGCGGTTCAGTATCTAAATAAATGACAAATTCCATATCCTTCCATTTTTTCCAGCTCCAAAGCTTGCGTTATGGCCGCCACTTTTAGTGTCTACATGGAATCTGGAGCAAGTAGTTCGGTCGAGCTTATGCTGTCTTCATATACAGCAGCATATCCAATCCACAGAATGATTCTGAGTCATCAATGTAAATTTCCCTGTGACTGAAATATGCACAGTGGTCCTTTTCTTGAAACTTACCTTGAATTTCACTTTTACAATGTTTTCTCCTCGTCACAGATTTACACGGTGAAATCCTTATGTAATCCACTTCACAGATTTTTTTCTTGTGAGTTGTAAAATTCCAAGTACTTGAAGCCGTCTTATCTGAAAAGGTGCTCAGGGTCTTACATCAAATACATCCCCCAAGCTTATGGATCTTGTCTTCTTTTTTTTTTTTTTTTTTTTTTTTTGCGTAGCATAGTACGTACAAACAAAGCTCCTCCCTTGTAAGCTAAAGGGAAGTTCTTTTTTGATCAACGTACAGTCTCAATCGGTGAAGGCCTTGTTGATCCTTCCTAAATCTTTTAGTTTTGATAGCTAGGCTGAAGCGTATACAAATCTGACAGCTATAGTTCAGTCTCAACTTGCAAGGGGTTCGTATATTTGGAGTTTAGACACTTATATACCGGCAATTCATCTTAGATATCGCTCTTTTACAAATCTAGTAACTTTTTCTGAGTTTAGATTTTTTATTTGCAACTCAGCTCAGACATCACTTTTAAAATATTTCATGATTTTTTAAGGGGGAATGCAGTCATTTCTTAATAACTGATATGATTCGACCAAATTATCCTCTCGAAAACGTCATGGCTAAAAATTTCACATCTCTTCATTAGGTAAAATAGTGTCATATATACGTAGTAAGAGTGGTCTTTGTTTCTTCAATCCTACTGAGGCATTCTTGGTGTGCACATTCTGAATTGTAAAGCACAATAGTCGTTCATTTAAAAGATTAAATTATTCGTTGAGTGTTGTTTCTTATTAGTATGTTTAACGAGCAGTCAAAATAATAAAAGAAAATCTTGTTGATCCATAAGCAACACTGATCAAAGAAAAGGAGACATGCTGAAGTGGGTGAAGGACAGGACATGCCTGGAAGTACCTGAACAATTGGAATGAACTGAAAGGATGGTGCCTTCGTAGCTCACCCTCCTTGTGGGGAAATTGCTATGGAAAAGGCTTCCTGAGTCTTCTGCTAGATCTGCAGTCCCGGAAGACATTCAAGCTAGGACGCGTCGGTCATGTTCTGTCATTTTGGAGGTTGGTTTGATGCCTTCAAGCCTTAACGGAAGTTGCATTGGGCACTGGTTAGGGATTAGAGCAATACACACCACATGTCTGAACTCTTCAACACCAAAGGAAAACAACACCCGCTGCCAAGTTATTCTTCAAAAATTTAAAACGGGAGAAAAGTTAATCATTCCACGTTTGTGTCAAAACTATTGGAAAATTGTCCACCAAACAAAGAACTGACCATTGATCAAATTCTGTGGAAACGTGTGACTGAATGCTGTCCAAAAGAAAAATTCGCAGTGTCCCCATTGTAACAATTTCCTTTGGAAGGTGCATACCTATTACAATCTGC
>NC_061092.1:34506597-34531597 GCF_015104395.2 Macrobrachium nipponense | reverse complement strand
TGTGTATGTGAGCAACTTGTGCAGTAAATATATTAATTTTCATATATGTATGCACACTCATATGTACACGGTAACAGTAGTAGTTGTTTTTACTGTTGTACAGTTGTTGTTGTTGCTGTTGAAATAATCATTAACTAAGCAAATGTTAGCTACTAAAAATGATTTATTGAAAGAAAATAATGCTGTATTATTCATATCTATGGTGAGGGGGGGGGGGGGGTGGCTGGCGGGCACGTGACCATATGCCCCCTACTTAAATCCGCCGGCGCCTTCCGGGCCACCTATGTTCCCAGCGCACGTGCTGTCTCAGGACTGCGCATGCGTGGTACAAAACGTTTTACCAGATGTTCCGGTTCCTTTTCAATACTGACATAACCATTTTATACAAACCAGCCACTTTCACATCACATCATCATAACATATTCTAATACGACTTTACTTTCATTAAGAAAATTATTTCTCTCTATTAATTCCCTTCTAAACCAGTTATTCCTATTCTTCCAATTTGTATCCCTAGCACATCTACTATAGACCACACAGCTTTGTACCTGCACCCTCCAACCTCTCACGCACCTGTTACATAAGAACACTTGATCGACACATGTAGTACTGACTAATCTAAGCCCATTGTGTTCTACCGTTAAATAATACTATTGTATTGTACTACAGTATGACTACAATATACAGAAAAACATTTGTAAAACGAAGCTATTTACCAAAATGGGGTAGCTCTAGACGAAAGAAAAGACGCAACGATTATTTGCCACATTCATGTTCCATCAAATCGTTGATGAGCTCCATCCACAGATAACTCCCATAACATTTGCCATTCTATACCAAGGACCTTCCTTTCCAATAACTCCTTCAGCCCGCCTATCTATCAATATCTAGGACTCCCTTTTCTCCTTCCTCCAAACAATCCCTCGCCAACCTACTGGCCGTTATTCTTTCAACATGACCTAATAATCTCAAAACACCGATTCATCCCTCCACCTAAGCTAACGTTTATATAATTTCTGAGACTCTCCTCATCTCTCGCGCTTTCAGTTCTTCTTTTGGCGCATAAGCGATCAGTTCCCCTCCACAGTTTCAAATATTTCACCTTCATCCGCATCCAATGTCCACATTTGGTTTTCATAAGGGCAAGTTAGCTCAACAATCATCTCAGACACATCCCAACCTCAGCCTAAAAATCTCCCCAAGTCTTTCCCAGTCTTTTGTTCACCCTAACATCATCACTTACATTTAATCCAGAATACCATGACACCTTCATATATTCCAATTCTCTACCAGACATGCTAACATTCATTGCTCCTTTTTCCCGATTTTAATTTTCTATCACGGCATTATTCTCTCGCTCACACTCACTCTCAACGTTCTTCTCCCGCAAACAACTTCGCCTGTAATGTATGCAACACCATCAAGTACGGCATCACCTCTGCAACGTTGCATCTGAATCTACTGCCTTTACTCTGACGTCCTGCACCACTCCAGACACAAAGATATTCACGGGCCTCGAAAAAATAACGCAATCTTGGCTTCAGCCAACTTTCACACCTAATTGTCTTTGGTATTTGCATATTCTTGCAAATACTTCGCTTCCATCATGAAGCTTTTTAAAAAGCAAATACTTTCTTCCATCATGAAACATTTTCATCTGCAACTTACCATCTACCTTCTAACGATTCTGTCATAATAATTTTTGTAAGTGCTAATATATATATATATATATATATATATATATATATATATATATATATATATATGTACTGATAAGGCTTTGCGCCCATTGATGTTTTTATAATTGTTATGTTATCTTTAGCTCATATTATGAAAATTATTTACCTTCCTTATTTTTTCATTTAATTATCCTTCTTCTACATAATGAGTACCTACTTTGCTTGAATTTTCTTAAAACTTTCACTGGGCTACTCCTTTTCAACCTGCATTATATATATATATATATATATATATATATATATATATATATATATATATATATATATATATATATATATATATATATATATATATAGTATATATATATATATATGTATATATATATATATGTATATATATGTATATATATATATATATATATATATATATATATATATATATATATATATATAAACTACTCAACACATTAATCCACAATACTAAATTCGTCTACAAGAGAGGAATAAAACCAAACAGACATTAAACAGAGAGCTAGTAAATCCTGCAACTAGATCTGGATTTGAACCCAAACAAAAGGCGAATTCATTTTTCCCGTCACAATGTACCTTTCCCCACAGCTCAGCAGCATTCATGCCCTAAGATTTCAGTAGATCTCGCTGACAGACCGACAGATAAAGGGAACGAAAACGGTCAAGAGGTAATGGATAAAATCAAAAGAAGAAGACGCAGGAGTTCGACTTTCGTCTTCAACTCCCTCATGAGAATTCGTACCTTCCTGCCAGTCTCAAGTAGCTTAGTGAATTCAATCTATAGAGTTTAGGCCATAGGCCAAGTGCTGGGACCTATGAGGTCATTCAGCGCTGAACCAGAAACCGACAGTAATAAGGTTTTAAAAGTATGATGAGATCGCAATTGCACTGTGCAACAATTGTTAGTAGAAAGTGGAAAGTAAGATGAAAGAGAGAGAATATGAATGGAGGTATAGTTAAAGAAATGAAAGAGGCTGCAGCTAGGGGACGAAGGGCCACTGAAAGAACCTAAGTACGGCAATAACTCTCTTCGGGGAGAGTAGCTTAGTGAAAGTACCACTTAGTCTGGTCTCCATATGAACGGGTGACCGCGAGAAGCTAACTACTTCAACTCCGGTGATCATTAGCGAAAATTTCATTAAACATTAAGAGTATGGTGCGAGCGACAGTGGGTCACACTAAGACACGAAAACCTAAGAGGTAACCTCCATTTGATTCAGAAAATTATGAGGTTGTGCATTTCTACTTTGCTCATTCTATAGCCTAGAAATAAGTGAGTGATGTATATTAACTAATAAAGCAGAACGCCCATTTGCCCTGTTTTTCCGTTCACCAGATTTGCAATTGCACAAAGAAAAGGTCAGCCACATCCTTCAGATCAAACCAACTTTGCACGAGACCCACCTTCCACAGAGAATATGTAACAAGCTACTGGAGCGGTGTCGTTTTAGCACTCAATCCTGGGGACGAAAACACATACCGGTTACAGCAACAAAAACCCAGTTTCAAAACAGCAGACGGCAGCTGTGTGTGTCTCTGTCAACACTTGCTGGTGGAGCCCTATAAAACCCGACTGGGAACACACGAGAACGTCTTTGCAAAGACCTGAAGAGAAACTTAGGGCTCGGTCTTTGCGACCAACGTTGTCGTTTTTTCTTCACAACAGTGGCTTTTAGCAATGTCGCCATAGGCAGTTCTTTTTTTTACGTTAGTTATGATTTAATGGTTAGGGTGCGTATTTTCCGATGTAGAATTAATTTTCGTGACGTAAAAAAAACTACACGTCACTAGCTTAGCATAAAGTATTTTTTGACGAAGAAAAATAAAGGGTTTCAATAAAATTCATTTGTATAGATAAGCTTGATGTGTTTTATAACTTTATTTTCATAATAATAACATGAAAAGGCCAAGTGAAGAATTTTATTCCTCAGTGCCGTGGCCTGTGGTCGAAAAAGCCATGGATGGTTGCCAGATGTCACCAGAAAGCCACACTAGTAGACGAAATTCCTCAAAACGGCAACGCTGTTTGCGACCCGGGCTCAAAAATACCCGGAAAGTCTGAATCATGGCGTTTGATTTCAAATACAAACTTTCAGTACAGTACTTAACTCTCCACTTGAGCTGAACGTCTACCGAATTCGCAGAAACGTTTTGCAGTTACTTTCTACTCCTCTTTCATTAAGCATTGTCAATTTTAAGCCTTTCGTCAAATAACGGTTTTGACATACCGTCGGCGGTTCGACCGTTTGATTAGTTTTCAACCATGAAAAAGAGAGTTAGCTCTACTCTAAACATGACGTTAACGGTCTCGTTTTCCTCTTGAGAGAGAGAGAGAGAGAGAGAGAGAGAGAGAGAGAGAGAGAGAGAGCATATCCATATAATAACAAGGATAGTTCACGCTTGTTCCATATGAACAGGGTTGTTCATCTTCTGAATAATAATAATAAACTCATTTAGAATGACCATCTCTTACCCGAGTGGCCAGTTAGTAGCATCCCTCTGCATAGGAACTGCTGTATCGACCCTCTCTTATATTGCCGTAAGTTTTGAAAGTATGGTACCATAGAAATACAGATTCATAATGATGAAAACTGAGTGCCGAAGTTATATTCCAAACTTCAACAAAGAATAAGAAGGAATTGCCACATCGATCCTCTCTTATATTGCCATCATTTTTGAAAGTATGCTATCGTGTATAAAAATCAGTGGTGAAAATTTAATGCCAAAGTTTTCATCCACTTTAACACAGAATAGTGAGGGGATTGGGGACGAAGGGGGTGGGGGTTATAGGATACTTGAGATAGCTGGCTTTTATTTACGTGCTTTTAATCTTGCCCAGGTAGGCCTAAGTCTGACCAAGATTAATCCGGCGACTTCATCCATTGTTTAAAAATCTAACGAACCTTCTATTTTAGGAAGTTAGATTGCAATGGGAATCATGGAAAAGTAGAAGTGACACAGTTTTTCAAAGTAATATTTATTGAGCATCCAAAAGTAACACAGCTACGACGCAAATACAAACACGTTTACATCATAAACTTACAGACTTCTTTACACAAATCGGAGTGATGAACTTCTTGCATTTCGTTCATCCCAATACTGAGGAAACGAGTATCATTTCAAGGTCGAACTATCCTGTTGGGGTCGACGCCGTCCCCTATAGGAATTCCACTAACGAAATTCGATATCTCCGGCGACTGATCGGTCAGACACTTTGCATCTGTGATGTACCATTTGTCTATGTCGTCGTAGACCTTCGGAGACTGGTCTTCGTGAAGTTTCGCACACATGTCACACCATCCCTCTCCAGAATTTGATAGTACTTTGTGATAAGGTTTCCACCTGGGGGAAAAAAAAAGCGTGGTAAGAAAAAATCAGTTAAACCGTTGCAAGGTTTCTCTTGACAAAATATATCGAAATTCCTTTCTTGTTCCACTCTGAATACGAAAAAAAACGTCAATTTGTCGTTTCCCACGTGAAGTTACCTCACACTCTATATGAGACGAGAGGTTTGATTTTTAGCAGGTCGCTCCCTTCGCTGGCCACTCAGCAAAGCCTCGATCTTATATGTCGCGTGTTATCTAAATTGTAAATCTGTCTCTTTCATACTTCGTAACGTCCAGAAAACAAAGTACTATTGAAATGAACCCCCTTAATTAAACTTTCAGTTTATATTTCAATTGCCCTTCTAATAAAATCTGTTCTATCTATATCTTCTGAATATACACGTAACTAACAGGAAGTGATTAGACTTTTGAGCTTGATGGCACACTTGAAAAAGACAGCTAGCTGTCAGGTTACAATTATCACTCTGAATGTAAATCTTACATTCCACAGTGGAATAAACACATCTTGCTCTAAAACTTTTCCTGCCTGGAAAGAGAGCATTAGTCTATTTGATGCCAAATGTTCCGCTGTTAAGTACCAGGTGTATTACGCTGTATTTTCTAAAAATTTCTCTTCAAACACCGTAATCCTTGTGCTTATCGTCAGTTTCAATGTCATAAATTGCTCCCAAGACTTGATATCCTGACAATAGTTTCAAAAGTAAGGGGACAATTGTGATTCTCCGTTGTTTCTTGCGGCTCGTAAATTTTAACCTTCTTCAGAACACGTCTATACACAAGCGTATTTGTTTCGGACTCTATATATATATATATATATATATATTATATATATATATATATATATTATAATATGTGTGTGTGTGTGTGTCTGTATAAACTATGGTATATAAGTAAACAAAACAATTAAAAGAACATACCCATAATGGAGGGAAGAATATCATAATAATATTAATTAATAATAATAAAAAGATATATTATATGTTACTTATATATACATATATATATATATATATATATATATATATTATATATATATATATATATATATATATATACATTGTTCTAAATTATAAACATCCCCAAGTCAAAATAACATCAATTATTCATATTAATTGATAATCCATAAGGCAGTAGCCACTCTATGACTCTCCACTACCTCTATGAAAGATCTCTCTAAGACTCACAGCTGTTCCTTCCGAAAGACTGCCATTAGCCATTCCTTCCGCAAGTACCCTCTATCTGAATGGCAAAGCATTAAGCTGCCGCTATCTTAGCCGCATGTTAACCACGCTGAATTCGAGGCCGCCATAATATCAGGGGATTACATGGAACATCTGCCCTCTACTGCGCCGAATTAAGGACTGAGATGATAAAAGGGGTCGCAACAGAAGGAACAAGCCTCAGACTATCGCCAACCATCCATGAGATCGCTTGTCGTACCTGGGCAGAGCTCCCCCTTCCCTCCCCCCAGTTTCCTTGCTAAGACAATACATGACTTTACTCTCCCCTGTGTGTTCTCTCTATCACTGCCACCATTGAAGACGGACAAATCATACCTGCCAGGTAATGTGTGAAGTAATGGTTCAAGGGAGTCAATCAATTTCACGTCTACTACTGTGCATTTCCACTTCATTGCTACAAGCAACTTTGGTCCACCCCCCTCAACGATCACTTCCAGTCATTGTACTTAGTAATATGCTTCCCTCTTGCATTTGTGATACTGTAAGATTTCCTCCCATAGTAATATTTCAGTAATTAAATATTCCCGTTGTGAATAGTGGTGCCATTGCTAACGGGACATAACGTAACATCTCCTTGTGTAACCCATTAGCCTACACCCCTGTGATTACTCTGTAGGGTAACTCCAGCGAAAGGGATCATGTTAATATTTTGTGAAAGCAGTCCCCGCATATTTATGTTGTAATGCAGTCTACTTGCAGATAACCTACCACGTGCCTCATTGTTGGAAGCGGATTTTTGTAACGTGACTCAGGGATTTATCATATCTCTGCTGTTTTATTTCCACCGAGAATAAGTAGTACCATTCCAACCCTGTCTACAGCAGCGAGCCAAACTTTCTACCTCTAATTTTGATATAGTATATATATATATATTAATATATATATATATATATATATATATATATATATATATCTATTTTTATATAGTGTATATATAATATATATATATATATATATATATATATATATATATATATATATAAAGATACCTAAACATAACAGACTTCAATTAGCAGACTTCACTTCTGTATTTATCAGCTACAATACTGTCATTTTGTGGTTGGCTACCATTATAATGTCATAAATGTTTTAGATCACTCTTAAATTCAATGTACAGGGTTGCTTAGGTAATAAACTTTGTGGAATTGCTGTCAGCGGTAAAACATTGAGGAAACATTCTAGTGCGGGCTATAATATAGGGTCTTTCTTACATAACGCTCTGATACTTATCAGAAAACTAGTCCCACAAAGTTTCTGTTAAGTTGGGTTGATACTGTATATGCATAGAAATAGAGGATATGGCCACAACGAAACTGGAACAGCAGAGTGCAAGATCTTTCACCTTTACTTTAAGGCACTGTCAAACTTCCTCATTACCATATCCCGTTTATATTTTATATCATGTTGTCATTATAATCTCAAAAGAATGTTAGATTCAGATAGGATTACTGATGTTGAACCTTTAAATCTTTTACTAACAATGATATCCAGTATATGTTCTTTTGAACTGGGAATTACAAAAAGACTGAAATGACAAATCAAAGAATGGATAAGCAGGATGAAGATTTGGAAATCAAATTAGCTGAAATTTCATACAAAAGTAAGATTATACATAAGTCAAGTACAATCTACAGGGTGTTTCGAAATTAGAGCCCGCACCCTGGCCCCCTCTACAGCATAAACTAAAATTGATATGGACAAAAACAAAAGTATTTCAGAACAGGTATTTATTTATGTTTATCTCTGAATATTTAATATTTTGTGTGGCCTCCATCTGCCTGTAACACAGCCTGCATTCTTGAGGGGCATGATTTCAACAACTTGCAAAAAAGCTGAGACTCAAACTCCATTTCCCTGAGCACTTCGGTCACCTCTCTTCGCAGGTCGTCGAGGCTTGGTATACCATCATAGTTCACTGTGTGTGCTTCAACACGATCCTTTAAGATACTACCAATGTTTTCAAACACATTAAGGTCAGGAGAGCTACCTGGAAATTCACTTGACGAAAAGAAATTGATACAACTGTTTTAGAAGCAGCTTCTGTGTCTAGAGAGCCTTGAAACATGGTGCCTCATCATGCAAAAATGTGACATCTTCAACAGATAACACATTTTCAGAATCTTTGAGGAAAGGAAATACTCCACCAGTAAGCACAGTTTCTCTGAAGAATTCGCCATTCCATGATTCCATTTTCTTTGATTATCCACATTAAGAATTTAGGTGTGAAACAGAAAAATTCCCAAACATTCAGGAAATTTCACAACTCGGCGATAGCACATATCATCGCTGATATCATCCAGCTTTGCAGCCCAAATGATGTCATTTTTATGATTTGGCTTCCTGACTGTGTAAATGAAGAATTCATCTGATGTGGCAACATAGAGAAAGTCATCTTCATCCCAATCTTTAAGAAATGAACCACAAAACCATGCACAGTCTTCTCTGTGTTGCTGAGTGATGTTGGGCTTGCTGATAACATGAAATGGCTTGATACCAGATTTTTTCAACTCACGATATACAGAACTATAACTTCTCTTCTTTCCCCTTTTTGTTTCTAGTTCAGTGCCAATTTACATAAAGACTTTCTTGGTCTACCCACTGCCTCACCTATGATGTCTTTCGACTCCTAAGAAAGGACTTCAGGCCTTCCAAGATTCTCACTCTTTTAGCGATGACAGTCATATGGATTTTTGTTCCAGTTTCTTTTAACAAAGGATTCATCTCTTTTAATGTATTTAGCTATCCAGGAACATGAAATGAAGGATGCGCCAGCATCCCTGGCTTCTCCAAAGGTATCCCGGATTCGGTCAATCCATCTGATTTCCTCCGAGTCGTTAGCCATGGCTGTATCTAACTCAGTCACTCAGTCTGAAAATGCAACAAATGTTAAATGAAAAATAGATTAATAGAAACTTAAGATAATGTACTTGGTGATAGGCTATAACAGAAAACTTCATAACTTTCCATTTGCTCTAGGGAGGGCGGGGTGGGGGGTGGGGGGAGGGCTCTAATTTCAATACACTTGTATATTGCTACATGAACTTGAGTCATGGTATGACAATGAAACTGTATCTGAAGACTTTGTTGATTGGGTGATAAAATTTTAAAAGAATATTTAGAGTTAGATGACATGATAGTGAGAAATACCATAAGGGATATCATGGAAATTTCATATGTAGAAGCATTAATCATGAAAAGGGCTTTGCACAACCCCTTACAGAACAGTACGTAATAGTATTAGCTTGGTTCCTGTGGATACCAGAAGAATTAGAAGAACCAGATTGACAGGGCAAGAATTCTGAGAAGGGAGGCTGTAGATAAGTTGGGATTTGTGGTGCCTCCTTTGTAGTAGGTGCATGAAGGGGATGTTGATGTGAATGTTATCTATGCAGGGGTTAAAATCAACAGCTAAAAGTGGAAATGTAGCCTTGTTCGTTGTCTTTTCTTGAAAAGCCAACTTAATGCTGCAAAAATATGTACAGACACCCCCTACTTCTCAATAAGTTACATTCCGAACAGCTGTTTATATGCTAAACTGTTTGTAAGCTGGTTACTGTACCCTTCATGCCTATTAAAGTACAGTGTGATATAAAATCAACATAGCACTGTACGTTTTTTTCATTCTAAAACACAATACACTGTACGTACAGTACAGTATGTACAGAATAGATGCACAAAACAAAATTTGAAAATACCGGTAGCAAAAGGGATGCTCTGAACATAGTTCTAATTTGTGATCCCGTTTGTTTGTAGCTCTGATTGTTTGTATCTCTGATTGTTTGTTGAATGTTCGTAAGCAGGATAGTGTCTGTATACAGTTTTTTACATGAATTATATATTATACATGCGTAGGGCCCCATGCGGACAAACACACCTCCATCTTACCTGGTCAGCTAATCTCTTCACATCAAACATCTCTGCACGCCAAACGTGCTTACACAAGAAACACAACATATGTCATGCATCTTTTGTACATATATTTGCATTCATATTATTGTTTTGTGAAATGTATCATTACTACCACATGAATTACAATGTCAGCATTTCAGCCATATGTACCACAGCTTCAGTCGTGCCTTGTATATCAATTTATGTATGCATCTTTACATCCATTAACAAACAAAGTGATTGTATTGTGACCTCTGTTGTGTTCGCCTCGTGTCAGGCACTACTTTTCCACTCACAAGAAAAAATCAGTGAATAAATCAGTAAGTTTGTAAATGCAGCTTCTTACTGGTAACTTCACTACACTGGGGACCCCAGAGATGACCAGGCCAGCCAGCCCCAATGATGCCAACCTCTCCAGCAACAACATTGCTGCTGCCTCCATATGTCTACCTCCATTCACGCCCCATAACCCAGAAGCCTGGTTCTTCAGGGCAGAGAAAATCTTCTGATTGACAGCAAGCAAAGTAGACACCAATCTTGAATTCCTGCCAGACGACATTTTCAAGCAAATTGCAAATTGCAGGATGGCTTGCAGAACTTCAAACCCCTGTCACCTACGAATTACTGTAGGACCAGCTTAAGCCATCTTTCAGCATGCCATCTACCCAAAGAGCCAAAAATTCCAGAATAATGTTCGGACAGCTATAAGGAATGAGCAGCCATCGCATGTCTACAAGCAGTTGCAGTGGCTCATAACGCTAGCTGCCACAAATGGCCAACCTGAGTCAACCTTAGACCTTGTGAGAGAGGTGCTCCTCACAAAACTGCCCTGCCAAACAGTGATGGCCATGCCCAATTCATCAACCATGCCCATCTGTAATGATAGCTAGGAGAATATTAGTTAGGAATAGTGTAAATATAAAAGAGAGAAAAAGATATGAGAGAGAACCATCAATAAACAAATGATAAACACATAGAGAGAGAGAGAGAGAGAGAGAGAGAGAGAGAGAGAGAGAGAGAGAGAGAGAGAGAGAGAGTAACGATTAGGAAGTGTCATGAGTTTGTAGTCAAAACACTGGTGCTAAAATAATCTAGGCGCAACCATTAAAAACTGCCTATCTGTTTCACCTGTGAAGTGATCTTTCAACTTTCGCCAGAACTTGAAGACTACCGGTGACGTCAGTAGTCCCACCAACAAAGGAGGGATTAAGTCAATTAATCCCACCCAAGGGACATAATTAGATAATCTTCAACCAATAACGATGGCTACAAGGCGGAACAGAAGCAATTGCCCGCCTACTGGTGGGCTGGACAATTTCCTTTGAAGAACCTTCGAGGAAGCAAGCTCGAAGGGAGAGAAGAAACAGAATAGCCGAGAGCCTTAGCGGAGTGAGGTTGAGAGCCTCACCAGTTGTGGGTTGTTAAGAAAATTCAAGAAAGGCTCATACTTCGACTTGTAGTCATACTACTTAACTTGAATATGCACTGTATTATTTTACTTGTGTCAATGAAGTAAGAAAACTGCACTGTCCTCCTGAGACTAACAACTAATAACAAAGAAGAAATAAACAATAAAGCAACTATAAAGGAACTATAAAACTAAGTCAAATAAGAAGAAGCCACAAACGTTATTATAACAAACATTACAAAGATAACAATAATAACTTCTTTACATCAGTAATGGGAACAGCAAACAATAAATAAATAAATAAAAAGTTCCTTACACATCAAAGAATTCCTAAAATTGGTTGTCACAGTGCATATAGCCTCCAAGACAGTGGAGCCCACCCAGCCACCAAAAGCAGCAGCAGCAGCAAGATGGTCCCAGTAGTCAACAGACACGGAATGCGACAGGAACCCAGAGGGACCGGCCGCCCCCATCCACAAACAGAATTTCCCCAAGCACTGACTTCCAAAAACCAACAATTAAAGCAGTACAAAAAATTTCCAGGACTAATTAATTATCACTGATGTATCCCAAATATTGCTAAAATCATTGGTCAGAAGATTAAGCTAATGCATTTCTTTCAGCAAAACAAGAAAATACCTCTGCAACCACATTAATATTTCCTCAACCTCTACGGTCCCTCACTTTGACGATGGAAGCAAGTAACATGGCGATGGGTACCTTTGTTGCACATATTCACAGATAGTAGACACAGTCAGCAGGACAACAGCGAAACCTATCATCAATACCAGAACACTCCTGCACCATCAAGTACATGAAGGATTCAGCAAACACCGTGGCAAATGCACTTTCGCGAAATTGTGTCAACACTGTCCAGCTCAGGATAGCCTATCCCAAAATAGCATAGGCGTGAAGAGACGACGAGGATCTATAGTGTGTGCAGTGGGACAACCCCACCCTTACATGGAGCAAGCTGTCAATTAACAATGGAGAGACGACTATCACCCGCAAAACAAGTACTGGCCCTCGCCCCTACCTGCCAGAAAGCCTCAGAAGAAAGGATTTCACCCTTGCCCACAACCTGTCCCAACCATTAGGCGGTCAACTGCTGAATTTTAGCAGAGTGGTACATCTGGTGGGGAATAAAAAAGGACATAGAAAACTGTATGAGAGAATGCATTTCCTTGTCAGACATCTAAAATCACAAGCCACGTAGAGACCGGAATAGGAGAGTTCCACACACACTGCCGTCTCACCAACATCCATTGTGAGACCTCTGCCTCCCTCTGAGAGGTACAGATACCTGTTAACCATCATCGACAGAAATACCAGGTGGCCTAAGAAATACTGATACAGCAACAGATGGTGGAGAGTTGTGAGAAAGCTCTCATCAGAAGGGCCAGCAGACACCGAGTCCTGCAAATCAACACGAGTAACAGGGGGGGGGGGGGGGGGGGGGGGGGGGGGGGGGGGGGGGGGGGGGGAAGGGGGCGCAACTTCAAATCCACCTTATGGAAGATAATACATACACATGACGGCCTACAACCCAGAAGCTAATGGTATCATTGGAAGGCTAGGCCAGTCGTTGAAAGAATCACACACTGCCAGATGTCAAAGTTGAAGTTGCAGAATAGTTACCTTGGGTCTTACTGGGCCTGAGAACATCACCACACATGGCATTCAACGCATCTCCAGCAGAAGCCCTGTACGGCCAAGCACTAAAATTACTGGCAGATCTTTCAAAATCAAACAAGCCCAACATCCCCATCCAACACCTGTAAAATATTAGAACAAATAATGCTAGCCAAGACAACTTACCACATGGTCAGGAAAGTTTACGTCCCCACCCAACTGCAGGATGCAAAATATGCGTTCATATTGATAGACACACACAGAGGGCCCCCTCTCCCCAGCCTACTCGGGACCATACTTTATCACCCAGAGAAGACATAAAGCCTACCAGATGACAGTGGACAGCAGAACTACATTGGTCTCCATCTACTGCCTAAAGCCAGCATACCTACCAGACACCGACCTACAACAGAAGACTACAACAGAACACCTCTCCAAGGGGAGGAGACCTGTTGGGTCTAATGCAGACCCACACACCTCGCTAAATGACCATATACTACAAGAAACACATCATGCATCTTTTGTACATATGTTTTGATTCATATTATTATGTTAAATGTATCATTATTACCACATGCATTACAATGTCAGCATTTCAGCCATATGTGCCATAGCTTCAATCGTGTCTTGTATACTGTCAATTTGTGTGCATCTTCCATGTGATTGTAGTGTCACCTATGTTATGTTTGCCTCGTGTCAGGCACTACATTTCTGCTCGCAAGGGTTATTGACCTGTCTGTTTGTTGTCTGAAATCAGTAAATTTGTAGATGCAGCTTCTTTTTCACGCCTTTGCTACAACTGCATCTAAATGCAAAAAAATAATAATAATAATTGTGATAAAACATCGACAAACTTACCTGAAATATTCATTGTATGCTGTATCATCTTTATCTAAATACTGAAGATACCTAGCCAAACTCTCGGCACTTGGGAAGTCAAGAACATTAATGTGAGATTTAGGAGGTAAAAATGCCGTGTAATTTGCAAGACCATAAACCACTGGTACAACATTATACCTGAAAGTACAATATTATTCTCATTATCAGTATTCAGAAGATACACCTTATTCATATGGAACAAGCCTACAGGGGCCATTGACCTGAAATTCAAGCTTCCAAAGAATATGGTGTTCATTTGAAAGAAGTTACAGAAGATAACAGAAACGCAGAAAGAGATAAGTTATTAGTAAAACTTTAATGTAAGAGTTTAAGTAGTGTTCATGTCTATCCCTGAAGCTACATGATACATCTTTCAGGAGTTGTTGGGTTGACGGATTTAATGAAATAATACTGTTAACCACAGACCAAGAAGTTATAAATCTGAGTTCTTATTAAATACTTTCGACAAAAGCATACGTCATGACACATTTCTCGCAAATCTTGCAGAACACTTAAAGATCAATGAATGATCTTGTTATGGCTTGGAGTACCCAGTACTACAGAACACACTATTCCAGGTAACTTTGGCAAATTATATGAGATATTTGTTTCAGAAAGAAGGACGCCTACACTGGGACTTTAGAAGTAGAAGGGAAAAAGAAATCCATTATGCTTAAAACTAAAGAAATTCAGCATGTGCAAAACTCCAAGTAACATACAATACAGAAGGGTTATTTCCCTCAAATTACCGTAATCAGACCCAACATTGAAATGTTTTCATTAATAAATGTTTGCACCTTAGAAATAGGAACAAAATGAAACTCCGTGCAAAGACACGCCCACTACTTGTTCTTACGTGAGCACTAAGTAACATGTGCCCAAAAATAGATTTTGTTCAGTATTCAGGCATTTGCCCTTCAAGGAATAGGTCCAGAAAGATATTGCGTCAGTCACATGCATCATTAGAATACTCATTTGTCATCCAGACTATTATAATTTCCAGAATTATGTTAATGTATGTTATGGCATTTCGAATTAATAAAATTCCACAAACCTGAAAAACAGTTCACAGTACATTAACTGTTTACAAGCTACGGGTGAGGTAATGTAACATCATTAACGTGAGTCCTCTACGAATGTGCCGCTTGAAAACTCCAGCTACCCAAGTGAGTGAAGTAAAAAAAAGTAGAATTTAAGGCAAAAGCCAAAAGCTGGGACCTGTGAGGTCATTTAGCGCTGAAAGGGAAATTGACATTAAAAAGGTCTGAAAGGTGTAACAGGAGGAAAACCTCGCAGTTGCAATGTGAAGCAATTGTTAGGAGAGGGTGGAAAGGGGGAAGAAAGATAATAAGAACGGAGGTACATCAAAAGGAATGAAAGGGGTTACAGCTAGGGGTCAAAGGGACGCTTCAAAGAACCTTAAGTAATGCCTACAGTGCGCTGCATGAGGTGCACTGACGGTACTAACCCCCCACGGAGAAGTGAGGGAAGTAATTATGTTATAAAATCTGAGTACATCTTCAGGGTGTAACGATGCTGATAAATTTGATGAATAACTGATTTATTCATCAAATTTGGCAGTGCAACTCTATGGTCATCGGCCTTAGAAATAAGTTTTTCCTTGTACTGAAAATAATTTTTTAAGGAAGATCCAATAAAAGGAAAATGTTGATAAATTTGACAGAAACACTCGCACGCTCCGTGTAGTGTGATGAGATTCTCTTCTTAGCTAAATTTACATAAAATTATTACTATTCACCCGTTCAGAGCGTCACTTAAAACAAATGTTCCACATTAATCAGAACTGCAATTAGTATACACTGACTAAGCCTCCCCATGAGGGGACTGTGCCGTCAGTACACCTCACACAGTACACTTTAGGTATCACTTAAGGTTCTTTGCAGCGTCCCTTCAGCTCCTAGCTGCAACCCCTTTCTTTCCTTTCAATGTACCTCCGTTCATATTCTTCCTTCCAGCTCACTTTCAACCTTCTCCAATTGTTTGTCTTATTGTGCAACTGCTTTGAGGTTTTTCTCCTGTTACACCTTTCATACCTTTTACCTCTCGTTTTCCCTTTCAGCGCTGAAAGACCTCACAGTTCCCAGTGCTTGGCCTTTCGTCTACAATTGTCTATTCTATTCTATTCCATTAACTCAGACATGCATAATAATTCTTGTAGTTATAAGAATGTTGGGGGGGGGGGGGTTGTTGTATGACGTCACCAGTGTAAGCAGCCAAGTGAAATGAGCTGTGAAACAATGACAGTGACTCACCTCAAAACGTTAAATATTTTCTCGGTGACATAATCTTTGCAGATGGAATTCTCGAAAGAAAAGTAGAATTTGTAATCCCGTTCGAGCATTTTGTAACAATTTTCACTCCTGGGGCATCTGTGCTGACCACAACCTCCGTAAACGTCAATCGGTATCCACTTCTTGAGCGTGTTCACCAACCTGCGGACACCACAAGATTTATCAGTGTAATTAAAAGATAAATGCTAAGGATGCACAGACTGAAGGTGTATCGAGTGTCTTCAGCCATGGAACATCCGTAATCGCATCTGCTCGATAGCTAAAAACGTCCGCATCTGTATCCGTATCCGTATTTGCGGCCAAGTAAATATTAGAGATGTTTTAGACATAAGCATCTGCATCCGCAGAGCATCTATATAATTTTTAACATTAGTAATCGCATCCGCTTTTGATAAGTAAGTCCGCATCTGTATCCACATCCGTATTTGTGACAAAGCAAATATTACAGATGTTTTGGATATGCGCATCTGCATCCGTAGAGCATCCGCATATCTCTATCCGCATCCGTATTTGTGGCAGAGTAAATATTAGTTTTGGTAGGGATGTATCTTCTAAATAATGAAAACAGTTGATTGACACTACAAGGAATCTAATCATTTTCTTAGAAAACCCTGACACTCATACATCACATATCACAATGAGGTTTTCATGATGAAAATGTTCATCCTATGATACATATCATCCTCACTGTGCAAGTCGAGCTAATAGAAAAGTAATGATCAACAACGCCGAATTGGACAGGAAGTGTGCCGCGTTAGTTTGAAATTCAATTGTGGTAACGAGTGTGTTACAAAGACAGTAACAACATTGTTTAAAATATAAGAATGGAATGCACAGCCAAGATTTTATACTGAAAAATGACGTGTAACTGGTAACAGACGAAAAACTTGAAATACACTGAAACCCCTCTTTCAAAATTTCCAGTTATCCTCAAAATGTAGTTATTAAATATTTGAAAAGACAGCCATGTGATTTCTTGACTTACGTTGCTCTGCCAGATCTGGTATGGCAGTTAGAGACAAACCAGGCGGCCAACTTTGTCTTGCCAGAGGCATAATTCCTCCCAGCAGGTACAGGCCCAGGTGTTCGCAAGCGGTACACCCTATCAAACCTGCAAGTAACAAACAATCAACAAGTAAAGACCACTGTAAGTTATCCATCATCTACAAGTGTATAACCAGCAAGTAAATGAGAATAATTTTCATCAATTATGCAGGCTTCATGTAATCATTAGTCACATAACATTTATTTGTCTCCTGTGAAAAGTGATTTACAGTATCAACTAAACAGGCAAGTGAGCTCTTTCCAAGACAGATGCTTGAAGCCGACAGCAGGAAGGTGCATTGGTCACACTGACATACGTAATTTGCGAATGTATCTCAAGGCATCTTCGACTCAAGTTCAAATCGGCTTAAGGGGTGAAACCTACCCTCTCATTTAACTGTCATTTGCATGAACGTATTTTTCAACACGAAGCAGTTTCCCTAAATTATCAAACCGTAGATGAAGAACCTGCACTATAAACTTCCACGTTATTTCTTCATATACCTACACAGAACGCTCACTGTTAGTGCTTCAGATCACAAGACACACTGTACTCTTCACCTCTATCTTCCATGCTATTTCTTGCTGCCTGGATGCTGAAGCCTTTTCTAATACCTCTTTCACACCACTTATCCAGTCCTTCCTAGTCCCCTTTGCCTCCTTCCTCCCAACACATCCGAATTGCGCACCTTTTCACAAGCGTGTCACTCTCTAATCTCTTCACAAACCATCCTCAAACCCTGACCTATTATTTCACCTTTCCATTCCTTTTGACATTCCTTTGACAAACAATAATTATCACCCATTCAATTTTTCTTATCATACATATATGCTATAAACAATTCCTTTATAATTTAGCTTACACTTTTTTTCTTCCATTTACAATCACCATCTGCACTACATCCATGAGAGTTGCCTCACCAATTGCTTAATACATCTCAACGTTGGCCTTCACATGCACTCCAAGTTTCCTCTCTAACTTTCCACACATCCTACTACCTTCCATGCTTCACCCTTCCTGTGAATTCCCTCTTCTCTCATTCTGTCATCATTCCACATATTTACTTCCACAAAGCTACTATATCTTCCCTCTGAACAGCATTATTGCTTCTTCTTCCTGGTTCCCATTTACCCTCATAATCATCCTCTTGCCCACGTTTGCTCTAACTGTCTCATCTTATGAACATTTTCACTAGTCTGCAGTTTCTCCTCACTAACCCCACTCTCCACTGTATTATCTGCATCACCCATTCCACACTCCCATTCACATCCCATAGTCTTACACCACAGCTTTGAAACTACATCTACTATCATCTTGCCAAACTTCATCCATGATAATGTTAATTAGTCACACACATACGTATATATATGAATATTTATCATATCACCGTGATTCATATAAATCATTCGAGCTACAATGTCCTTTAATATCTAATTCACTCTACCTCGGAATTGATATATTCTCATATATGTAAACCGAAGGGGAATTTTTTAGTTGATAATAAACTCGTCCCCTCAGGGGATCGAACCACCGTCCAGCGGACAGGGACGAAATCAGGACGACATTGACGTTAGCGATTCGGCTAACAAGTGCGGTTATAAGTTTACACAGATTCTGACCTTACAAATCACCGTCGAACTCGGTTATTTGTAATTAGAATCGATATCCAACCCCCTCTACCATGTTCGAATTTGCTAACATGGTAGAGGGGGTTGGATATTCTGAAATTGCGTTTAACTTGTGGTGATTTCAAACAGATCAAACTCAAGCAAACACATATATCGCATTGGATGCAGTTCATGTTTGGGATATAATAGGTCGAAGGATATTTAGATTTGAGCAAGACTAATCTGACACGAGATGATTTATGTACGAATGAAATTTTCAGAAAACTGACATAAGAGAGAGAGAGATAGAGAGAGAGAGAGAGAGAGCACCAAACGTTTATTGTTGGGGCGGGGGGTGGGGGTGCGGCGGGCGGGCGAGGGGGTTGATGCTTGTTGAAACTTAAAGAGAAAAAGAAAAAACAGGCATTTAACTTACGGAGTAGGAACATCAGAGTCTAGCCTATAAGTGAAGGTCCAGTTGAAGACGTTTGTCAAGTTTTTGAGATTGGTATGCACATGCATCGGTGATTCTAGAAGCCAATATATGTATCTGGTATGTGGAGACCTGTCCACACACACAAAAAAGGATTTTATCGGCACTTCCAATACATGAGCTTTTATTCAGATAAAAAGGATATCAAACCTGCAATTCTATTATCGTATTTATGATAAGAAGATTAACTTTATTTAAAACCTCATAAAGGAGCACGTCCAATTATGAACAATATTTTACTCCGACAGCGTACCTTGTACTTAGGTTATAAAACTTCCATCAATTCTGCGCCCAACAACAGATGGCTAAATGAAGCAAGTGTTGTTCAAGTATTACCGCCAACGGAAGGAAAGGGCAACATGACACAAGAGTGTTCTCCAAATGCAACATTGTTGATAATGACTGATATTTATTGGGGGTTATCATGAACTCAGTGACACTGAATGAAAGATTTTCTATTCACGGCTAAAAATTAATAAGATTAAAAGGATCAAATTAAACTGACGTGCGTTTTATATATTGCTCATAATGACTGATTGGAAAAGCGAAATAATGTATTATTTCTATTATACTATCGGCAACGACCGACTAAAGATGGTCACATGAACCGAAAGCGCTATTCAATAAACTCTGTTAATGACTGACTGGAAGTGACTGAACTCCTACCTCTTGGAAGGGAAGGACTGATCACCGGACCTGACGTGCCAGACAACTGCATCCACCTCCTCCAGCGAAAACAGGCTGCGGTTTGCCGTCGTGAAGCAAGTGCTGATTCGACACCCGGACTTGACGAAAGGATCCCGACCAAAACCAAAGCCTTGTGATTTGTCACCGAAGAACTGTTTTCGGGGGAGAGCATACAACACTGATGCTTTGTCACGAGAGTCTACAAGTGTTTCTTAACCAGGGCTGCAATCACCTGCCGTGGGTCTTGAAATTAATTTTAGGGGGGGATGGAAATGCAGTACAAATGAAAAATATAAACAGCCTCAATATCTAATAATAATAATAATAATAATAATAATAATAATAATAATAATAATAATAATAATAATAATAATAATAATAATAATAATAATAAATTATTATTATTATTTTATCTTTGTAGCAAACATAATCTCAGTAACCGGATGTCAAGGGGTACTGGACAGTGAAGCCTTACTAAAGGGGTGCTGGACTATGCTATGAAGGCTTACTAAATGGGGTGCTGGACCATGGAGCCTAATTACAAGGTGTGTTGGACTACGGAGCCTTACTTCAGGGAGTGCTGGACTGTGGAGCCTTACTACAGGGGGTGCTGGGTCAGCAAAGGTTAAGAAACATTGGTCTACACGATAACAGCTAACGTGCGAGAGAAGACTTTCGATGTGAGACAAAAATAAATGTCCAGCTCAAGTATGGATTCAAAAGCAAATCAAGCAAGGGAAGAAGATAATTCTACGCAAATTATATCAGACATGTGTTCCAAACAAGACCCCGTTTCAGAAGCAAACTTTTTAATCCAACAGACAAAAAGAATATTACATACGTAGTTTGCCAGGTTTATATGCACATTAATGGTGAATAAAACGTTTCTTAGAAAACTGAATGAGTCTACTCACATCATTCCAAAAGAGTATCTTCTTGAGAGGTGGATTCCCATCAGCTGCCTCTTCAGAGCTGCTTTCATTCAATTTCTCGAAGGGCAAAAAAGAATCACCAATTCCTCTAAGAGGGACCAAATGACTCTCAAGTGCATTTGGTATTGTCGAAATGGAAGTGTCTGTTGCATTCCAGTTCAGAAGTCCTCCAGGAAGCCACTCAAAGGAAAGCCACGAGCCATTCCTAGTAGCATTATCTCTGTGGTAAAATGAAACTTCTGTTATTACTTTCTTCTTCACTACTGTTTTCATGCTGCTGGAAAAATGGCCTTAGGTAGGTTCATAGTGATCAAAGTTTCAAGGACAAAATAAGTTTTATGCTCTTCGACATAACTAAAAATATTTGAAATGAAACTGCACGTTCTCCTCCAAAAATTAATTCTTATTTATACTACATGGTTCAGAAGAAATCATTTTGAACAAAACGATCTGTTTAATGTTTTAAGTTTCAATTTCTTACTTTTGCTACTCAACCTGCAAATAATGGAAGACACAGTCATTCATCACCAATACAATTACAAAAGGGTTTCTAAGAACCTATTTCTGTCATTATGATAAAAAGGCCGCTTGTAACTTACGAAAAGAAAGTTCTCGATAAAATGTAGTTCCCTCTGCTTTCACGCATGTAGAGTAAAACGTATATGAACACCGCAATCACCATGAGGAGGAAAACTTTCTGTGGGACAGAACAGGTTTATTGAACACAATTACTATAAGAAGACAGTGATTCCCAACCGGCGAAGCCTGGGAAAATTTGAATGGGGTTTGGGCGCGGGATCCAAGAACATTCCTTTGTCGATGAGATGCAGTTCTTACTGAACTAGAATGATTCCCTTATTCTTTTTAAATCATTAAATATGTTAGTTAGACTTTTTTTGTATTCATTAATCAACAGAAAATTAAAAATGAAAGTTATCATTAAAAAAAATTTTCAGCCACTAGTGGGACATAAGTTGTTCCTGGAAAGTGCTGAGCCTGGGAGATAAAAGATTGGCAAACACTGAGGTAGGAACTATCTGAAGATCAATGCATCGTCATTGAGGTCCCTTGTGTTGACTTTAATATTAGTTATTTTAGTCATTAACTCCAATAATGTCGAAATTGACTTCTGCACTGAACATCGAGTTAGAACTGACTTACCCAGGAATTTGTCTAATTTATGCTTAATTGTGTATATGGGCAGCTTCATTAGAGTAGACACAAACCTAAATAGGCCGAAGGCCGTGCAAACAAATCATGGCCGAGCAATTTCCGCAGGTTATGATGTAAAGTAGCTGGAATTGAAGGGTAAAAGTTTCTGGCTTTAATGAACATCTTGGAAGATTTGGGACTGAGCCCACATTGTTTTTTTAGATGTACGGACATTTACAGCATTTCTACCCATGTTGGATGCGAATGCCTGACAAATCCCCCATCTACAAAATCCCCACCTACAAAACCCCCACACGACAAAACCCCAACACGACAAAACCCCCACCGACAAAACCCCCACCGACAAAAACCCCACCGACGAAACCCCCACACGACAAAACCTCCACTAACAAATTACCTATCGTTATTCGATGGTTATTCACAGTGGTTATAAGGACACGATGTTACTTTATTAGTAACTGCTAACTAGCAAACTATCTATAAACATTTGTATTGATAATTCTCTTTTGGTAGCTATTTACAATGATTACAAGATCTTTCTCTTGAAACGTAGCTTTAGGTTGAGAGTAAATAAACTTTCCTTTATTTGTTTGCCCATCATGTAAGTCATCCGTAATAATAAAGGTGGAGAGAAACTGTGCAATGAAGTTTATACGCTACTACGAAGAGATGGGAATGTTCTAGATGATCAGCGTTTGGATGTGACGGAAAAAAAAAACAGCAAATTTAGAAATCTCGGATGTCATTTCAAGTTTAGAACATAATCATGAGCGAGATGAAGGATCAGTGGAAGTAGCAAAAATGCATACGACCCCCTATCAGCAGGCCAAATCAACTAGAGGAAATACTGGTCCCATTGTAACGGATTCGTTGGAGAGTGTGACTCAAGAAGGAAGACTTGCCATGGGAAATATGAATACATTTAAAAGATATGTTCAAAGAAAACCCCAAGAAGGACGCCCTAAGAATCAAGAATCTTTGAGGGACTTGAAAATTTCAGGAGAGTGGACTATGACTCGAGGAGAAAATAATTATATTTGCTACAAAAGATGCGATGATTCTACATATGTGACTTCTAATTTTATTTACTTTAACAAAGGTTCTTACAAATCTTAGATTAACATTGACATCTTTTGTATACTAAATTTTAAGCATATGTAAATTTTGACTTTATAATCTTATTTTTTTATCAAAGGATTTTAAAAAATCTGTAAACTTTGATAACTTGTTTTTAATAGAAATTTAAAAATCAATGAATTTTGACTTTATAATCTTATTTTTTCATAAGTTTCGATAAGTTTCTTTTGAACGATATGTGGGTGCTTTTGTAAGTGGGGGTTTTGTCGTGTGGAGGTTTTGTCGGTGGGGGTTTTTGTCGGAGGGGGTTTTGTCGTGAGGGGGTTTTGTCGGTGGGGGTTTTGTCGGAGGGGGTTTTGTCGGTGGGGTTTTGTCGGAGGGTTTGTCGGTGTGGTGTCGGAGGGGGTTTTGTCGGAGGGGGTTTTGTCGGAGGGGGTTTTGTCGGTGGGGGTTTTGTCGTGTGGGGGTTTTGTCGCCCCAACGTTGGATGCCACTATAAGTTCCATTGCCATGAAAATGATTAGCCTGGTGCTCCCTCTTGTCTATCCACATAGACATAGCTAGATTGATACGGTAACATTACTAAGGAGCAGTAATATGTAATCGGTATAATCAGTACCACCCATAGCATACAAATCGTGCTGATATACCTTTTTGATAGTGTTCTGAATATCTTTTCTGTGTGCTTGCCGAGGTCTCCTTTGATTTTATCGATATGTGTAGATTATGTAAAGTTGCCAGAAATGATGACACCGAGATCTTTCAATTGGTGCTTCATCGTAATGGTATCTCTCTGGATCTAACAGTAGCATACGTTTCTTCATTCCTACCAACGTGTACATGTTCAGAGCAATCCCTGTTAATTGCTGCCGTGTTTGTTTGCATCCCAGCCCAAGGCAGATTATATTAAATACTAGTTCATTTTGAGAGACTTCATGGTTTTCAAACGAGTCTGGTGATCTAACATACCACTAATCATCATAATAAAAGAACAGAACAGAAAATAGTTTCTTGTGGGACACCTGACATGATGTGAAAAAAGAATGAAAATAAATACTACACAAATCACCGTACACATGATACTCACCAAATATCGTGTCATTCTTACCAAGCAGCGGCAAATTCTTGAGTCTAATCACTCCTAATTCTGTCAAGAGCAAGAAAAAAGTGGATCTATAAATGAGTCTCAGCTAGTAATCATACATAAAAATAGAACAAAACCGAAAATGACTTATAGCGTCTTAGTTTTGTAGGTAAACAAAATGGTATTAATGAACTTGTTCACTCAGAGGTAAGTAAACTTCCTGTACTGATTACACAGAGAAATAATTAAGATGCAATACTCTCTCTCTCTCTCTCTCTCTCTCTCTCTCTCTCTCTCTTGTGTCCAAGACTTTTGGCCCCCTTATGCCCATATACTATATACTATGCGGTAGTCAATCCTTTCTCTCCTTTGACTCATCGCTGTAACTGATCATTGGCGCAAAGCAGCATGTGATGCAACCACTGAAAAAGATTGTCTCTTCTGAGTTTGGCCAGCACAGTCTGTTGTTAGGTCTCTCTATGATAA
>NC_061092.1:34481597-34501597 GCF_015104395.2 Macrobrachium nipponense | reverse complement strand
AACATGAAAGAATTACAAACATGAAGAATATATAAATATAAGTCAGTAAAATTTAAATACAGATACATAATAATAAATATTCATACGAGTGTTGCATTTCCCCTAAACCTATGGTGATCATTTATTTGAGATGTGAAAGGGGGCCATATACATATGTATATATATATATATATATATATATAGTATATATATATATATATATATTTGGGTTATGCAGGGTTATATATATATATATATATATATATATATATATAATATATATATATATATTAGTTAGCCAACCCGGCACTGCCCAGGATAACAACAACTGATAAAAAAGCTCTCTCTCACTCTCTCCAACCCTCCCTGTCTCTTTACCTCTTTCTTCTCCCTAACATCACCTCTGCAAGTAAGGAACAAGTGTTACAAATAGGAACAAACAACCCTCATGCCAACTATATGCTGCTAGGGAATGACATAAGTGTAGAATAAGAAGAGGACCTTGGTGTCATTATTACCAACAACTTAAAATCCACAAAACAGAGCATAAAAGCTGAAAAGAAGGCACAGAAACTAGCGGGATACCAAGAGAGGCAGTTCAAATACAGAAACAAGGAAACAGTGCTGGAGCTCTACACATCAATAGTTAGACCCCTTCTTGAATATGCAGTACAGTTTTGGTCACCAACACTAAGAAAAGACATCAATAGATTAGAAGGAGGACAAGCAAGAGCCACAAAGTTAATTCCATCCATCAGGCAAATAGGTTACTGAGTACGACTAGAGAGCATGAACATATATGGCTTAGAAACACGACGATTGCGAGGACAACTAATAGAAACATTTAAAATACTGAAAGGCATAACAAAAGTAGACAGTAACCTATTTACATTAAACGAAAATCAGACAAGAAATAATGGATGGAAACTAGAACTGAAGAGATACAACACATGCCATTGTGGGAACTTCTTTACATACAAGATATGTGACACGTGGAATAAACTGCCACCAGAAGTTGTAAACAGCAACACTGTTGAAGAGTTTAGACTCTAAACTCTTTAGTTTGCTAGAAGAGATTTATACATTTATGTCCTCACACACACCACATGAAATTTATCTTGCAAAGCAAAAGGAATTGTTTCCTAATAAGCAAATTAAATCTCTGAAAAGGCTCAGTGATACAAGATGGTCTTGTCAGTATCTATCGTGTAAGGTTCTGCTTGATACCTTTCCTGCTGTCATAAGTACCCTTGAAGAGATTTCTTCATCCCAGTGCCACACAGGTAAGCGTGCACATGTTGCAAGATGTTTATTAATGAACATTAATTTTGCATATATATTATGCTTAGTGATGTTCACCCAAATTTTACACAAAACGAAGCTTGTGTCAGATATGCTTCAGTCACCGTCTTTGGATCTGTCAGCAGCTGCCCAAATGATTAATGCTATCCAGCAGGAATTAAAGAATGAGCGCTCAGAAAAAGCTTGGCATAGCATTTGGGAGAAGGCAGTTGCGATTTCCCAGACACACAATATTGAGGTTTCACCCGCCAAGCAAAGAATTCATAAATTACCGAGGCATCTAAAGGATGCTGTTGTCTTGGAAACAACTGGACATAGAGAAGTGTGTAAGCATGTGGAACAGGAAGGATACAAAAACACACTCTATTTTCCAGTAATGGACAGGCTACTAACTGAAATTGAGTCAAGATTTGATGATGCCAACAAATCCCTTTTCCATTCAATATCATCTCTTGATCCTTCCTCCCCTAAATTTTTACAGCAGGCCCAGTTGGAGACAATGGCAGCTAAGTATAATGTTGATCTTTGAGCTGCGACAAGCAAAACGATTAGTAAAACGTAAACAAGCTGATGGGGTTAAAGTTGCCAACATTGTGGATTTGACAGTTTTTTTTTCCTTTTAAAGATGCATTTCCAGGTTTGTACAAAATGTTAATCATTACCACCAACATCAGACCACTGAGCTGATTAACAGCTTTCCTAGGGCTGGCCAAGGATTAGATATTTTTACGTGGCTAGGAACCAATTGGTCTCCTAGCAACGGGGCCTACAGCTTATTGTGGGATCCGAACCACATTATATCGAGAAATGAATATCTATCACCAGAACTAAATTCTTCTGATTCCGCGTTGGCCGATCCGAAAATCGAACATCGGACCACCGGAATGGCAGCCGAGCGCGATAATCACTTGTCCAACGAGGAACTACATTAACCAATGTGCAGTCAAAGAAACGAAAGAGGTTGCAGTTAGGGGCCGACAGGACGCTGCAAAGAACCTTAAGTAATGCCTATAGTGCACCGCATGAGGTGCGCTGACGGCACTAACCACCTACGCGGTCATTTGGCAGAGTTTGTTTTTTTGTGGCACCCTTGCGCTTCCTTTCTTTGCTCACGAGACTGTGGGAATTTTAAAAACTATGAAATTTCGCATTATCAAAACAAAAAAAAAAAAAAAAGCAACAGCACTCTTCTGGAAGAATTTGACCACTAAACATTACAATTAGTGGCAAAAAAATAACGGCGTCTCAGTCAGTTGGATTTCGAACAGAACTATAGTATACATACATACATTATATATATATATATATATATATATATATATATATATATATATATAGTATATATATAGTATATATATATATATATATATATATATATATATATATATATATAATATAATTAATTATGTATGTATATATATAAAAATACATAAATAGATATACTATATATATACTGTACATATAATGAATGGGTCTGAGTTACAATCCCTACAAACACAAGCCCGACAGCCAGAATCCCGACATATAGATATTCATACACACGTATTAATTAATGGGATGTTAACAATAAGTTTTTGTTCGAAAAGTATAAGACTAATCGCCTCTTCTTTTTTTATTTTTTTTATACCTAAATAGCTCACCCTTACTTTGATTTAACTTCCTTTTAACCACGATTATATATTTAATGTTAATAATTGATTTTCTTTAAGTAGCTTAGCGTTGTCATTCTTAACTCCTCCCTCTTCATACACTGTATACAAATTGCTGTCTGTGCACTTTTTCTTTAGTTTGCTTTTGAGCATAGTCAAAACCTCCCATATAATTTTGAAATTTATTTCATTTCTAAATCTCCATAGAAATGGATGAAGCTCGTGAAAAGAATTTTTCACAAAAGGAAAAGATAAAAATCAACGTACGTGGATATTTGATGGTGAAGGGATGTGAATTTCGTATATCAGATAACTGAAAAGGCAGAGCAGTTATTAAACTTGTAAATGGAAAGCATTCACTGACAAAACTTGTTGAACACAATCACTCTTTTTGGGAAAGTGCTGCTGTTGTAGCAAAAATCTTACACGAGGAAAAAATACAAGCAAAATAAACACGAGATCGACCCTGTCACGATTCAATCAAGTGACGTCTCTACTCAAAATATTGCACCATTTCTACCTTCCAAATATGCTTTAATTAGAAAGACTATGAAATAGATTAGGCACTGCGACCGTCCATCAGAACCATAGTCAGCATCCCGCCAGAACAAAAACTTACAGTAAATGATGATTTATTTTTGGCAAGAGGATGACAGAATTTTGGTGTTCACTACAGCGGCAATTTTGAAGAGATTATTAGAAGCTCAATATTGGCTCATGGATGGTACTTAATGACTGGGAAGAGTGAGGTCGTGTATAAAAGTTTGCTTCAAGATTTGACTGACGACGCTGATGAAAATGAAATTGATCTATGAATCCACATTCTATAATTTCAAATTTATAAGTCTACAATTGAAGCTTCTAAAAGCGAATTTCCTAACACCAACAGCAAATGTTATTATTTCCATTTAGGACTGTGCTTACAGCGAAGGATGCAGTCAACTGGAATATATATATATATATATATATATATATATATATATATATATATATATATATATATATATATATATTACGGGAGCCGGACAGAATCCTGAATATTTCCCACAGCCAGAATGGCGAAAAACTCAAAATCACGACAGAAAATATACATTTCATTCGATGGAAGAAATGCTAAGGCAAATAAATGTCGTATCATTAAACTGAAGTTTTCATCATATCGCTGTAGCGAACTCATATTATATTGAAGTTGACTGAATTCTTCGCCGTAAACGCTGAACTAAATGGAAATGATAACATTTTTATATATATGAAATTCACAGCGCCACGTCACCGGTGGTGAGTTAAGGGAGAACTAATTGCTGAGACAAGGTTATTGTTTCGTCGGTGATGTTTAGTAAAGGAATCGCGTGATGAATTATGATAATATAGACACAAACACACACACATACACACATATAGGTATATTATATATATATATATATATATATATATAGATATATATATATATATATATATATATATATATATATATAATATATATATATCTATATATCTATATATCTATATATCTATCTATCATATATATATATATATATATATATATATATATATATATATATATAGGTAGCTAGATAGATAGATATGGATATATATATATATATATATATATATATATATATATATATATATATGTTACGCATAATGTGGATAATTGCCTAATGTGAACATTAGGCAGAAAAATTGCCTAATCTCCATATTAGGCAATTTGTTTTGCGCAATGTTGACAACAGGCAAATTACTTGCCTATTGTCAACATTAGGCAGGATTTTCAGATTAGGCGAGGGTATTTTGCCTAATGTGGATTGAATGACGAACCACTGTAACTAGTGTTGTTCGAATGTTGTTCGAAACTTTGGGTCTGTCGCTTAAGCCATTATCCTTTGGTCAGTGTGCTACGCTGAGGGTCCCGGATGTCGATCATGGTCCAACAGATCTTAAAAATCTGTTAGTGGTCGTCTGGGAACAAGATGAACTATACACTGTAGGTTGTCGGGAGGAAATTCTTGGACCAAAATTTACAGCAGCTGATCTATAAGTGCAATCAAACAGCCCCTGATAAAGTCTGAAGAGGTTCCTGATGTCTGCCTATCGCTTAGAACAGCAACAGGAAGAACCACTGGTGGGCAAGGATATATAAAGTGCCAATGTACTACTCAATGTACATCAGGACGATGCAGCTGCCTAAGAAAAAAATTTAAATGCAACTCACGCCGTCACCCGAGCAGATCATGGAAAAATTTCTGATTCGACTCAACTGAACCCTGATATCTATTGACTTATTTCTCTTTTACTGATATTGCATTAATTATGTTTGTGTTTATTCAAATAAATTGGAAGTCTTTAAACTGCCTCTACATTAACCATGTTGCATTCTCTTGTAACCTCCCGTGGGTTGTCTGCAGGATTAATTGCCATTTCTACACTAAACCATAATATATGTTTAGATTAGGCAGTCGTATTCACATCGGGCAAAATTGAGCTGCATAATTTGAACAACAGGCATATTTGGCCTAATGTTAACAAATTGTAAACTTTATGTGTACATTAAGCAGAAAATTGCTTAATGTACACATTAGGCAATTTTCTGCCTAATGTTCACATTAGGCAATTATCCACATTATGCGTAACATATATATATATATATATATATATATATATATATATATATATAGTATATTATATATATATATAGCTAGATAGATATGGATATATATATATATATATATATATATATATATATATATATATATACACATGCACACTACTTCAGCTAAAAGCTAATTCTGCAGGTCAGACTTAACTGACAAGGGACAAGGGACAGGTTACAGGTTTCTTTATATTAGTCACCCTCAAAATGGTTGTGAAATGTTACAAAGCGTTTTGCTCTCCGGAGAACCACGCTGGGGGGGGCTACCGCTCACTCCAGACCCCCAGACCCCCAGACCCCCTAACTTATGCCTCGTCAACGGCACCAAATGTACGTACATTACATTCCTATCTCTTACCACAAGCAGGATGTTCTTACTTCTCACGTAATCGTAGACACCTGCTTCTCGGTTACTTTACACTTTACAGTCATCGTTAACACAAGAAAAATGACCGGTATTTGATGTGCCTGCAAGTCTAGGATACTCATACATAATACTATCATCCAAGGACCTTGGTTATCGTACAAGTGTGGTTCGTCGGTCTGTCTCCGCCCCTTTACATACGATAGTATAAGATTCACCGAAGGTAATGACCAACCCAACCCCCTATACGGAAATGAACAGCAGCCTATTTCCTTATGGAAATCTTTCAGTCGTCTCCTTCGTCCCGAACGGTAACCCTATCCGTTAATTGCTAAGCTGCTGTGCAAGCTTATCAATAGAACAGTCAGAGTAGAACACAATTCAGACTTTAAGCCAAAGGCCAACCGATGAAAAAGGAAATTGACAGTAAAACAATTTTAAAGATGTAGCAGGAGGAAAACCTCGCAGATGTACTATGAAATAATTGTTAGGAAAGGATGGAAAGTAATATGGAAGATAATGAACAAGAAGGGAGGTATAGTAAAAATGCATTTGATCCCCAACAGGCTAAAGTAGATTCACATCAACCGAGCATTTGATGTCTAGACCAGTCACTTACGACGCTCCCGAATGCTGTTGATAAGTCAACCACAGGGCCGGAAAGAGTTCACATAGGCAGGATGTATGTTCATCTTTCAAAAGCATCCCTCAGGAGAGGCGAAACATACATCCTGCCTATGTGTATTCTCGAGAGAGGCAGAGTTTCCAGCCCTGTGACTGGCTTATCTACAGCCAATCAAGAGCGTCGTGAGGGACTGTCCTATACATGAAATGCACGGTTGATGTGAATCTAATATAGTGCTAAACACGGTAAAATGCATTGGACCTCCCAAGGGATAGTACTAAACACTATAATACATATTTCACTTCCCAGTGGCTAGTACTAAACACGGTAAAATAGGGAGACTTACACTTTCGTTAAAAGGAAATAGGGAGACTTACACTTTCGTTAAAAGGAAATAGGGAGACTTACACTTTCGATGAAAGGAAATAGGGAGACTTACACTTTCGATAAAAGGAAATGGGAAGACTTACACTTCCGAGAAAAAGAAATGGGGAGAATTGTGGATCTCTAACAGTTAAAGTGACTAGGGAAACAGCAGCAACGACCGCCTTCTTCAGAGAGACACAAACTACTGGCGTTTATTCCTTTGTTTCCAGAGAGTTAAATAAATCCGCTTTAATTCAGGTGACACCTGTTTCGACAGTAATTCCACTATGAACTAGTACCTGCCATTTCGTGGCCGGCCAGTGAATTGCCACGGTACAATGAACATGAACTTACCTTTCATAATAATCATAAGAAGGTTTCTCCCAAACAAGAGAGTACTACAGTGCTTCAGTCTTGGGTTGGTCCTGGTGATGCTAATTTGCGGGAAATTGTCATTACTGAAGTGAATTTGTTGCTTCCCAACTTCAGAGACTTCAGTTTCTACTCGACACAGATGCTAACATTTCACTGTGGTATTTGATGCTGGGATGTGCACACTTTCGAAAACAACTGCAGTATGACACAAACCCACACACACCTTCCAATGTGTCATTCTATGCCATCTGTCCACCATTTTGCTTGGCTACATCACCTCCTCAGATACAAAATATTTGCCATCCAATCAAACCGCTTACATCCATCCATTTACCCGATCTAGTATTTTTACCACTTCGACCCATCGGCAAATTTTCCAACATTCCAATTCTTCTTACCATCTCTATTACAATAACACTTAATCCCAACTGCTGCTTCGGCCTGTTTCCTGTCGCTCTTATTCAAAATCCACATTTCACTTTCGTGAATGAGAGCTGGGTCAACAAGAACTCCAAACAATCCTACATAGTCTTCCACAGACATTCAATCTCTTTCAGTGCTTCGGCAACACCCTGTTACCCTCACGATCTCACATTTTCTTTACCTCTTCTTGCATCCTGCCATTATCTATCATATTTACTATTAAATACCCATGCTAGTTTTGTTTTTTTGTTTGTTTGTTTGTTTGGTGTTTTCAAGTTGCTTGGAACCAGTAGTTATTCAGCAACGGGACCAACGGCTTTACGTGACTTCCGAACCACGTCGAGAGTGAACAACTATCACCAGAAATACTCATCTCTCACACCTCAATGGAATGCTCGAGAGTCGGATTCGCGTCCACCGAGGTGCCAGGCCAAACCATTCCGATCGCGCCACTGAGCCGCTCTTTTTTGCTGTCACCTACCTTGGTATTTATAATATCTGGCACAGCCAGTGCTTTATATTTTCCAGTCTCTACCGGGGTACAGATTCGGACTCTCCCAAAAGAGATTCTTTTACTTATTGTCTTCCATTCCTGGACACAGTGGCGGATCTAGAAATCAGGTAAATCCCTTTCACAGCTATTTCTCCTTCCACCTCAATCGCACCCACATTCTTTGAACTAACAACTGTGTACTTTTTCACCTGTAACCCATACAATCATCGAGCACGTGTAATTTTTTTCACAATCCATGAGCATTCCTGATATTAAAATCGGTAATCTTACCCTAGTTCTACACCTGACAAAAAAATATTGTTTTTACGGGCAGCAAAACACGCTTAAAAGATCGAGAGGGAGTATGTGTAATATGTGCAGCTAGTTTTGGATGGTAGGGGTTACTTTTCAATTATAGTAAATATCATGGCAAAAAGTCAACGTTCTTAAAAGGGAAAAACACAAAAGAAAACTTTTATATGAAACCTGAGGTAAACTTCAAACCACAGCCCTAGGTTACGCTATGCGTTGAAATTTTGCCACTAGAACCTTACGATGTCGATATGTGAAGAGTGGATAGTCTAAGTTTTGGAAACATCATGAGATGAACTAACGGCTCCTAAATAATGACCGATGGAACTTCCTTTATTTATTTCTTTTTTCTTTTATTTCATGGACTGATCTGACGCTCACAGACTGAGTGAAAAAAGTAAATACAGACTGAAATGTAACGAAGTTGTTTGGAAAATTATAATACAAATACACACACACACACAAATATATATATATATACTGAAAGTTAACAAAAACACTTGTCCATTCCATTACGTTAGCCTACGTATACGCAATGAGCTACCTGAAACGATTTTGAAAAGGCCAGTGATCTTTGTTTAACTGTCGTTGTTCTAACTTGTGACATTTTGACAAGAACTTTCAATGAATACTGTAAACTAACTGCGCGTTATTGAAAAAAGACACGTGAGCGGTTTCAGGACAGAAATTTACATCTCACCAGATGTTTTGGTGCCGGTTGACATGGCAACTTCATCCCAGCTCTGTGGAGACGTGGATTAAAGGATTAATGCAAAAGGATATTGAGAAAAAGTACAAGTAACTTTGTTTTTATTATGCATTCTTCATTGTGCATACATTTCTTGTGCATACATACATAAAATCGCATATCACCGAGTTCTGAAGTAATTATACATACGTGTATGTTAGGTAACGCGGAGGAAAGAAAACCTTGTTTTTATATAAAGAAATCTTTCATTCTTATTGAGGTAAAATGCTACTTGCATTGACCGGAAGTTCAGTTCATCCCATCACTGAGGACGGATCTATATTTTTGGGATCCGTGACGTCAACGTAAGGAAGGCCGTTGATGAATCTCGATATCTCTGGCGTATGATTGTTCAAACATTTCGAGTCTCTGATGAACCACTTGTCTATATCTTCATAGACTTTTCGAGAATGATCCCCGTGAAGTCGGGCGCACAAGTCACACCACGGTTTTGCATACATATCCCAAGTTGCGTAACAGGTGATAAGCTTTCCAACTGAAAAGAATGCAAAAAACAATATATATATATATATATATATATATATATATATATATATATATATATATATATATATTAAAATGAATGAATATATGAATAAATAAATAGATAATTAAATAAACAAATAATAAAAGTATTCTTCCAGGATTTCTTTCCGTCTCTTGGCAAAATACTGAACTTTCTTCCTTGATTTCTGGATACTGATCTGCAGATGCTATTTCTGTGAAAGACATCTCTTTCAACGCTAGCTCTGGATACGAAACTGTAGTGTGAATCTGTTACTTCCTATCTGTGAAAGATGATGATGACCAGTTCCCTTCGACATAGTAGATGATTAGGTTTGGAAGAAACCTCCTCGAGTTTCTGGTACATCAGCAAAATCTTGACACTAACTTCTGTATGCTTTCTGAATGATCAACAAGGTCTGTTATATGTCGTGATTATACAAAATGTCTCTCAGCAGCAAGTCCTTACAACAAAGACCTACGGTGTTCACAGTCGCGTATCTCATCACAAAAGTCACAAGGTATCTTCTTTCTCTTTCGGGTAGTCTGTGCACTGTGCACAACGTATTCTGGGCCTCTTGAATCAACTTTCAGTTTACACTTCATCTTGCCTTGGATATATCACATCATCTTATCTTGGATACAAATCACATCACTGTTCTTGGTTGTATACTTTGAAATCACACGCAAACAAGATAAAACTGGCATATATTTGTCTGAAACTAATTACTAAGTGAACTAAACATATCATGACTAAAACCTTTCTTAACAACTGCCGTTCTTTATTTGCACTTTTCTAAATTGGAGCAGAATTGAACATTTCTTGGGAAGACAACTTTACCCTGCTAAAAGCTAATGATCCACCGCCAAGTCTTGGAGAAGGAACTGTCATCTTCAAGCACAAATTGATTAACTAACTAATCATGCTCCAGTCTGTTATTTCAGTCACCCCCTCCCATCCCCTTCTCACCCCCCCAACCATTTCTTATCGGGGCTGAACTTGGACTTAAAGGGCATTGGGAGCATCACTATTCACCTCAGCAACCACGAAAACTATGGATTAGACACTCATATCTGTTGTTTTTCATTATTTTCTGAACTTGGACTTAAAAGGCATTGGGAATGTCACTATATGCGAACCTCGAAAACTATGGATTAGGCAACAATATCTGTCATTTTCAGTTACTTTTACCATCACTCCCTTCTCAACCCACTCCCGATTGGGAATGAACTTAGACTTAGGCCATCGAGTGTCACCATTTATCTCAGCGACCTTGAGGGTGGGAGTAAGCCCACAAACCACTTTGCTGTTGCTGCTGTTGTTCTTATGGGGGAGGTAGGAAAGGTCTATGGAAGAGCCTAAAATGGTCTGAAGAAGGTGTTTCACATTGAGTTAAAGTTACAGGGATTTTAGGATAGGATATTTATGATTAATTTACTAGAATGAAAATTTTGAAAATAAATAATGCACATGTCAAACAGTACAGGAAATTATTTGTAATCGAATATTGTGTATTAATTTTAATTTTTGTTGGTGAAACAAGGCTCTATTTGACCATAGATTTCAGCATGTTTTAATCTATATCAAAAGTTAGGAATATAATGTTTACTACTTAAGTGTGAAGGGAAAATCTTGCATTTGCCCTGAGTATGCTGGAGGTTGGATCACGCCTTGTCACATTTCACCCACTTCGCACACCCTGCCCCCTTTGGTATCAGCGATGTATTCCCCCAACACTATTTTTTTCCAGATGGTTAATCATAATTATGTATACAAAGTTTGGTTGAAATTGCTCATTGCGGTTCAGAGTTATGCGGGAACACACACACGCACATATATATATCCAATGTAGCCCGAAGGAACACGTGCTTGGGAATATCCTTAAATCCACGGTAGATAGGTGAGTGAAAAACCGGGAACTTGGAACAAGTACTTTAGTAGTATATTCTACATTTTCAAATTCACACTGAATATACTAGAAGTTGACAGTCCTTTATATACAGAAATAGAAAGGGGGCTGGGTTACAGTTTGTTAACCTGGGCGGTAAGTTCTTTAAGCAAAAGAGACAAGGAGAGAGGACCAAGGGACAATCCAGGAAGGAAATTTAAATTCCTTGTTGACGTGGCTTCAATAAAAATTGATTCCAACATATTCCCATTGCGGTGATCTTTGACCCTGCAGATTATCGAGGAATTATCCCAGTTCATAGCATCGCCTGTCTTAAGCTAATGATCCATAATGCCATTATTCGTTAAGCCTCTTGATATGACATATTTGTGCTGAGAGCATCTTCCCTTTAGATCTTAGGATTTTTGCCCTGTGTAAATTTTATTGCATTCTTTACAAGGAATACTGCATACAATATTGTTTGAATTTGACGGGCTATTCTTAATATTCAAAATATTATTATATTTAAATGCTAAGTTAATATCAAGTTTTTAATCTGGGTACAGCAGGAATGAAATTAGGATGAAATGGTAGACAGTGAATATTCTTAAGTTCTTTGTTAACAAAGGTTGGATTGTAATGTGTCTTTTTTGCTTTATTTTTACAAAGTTCCAAAAACATATGGAGGGTAACATAATGAATTTCCTATTTTATCAATAATTTTAAACTCAACTTCCAAAGTTCAGGACTACAAATTCTAAGAGCTCTAAGGTACATACTGGAATATGTTGACACCTAAATTTGCTTAGAATGGTTATTAGAGTAAAAATGGATATACGACAAATTATTCGTGGGTTTCCTTTACTTTAAAAAAAAATTGGTGTCATTTTTAATAACTAAGACATCCAAAAATGGTATACTATTGTGAATTTTATTAATTGTATATAAGAAATCAGGAATATTTACATTTTCTTTTACAATACAGAAACATTCGCCTACATATCTAACCCAAAACACCTTAGAGAATAAATTTCTTGAAATAAGTCTAGACTCAAAGAACTCCAAGTAAATATTAGACAAAAGTGACGAAATAGGGTTACCCGTATACATACCAAATATTTGTTCATAAAAATGACACTGAAAGTGAATTTACAATTTTTTATACAAAGGGATACCAAATTAATAATGACGTTGGTAGGTAATTCTAGATTTTACAAGTCCAAATGTGGCGATAAATATTGAAGTAAATCATCATTCGGAACTTTAGTAAATAACTCAATATGGGACAGTCTAGCGCAGAAATTCAACAGTTTTCTAGATGGGAATTTGAAATAGAACACAAGATAGGTGATAGTAATTTAACTAGATATTTAGAAAGTTTATAGCTAACAGAACCGGTTGAACTGATTATAATGGGACGAATAGGGAAATCTCTTTAATGGGTCTTGATTAACCCGTACATGTAAGGGTGCCAATCGTGGTCACTGTCTTTTATGAACTGAATTCCTTTAGTATAGATTTTATTTTAGAATTGAAACTTTTTATGACATCAGCTAATGGTTCTTTCCATAGCTTTTTGTAAATACTAGAGTCAGATGACAGGTTTTCCATTTTTCCACATCACTAATTTCATCCATTACTACAGAAAAGTTCGGTTTTTCAGCTTTAGTAATATGCAAACTTTTATCTTTTTTCGTTTCTTGAATTGCAGCTATTAACCTTTTCGGGAAATTCACTATTCTATTAGGTATTTGAAGTAATCCGAAAAAAAGGCCTTCAACTAAATTGATTGAAGGTGATATCTTTGTGTTTATCTTCTCCAGTTTGGATACATCTAAAATGATGCTTTTGCACGAAACTTCATCACTAATGGCATACGATAAACCATAAGATTCTGCTTGAGTTCTCAACTTGAAAGGTTTATGACACAATCATCTTGATGTTTGTTATTCCAGTCACTTATCTCAATGAGGCAGTTTAATATTTGAGCCAGGCGATGCACTAGTTTGTTTAGGTTGAATCTAGGGTTATTTTAGATTTTGTCCAGGACACTGGTTAAAGCAAATAGTACTTGGTTGCGAAGAAAATTCCTGCAAAATCTGCAAGAGCAAGAGATCTCAAAGTCATTATTACCTCGGCGATTACGATTGGTCAGTGAATCTCCTTATAAAGAATTGTATGTGACCTCCCTCAACAAACATATAGAAAAGACAAAAAGGCTTGAATTTAATATTTTCAAAAAATAGAAAAGACAGATTTATTTCACGAACAAGATTCCCCCAGACTGGAGAACAGTGCTACAGGACAAAATTAAAAATAACCTTAGATTCAATCTAAGCAAACTACTGCATCACCTGGATCAAAAATAAAAAAGCCTCATTGAAATAATTGACTGGAATAACAAACATATCCCTTCCTGATTGGTCCCTTGTGTCTATGGAGCCAGAATTACCAAGACAGAATAGCCAATCAGCTTCTGGCATAACGATGTGATGTAAAGGGAGCATTTGAAACAGATTGCCGATCGGTCAGATCCTGTTCGTTAGTGGGTCCCATACAGCACAGACAGGGTCAAGACGAATGCCCAGTGGCCCACAGTCCCATCTGCCGCCACACAAAGACGTGTAATGTTTGTTTGCATGGTGTTTTTACGTTGCATAGAACTTCTATCACCAGAAATACACATATCTCTCTCCTCAATGGAATGCCCGAGAATCGAACTTGCAGCCAACGAGGTGGCACGCCAACACCATACCAACCATGCCACTGAGGCACTATAAAGATGTGTATTGCCACGAGTGTCAGTAACAGTCCAACCTGCCATCCGGTAGTGCACTAGCATAGATAACGTAATAATTACAAGTAAAGGACACCTGTGTAGCAAAGAATAATACATCTGTGTTAAACGTTTCCTCCATTATTGTTATTGCATGTACTACATCGCATGCATGCTTTTCCTTCATATCCCAAATTCACAAATGACCGAAATCAGGTCATATAATTTTGGTGTCAGTCGTGGGGTCTTCTGAGGTGTTGTAAGATCTGATGAGGTCTTGTAAATTCATGTAAGGTCTTGTAGTATCAAACAAACATTAGTACTAAATCATTTTAGGCGACAAACAGTGATATGAAGTGAAATAAACATGGAGACGAGAGGAATTTCGGACGACGACGCCGACGAGGGAAATGGTGAAATGAACGAAATGGCTAAAAACAGTTACGGCTAAAGCACGGCAAATAAACTGGTGAACAGTACTACCAACGGGAAAAATAAATCGAGTGGCCCTATGATTTCGAAAAAGCGCAGTGCTTACCAGAAAGGCAGTGTACTGTCACATACCATGCTTTCGAAAAGCGGAGTCCTAACCAGAAAGACAGTGTACAGTCACCCTCCATGCTTTCGAAAAGCGCAGTGCTAACCAGATAGACCGTGTACAATCACATGCCATGCTTTTGAAAAGTGCAGTGCTAACCAGAACGACAGTGTACAATCACACGCCATGCTTTCAAAAAGCGGAGTTCTACCCAGAAAGACAGTGTACAATCACACGCCATGCTTTCGGAAAGCGGAGTCCTAACCAGAAAGGAACATGTGTAACAATCACAATGCCATGCTTTCGAGAAAGTGCATGCTAACCGAAAGAGCAGTGTACAACACATGCCATCTTTCGAAAAGTGCGCGTGCAACCAGAAGAAGTTACAATCAACACGCAATGCTTTCGAAAAGTGCAATGCTTAACCAAGAAAGACAGTTTACAATCACACACCATCCTTTCGAAAGTGCACTGCTAACCAAGAAAGACTCAGTGTACCATCAACATGCCATGCACTTTCCGAAAAGTCGCAGTGCTAACCAGAAACGACAGTGTTACAATCACACGCCATGCTTACCGAAAGCGCAGTGCTAGATCCAGAGTCAGACAGTGTTAATACACATCACACGCATGCTTTCGAAAACGCAAATGGTCTAACCAGTCGACGTGTACAATCACACGCCATGCTTTCGAAAAACGCAATGCTACCAGAAAGACAGTGTACAATCACATGCCATGCTTTCGAAAAGCGCAGTGCTAACCAGAAAGACAGTTTACAATCACACGCCATGCTTTCGAAAAGCGCAGTGCTAACCAGAAAGACAGTGTACAATCACACACTATGCTTTCGAAAAGCGCAGTGCTAACCAGTCAGACAGTGTACAATCACACGCCATGCTTTCGAAAAGCGCAGTGCTAACCAGTAAGACAGTGTACAATCACACTCCATGCTTTCGAAAAGCGCAGTGCTAACCCGACAGAGTGCAATCGCAGAAATTGTTATTAAATTTCACAAACAGAAGCAAAATGTCTGCAAGATGTATTATATATATATATCAGTGGAGAGCAAACACTTGGGAGAGAATGCTAATGAAATGGATCAGTAAAGGGTTTTGTCTTAAGCGACACCATCGTCAATATTGGAATGGAATGGAATATAAAATTTAGGCCTAAGGCCAGGTGCTGACACCTGGGGAAATTAGAGCAAAAAGGTCTGAAAGGTGTAACAGGAGGAGAACTTCGCAGTTACACTATGAAACAATTGTTGAGAGAGGGTGGAAAGTAAGATGGAAGAAGAATATGAGCCTAGGTATAGCAACAGGAAGAAAAGGGGTAGCAGTTAGGAGCCGAAGGACGCTACGGAGAACCTTGAACAATGCCTACAGCATCATGCGGGAGGTGCACTGACAGCACTAGCACACCCCACGGAAATCGTCAGTTTTGATAATTTTCTAAAGCTAATACGTAATAAAACACTGCTATATGAATTTGTGAGCTAGAAAAATCACAATATTACGATCACTAAAATTCTTTGTTAAAATAATAAACTTTTATTAACAATAACTAAATTCATTTGACAAAAGAATTAATAGATCAAAACTAGGTATCCCAACGGGTGCTAATTATAGTCCTTATATAGCGAGTTTTTCTTCTACATTTCTAAGAAAAAAAAAAAAACTCCTACATAATAATCTCCTAGATGAAGACATTGACATAGAAATACCCAGAATGAAGACTTTGATACAGAAATACCCAGAATGAAGACTTCGATATAGAAATACCCAAAATGAATGATGACTTTGATATAGAATTACCTAAAGTGAGGACTTTGATATACAAATACCCAAGAAGACTTTGATAACAGAAATACCCAGAATGAATACTTGACATAGAAATACCTAGAATGAAGACTTTGTTACAGAAATGCCTAGAATGAAGACTCTGATATGAAAGTGCCTAGAATGAAGCCAGAATGAAAACTTTGATATAGAAATATCCTGAATGAAGCCTTTGATACAGAAATACCTAAAATGAAGACTTTGATATGAAAAATATCTAGGTTGAAGACTTTGTTACAGAAATATCCAGAATGAAGACTTTGATATAGAAATACCCAGAATGAAGAGTTTGATACAGAAATGCCTAGAATGAAGGCTCTGATATAAAAGTACCTATAATGAAGCCTGAATGAAAACTTTGATACAGAAATGCCTAGAATGAAGACTTTGATTCAGAAATACGAATGAAGACTTTGATACCCAGAATGAAGACTTTGATATAGAAATATCCAGAATGAAGACTTTGATACAGGAAAATCTAGAGTGAAGACTCTGATATAGAAATACGTAGGTATAATTATAGATGGTATCTGAAGTTTCAAATACTGTTAATGGCCATTGTAAAACAGGAATCATCTCAGATACAGATATCAAAACTACTACCCCAGAAATTACAAAGCCAGTTCCATCACTCAATGGGCACCAATTTCGACTGATGTCATATTCAGATTCCCGGGGCTGTCACATATTACTCGCACCGTGTATGGGTTATAAAAACTTCAACTTTATTTATTTCATTACCACTCAAGTAACGATTAAGTGTGTTGGAATGGAATGGTATATCAAATTTAGGCCTAAGACCAACCACTGTGTATTCTAACCTAAGTACTCTGTCAATGGGCAAAATCGTCCATTCTGATCCTAATGATTAAATACCTAATTTGACTTCCGGAGACAATCTACTACATAGTGTCAACTTTTCGTTATTGAAATGGCTGATGGTAAATTCCCAATAAGGTTGTAGCAGATAAATCTGGATTTCAATGGCAAGTCAGTTTGAGTTTCGTAAAGTCTCAAGTTTGCTTTTCATGTTTGTCGATATCAATATAACGTATAAATATTCCTACGACTAACTATCATAACCACTACTATGCACTTACATAAAACCTTACCTGAAATAGGCATTGTATGCCGTGTCATTGCGATCCAAATAATGAAGGTAAGCAGCCAAACTCTTGGCAGTTGGGAAGTCTAGAGCATCAATATAGGAATCAGGAGGCAGCTGAACCGTGTAATTCCCAAGACCATAAACCACAGGCACCACATTGTACCTGAAAACATAGACTCGATTAGAATTTAGGCCAAGGGCCAACCGCTGGGACCTATGAGGTCATTCAGCGATGAAACTGAAATTAGCGGTACAAAAGGTTTGAAAGGTGAAACAGGAGAGGGTGGAAAGTAAGCAGAAAGAGACATGAACGGAGGTGCAGTAAAAAGGAATGAAAGAGGCTGCAGCTAGGGGCCTAAGGGACGCTGCAAAGAACCTTGAGTAAATGCCTACAGTGGACCGCGTGAGGTGCAATGCCGGCACTACCCTCCTACGGGAGAAATCGTGATTAATGTTATTCATGTGTACAATTTCATTAATGCCAACGTCTTACATCTTCTGTTGTTTATCGGAGCTTCCAATAAACACGTCCTATTGTCCTTAGAGTTTTAAAAATGACGTTCAATTAACCCAGTAACTTGACATGTTTCGGGATGTTATGTTATCTGATTACTTTTCTATTTATTCATTTATTTATTCACTTGTTTATATAACTGTTTTTAAAATAACTGGTCTCTTCTTGCTGTATACATTTTCACGAGAAATGTTTTTACTGTGGAGGCAAAATGGTAGCCCGAGGGAAGGACACTTTGCATTGCTAATGAGACAGGCGAGAGCGCAGCACAAACTTGCTCTTAAGCACTGCAGAACTTACAGCTGATATAGTGTCTAGCAATTAAAAATCCGGCGATTATCCTCGCCTTTGGAGACATTCAATTCCTAAATCCCAAAACTAAAAAGCTATCATACAGAGTACGTGAAGCCGTCGGTGACGAGGCTATCGCAAGAATGTGGGGCGATCACTTCAGCAATATCCTGAATTGCATAAACGATCAAGACTCCCGAAGGGATGTAGATAACCTCCTTACTGATAACATTCAAGTTCATTTCGCAGATCATATTACGCCAGGTAACATCAGCGATGCAATAAACAACCTACCTAATAATAAATCGCTCGGCTGCGATGGTCTTTCTGCAGAAGCTTTCAAATTCTGCCATCTGATAATTTACATTTTGCTAGCTGCCCTATTCAATGTGTGCATTATTCATCAGTTTCTTTCAGACTTACTATTCTTAGTTGACTTCATACCATTAATCAAAAACAAGCTAAAGGATGCAGCTGAACTCTGGCAATTATCACCCGATTGCGTCGAAGATACTCGAGTCGTTTCTTCTAGTGAGACTCCTCCCCTTTCTACAAACCACTGACAACCAGTTCGGATTTAAAACAAACCACTCAATCGACAACTGCATCTACATATTGAAAGAATTGCTGAACTATTGCCCAACATCTGCCTCTCCCGCAATTTGTACACTAATTGTTATCATTTTTAATGTTTTTTTAACTATTCTCAATATTATTACTGCTGTTACCATTATTATGAATACTATATTTAATTCTTCTTCAGCAACTCTGTGGATATTGCCAATTTATCGTTTCTTATTATGTTACCTCATTTATCTACATTGTGTAAGTTAGGCTATACTTTATATATTCCATGTGTATGGCCTTGAGATGAAATAAAATCTATTATTATTATTATCTTCTGTTGTTTCTTTTGAATGATCACCATATTCTTTGGAAGCTTGAATTTCAAATTAATTGCTCCTGTGCGCTTGTTCCATATGAATGGGGTTCATCTTCTTAATAATAATAATAATAATAATAAATAATAATAATAATAATAATAATAATATAATAATAATAATAATAATAATATCTTGGGAGTAGACCCTCTTTTAACAAGTCTTGTTGAAAGGGGATCGCAAATCCAGCTCCATTAATTTTGTATAGAGTCTTCTCTATTTTCCTTATTAAGAATTTCTCAATGTTGCTGAAACTGGCAAGCAACGTGCCAAAGGGGATCGTCAAATCCGGTGTAATCATATTGAATTATCTTT
>NC_061092.1:34434097-34471597 GCF_015104395.2 Macrobrachium nipponense | reverse complement strand
ATTTCCTGTGACTAAGGTTTTGTTGATCAAATTCTGGCTCGCACACCAAAGCTCAATTCTCTCTCTCTTCCTCTTTCTCTTTCTCGTTATTTTCACTGTGCATATTCTGATTATTCTCTCTCCCTCTCTCTCTCTTTCTCATTATTTTCACTATACTTTGATTACTCTCTCTCTCTCTCTCTGTTTCTACACTACCCTATCTACTATTATTTCTTACAGCTATCATTACATCACTCGGTCACCTTACCAAACATTGTCTTCAATGTTTTATATATATATATATATATATATATATATATATATATATATATATATATATATATACATATATATATATATATATATATATATATATATATATATATATATATATATATATATTATAAAACATTGAAGACAATGTTCTAAATTTAAGTCTTTGTTTATTTAAACTGATGCTTTCATAATGAAAAAAGTTGTAGATAAATATAAGCAACAAAATTAATATATTCAGTTTTTACATGTTTTGGACTGTAAAGAAACTGTAATTTCGGTTAGGGTCAATCTGTTTAGGTTTGTGACCGTGTGATATCCGATAATCCTGGATTATCTCTTTTAATTTTTACCCTTTTGACAATTAACCATCTGGTATTCTTGATCTTGTTGTGTACCTGAGACCTTTCTCTACAATTGTATTTCATTCGCTTCTTGACAATGTCTTAGTAAAGACGAAAGCGCTTAGATTTCTGACTATCATTTTCCTGTGGAATTCGCTTATATATATATATATATATATATATATATATAAATATATATATACGTATATATATATATAGCGATTCCATAGGAAAATGAATAGTCAGAAATCTAAGCGCTTTCGTCTTTACTAAGACATTGTCAAGAAGCGAATGTTGTGTACCTGAGACCTTTCTCTACAATTGTATTTCATTCGCTTCTTGACAATGTCTTAGTAAAGACGAAAGCGCTTAGATTTCTGACTATCATTTTCCTGTGGAATTCGCTTATATATATATATATATATATATATATATATATATATATATATATATATATATATATATATATATATATATATATATATATATATATATATATATATATATATACGAATCCTATATATGTATAGCAATTCAGAAAATGCTAGCAGAAATCGAATTTCGTCTTTACTAAGACATTGTCAAGAAGCGAATGAAATACAATTGTAGAGAAAGGTCTCAGGTACACAACAAGATCAAGAATGCCAGATGGTTAATTGTCAAAAGGGTAAAAATTAAAAGAGATAATCCAGGATTATCGGATATCACACGGTCACAAACCTAAACAGATTGACCCTAACCGAAATTACAGTTTCTTTACAGTCCAAAACATGTAAAAACTGAATATATTAATTTTGTTGCTTATATTTATCTACAACTTTTTTCATTATGAACGCATCAAGTTTAAATAAACCAAGACTTAAATTTAGAACATTGTCTTCAATGTTTTATATATATATATATATATATATATATATATATATATATATGTGTATATATATGTATATATATATATATATATATATATATATATATATATATATATATATATATATATATATATATATATATATTGAAGACAATGTTTGGTAGGTGACCGAGTGATGTAATGATAGCTGTAAGAAATAATAGTAGATAGGGTAGTGTAGAAACATATATATATATATATATATATATATATATATATATATATTATATATATATATATATATATAATATATATATATATATATATATATATATATATATATATATATATATATATATAGCGAATTCCACAGGAAAATGATAGTCAGAAATCTAAGCGCTTTCGTCTTTACTAAGACATTGTCAAGAAGCGAATGAAATACAATTGTAGAGAAAGGTCTCAGGCACACAACAAGATCAAGAATACCAGATGGTTAATTGTCAAAAGGGTAAAAATTAAAAGAGATAATCCAGGATTATCGGATATCACACGGTCACAAACCTAAACAGATTGACCCTAACCGAAATTACAGTTTCTTTACAGTCCAAAACATGTAAAAACTGAATATATTAATTTTGTTGCTTATATTTATCTACAACTTTTTTCATTATGAAAGCATCAAGTTTAAATAAACCAAGACTTAAATTTAGAACATTTTTATTATTTGACTTGATGAAACAAGATTCAATGATATTCCTTTTAACTGTGTCATTACATGGAATTAAGGCTCTTGCGTGACTCCAGTTAATAGGATGGTCTAAATCTCTCATATGTACGAATAATGCATTCGATATTTGCCCAGTTCTCACAGAATATTGATGTTGTTTGAGACGTTGTGAAAGAGATTTACCGGTTTGTCCGTAATAGACTTTATCACACTTTTTGTAAGGAATTTCATATATGCAGCCTGGAAGATCTTTAGGAGAATTTTTGATTACTAAACTCTTGACATTAATATTACTGAAAACAACATTTACGTTAAAGAGCTTTAAAATTCTAGGAATATCTAAAAACCTTTCATCATAGGGTAATTTTAGAATGTTATGCTTACTAAATTCAAGTTTGTCATTAGTTGAATAAAATGTTTTTCTAGCTCTTTTCCATGCCACATCTACAAAGGTCCTTGGGTACTTGAGTTTCATTGCAATATTATAAATAGTTTTAATTTCAGCGTCAATAAACTGCGGGCTACAGACACGTAGAGCCCTTAGAAACATCCCAGAAAAAACAGAGAATTTAACATTTTGATGGTGATTGGAGTAGTAATGAACAAAAGAGGCAATGTTAATTGATTTTCGAAAGACTGAAAAGGTGAAATTTCTATCATTTCTATGGACAGTTACATCAAGAAAATTCAAATTACAATTTCTTTCTTCCTCTACAGTAAATTTTATAGAAGGGACTAAATTATTGAGATTATTAAGGAATTCCTGGAGATTTTCGTGAACTGGCCAAATACAGAAGATATCATCCACATATCTAAACCAAATAACTTTTTGGGGCAAAATTCTTGGTAAGAGTTTTGTCTCAAAAAATTCCATGTAAATATTGCTAAGGACAGGAGATAAGGGATTACCCATAGCCATGCCAAACTTTTGTACAAAAAATTCCCCATTAAAACAAAATTTATTATCTTTGATACATAACCTTATGAGACTAATGAGGTTTGCCACACTTAAGGGAATGTCATGACGTTCTAATTCCTCCTCCAAATATTCAAGTAAGTCATCTACAGGCACTTTTGTAAATAGAGACAACATCAAAACTAACCATATTAAAATCAAAATTCAAATTTAAACTATTCAATTTGTTTATAAAATCAACATTGTTTTTAACATTCGTGTTAGAAATGTTTCCTACCAAAGGAGTAAGAATTTTTACAAGCCATTTTGATAAATTATACGTAACTGAGCCCACTGAACTAATGATTGGTCTGATAGGGTTATTGATTTTATGTGTCTTGACTAAACCATACATATAAGGTAGGGATGCGCATTGCGGTGTAAACTGTTTAATTAAATGGTCCAAGCCCTTCAAAATGGATTTAATTTGTTTATTAACATGGGAGTTCACTGTCTGTGTAGGGTCAGACCTCAGTTTCGTATAAGTATCAGTATCATTTAGCAATGTCATTATTTTACTTATATAGTCACTTTTATTCATTATTACCACTGCATTAGATTTATCTGCTTTTGTCACTTTAACTGTTTCACCTTCTTTAATTTTCTTAAAAGCCTGGAGAAATCTCACGGGTACATTAGGGGGAGAAGGTTTACACATAGTACCATACACAATACCTTTACGAATATTAATATCATTGGGACATAGGTTTTGATTAAATTTTTCTAAATAACAAAAGGATTTTGAGATGTCGACACAGTCCAGGTTACCATTAAATACACCAAAGCTTAACCCATATCCCAAAGCCGCTGTCGTTGAAGTGACAAAAGCAGATAAATCTAATGCAGTGGTAATAATGAATAAAAGTGACTATATAAGTAAAATAATGACATTGCTAAATGATACTGATACTTATACGAAACTGTGGAAATATCTATACTAACTATTCTAGGGTCCTTGATCATTTTGACTTTTCCATGTCTTTTTAACAGGGCACGTTTTCGTATCTCCACCTCTGAAGAGATGAGTCCAATTAAAACTAGTGCTATGATGAGTCGCATGTTTGTCTCTGCAAAAATTAGACTTAATCAGGTTTTCTTTATATATAGACACATAAATTGCACTACATACAACACAATTGTGATATTTTCAGTCCAACACTATTTACAATGGCTATATACACACATTTTTACCTCTTTCTGTTTCTTAGATCATACCTTCACTTGATTCCAGTGAACTACATTTTCCTTTAGATCACTTTCATTTATTACTCTGTATTTATTTGATTTTAACACTTCTCTTACTCTATATGGCCCAGTGAATTTGGGAGAAACTTTAACATTTGGACCTTCTGGTACATGATTCTGAACATACATTTGAGTACCCACTGTAATGTCTGGTTTAGTGGTATTTTTGTTATAGGATTTTTCTTGAGTCTTATATACGTCTTCAAGTCTAGCTCTTGTCTGCATGATAGTCTTGTAAGTACATCTGGTTTTCCAAGCAACTTAGTCATCATAGTTATAAGTATTTCTGGGTGGTGTTGCATCATCTAACAACGTAATTGGCATTCTTTTCTGATAGCCATATAGCAAATAATGAGGAGATTCTCCTATCGTCCCATTATCAGTATTAGTCAATGTGAAGTGTACGTCTTCAAGAGCTAAGTCCCAATCTTTTGTATGTGGTTTTACTAAAGTTTTCAGCATATCCTTTATTTTACGATTAGTTCGTTCTACTGCTATATTTGAACTGGGTTTATAAGCTGTTATTTAACATTTATTTATTTCATAAAATTCGCATATTTTCTTTAAAAGATCATTAGTAAATTAAGCAGCATTATCAGATAGAAGAACTTGAGGACATGAATGTCTGGTTGTATAATTCTAGATTTAAGAGCTTCGGCTACTGTAGCTGCATCTAATTTCTATATATCCAGTTAGATAGTCTAAGACTAATATTTGTTTGTTTCCTCTAATAGTTGTTGGAAATGAACCCAAAAAGACCATAGTTACTACTTGAAATGATTTAATTCTGATGGATATTTTTCAATTGGAGCTTTTGTATTTACCTTACCTTTATGTTGATTACAAACTACACAATTTTGTACAAAGTTCTTGGCATCTTCACTACAATGTGGCCAAAAATAATTTCTGGTTATGTTTCTAGTTTTCTTTTTAATTCCTGGATGTCCTGCCAACTTATATGAGTGTGTTAGTTCTAAAACTCTGGTTAGTGTTTTTGGGATATGTAGTCGAGAACAACCATTTTGCTCTGTAGGTATTTTATACAAGAAGTTATTTATTAATTGAAAATCAGGTTTTAAGGATTCATCTACTAGTAGCTGTCCTACTGTTTGTCTGATTTCTGGATCTTTATCTTGTTCTACTTTCACTCTTTCTTAATTAAAATCTAGCACTTGACAACTTAAACAAATGTTATTAGTGGTAATGCATTTTTTCTGTTTGTCCTTGAGATCTGGATAATGCATCTGCCAAGGTGTTAAGTTTCCCTGGAATATATCTGAGCTCTGGAGCAAACCCTAATACACTAAGGAACCATCTATTGAACTTCATGTTGTTAGTGGAAGTTCTCTTTTTAAACAAATCACAAATGTGTTTGTGATCAGTAAGCACATTAACTTTATGACCTAAACCCCAAAATAAAGCTAAACGCTTTCTTTCGGTTTTACTATAGTGTTTTTCTGCTGGGTTTAAAACTCTACTGGCATAGTATACTGCCCTCATTCTAGTTTTGGCCTTTTGTAACAATACAGCTCCTAGTCCTATACTTGAGGCATCACAAGCTAAATAAAAATCTTTTGAAAAATCTGGGTAGACCAAAACAGGGTTCCTCGTCATTTTACTCTTTAATATTTGAAAGGCTGTTTCTTGCTCATTCTGCCATTCATATTTAACATCCTTTTTGGTTAATTCTGTCAAAGGTTTGGCGATAGCAGCAAATCCTTTTATAAACGATCTATAATATTCAACCATCCCAAGGAATCTCCTTAATGTTTCCAAATTAGTGGGAGCTGGATAATCATTTATTGCCTGTATTTTACCTGCTTGCATGCGCAGTCCGTCTTCACTAATTACATGACCCAAGTATTCTAATGACTTCATGAAGAACTGACATTTCTTTAATTTAATTTTTAGTCCTGCCATTCTTAATCTTTCTAGGACCAATTCTGATGTTTTGAGATGGCTTTCTAAATCTTTACTAAAAATGACTACATCGTCTAAATATACTGCAACATTTTTTATGTCTCCTAGAATTTGTAACATTAATTTAACAAACGTTAAAGGAGCTGATGTGAGTCCAAATGGCATTACTTCAAACTGTAAATGTTCTTTATATGTGCTGAAGGCTGTGTGAATTGTTTGGATTCTTCATCTAGAGGTACTTGCCAATATCCACTAAGTAAATCTAAGGATGAAAATAGTTTTGCCCCTCCTAATTGAGCTAACATATCTTGAATTACCGGCATCGGCATTCTACCTGGAACTGTGTTGGAGTCTAATATTACAAGCCTCCAACTGCCATCTTTCTTTGGAACAAGCAATAATGGAGAATTATATGGAGATTTAGAAGGAATTATTATTCCATCTCTTTTCATTTCCTCTATCAAATTATCAACTATGGGTCTCTGGCTTATTGGTAATCTGTAATTAAGAATTAAAAAATAGCTTGGCTCCATCATCTAACAAAATCTTATGTTGTAGGATATATGTTCTTCCTAGTTTATCTCCTACAGCTATTACATTTCTATATTTCTCTAGCACTTGATTTATTTGAGCGTTTTGGCCACTTATAGAGCAAAATGCTTTTTCTTCAACTGTTAATAAAGGATTGTTAATAGGTATTCCTTTGCAAAAGACAGTGCCTGCGTATAATGTTAGTTTGTTATTTGAATAGTTTTGGACATAAGCTTCACAGTTATCACCATTCATGTGGACTAGTGAATTATCCAGTCTGACAAAATTTGGCAATTCATCGTTCAACAGTAGAACAGATATCTTTAGCCCTTACGTTCTCTTTTGCTCTTAAATATATTTTTGTTAAGCATTTTGAATTTAAAGTTAGTGCTCTATTGTGTATAAATTGTACTTTATTATCATCAGCTGTGCTAACGCAACATATCTCTTCATCCTCTATGTCTGAAAAATAACAAAGTTCTGCATTTTCAGTGGTTTCTTCTGTTACTTCTATCATACTATCTATATCTGATTTCTTTATTTTATCTAATAGCAATGCTTCATTTAGTATTTTCCCTTCATCCGTGTAACTCCTTACTACTTTGATACAGTTATTATTAGTGCATATATCTTTATAGGTATCTGTATAAGCATCATGATTTTCGTTATATTCAGAGTTTCGGTGATCACCATTATTTATAACTGAGTAATTACTTGAACCTGAGTATATATCCTCTATATGTGCACATTTAATTGATTCTGTATTCTGTAATGGTGGGAATTCCTCTTTTCTATCTTTTATCTTGCCTTTCTCGTATGTCTCTCTTTTCTTGTCGAAACTGTCTCAGACAAATTGATCAAATTTGGGTGAGGCTTTTCTTCGTCAAGCGCAAAACATACGTTCTTCTGATTATCCTGTTTCAGGCTAATTTTCCCTTCACTGCTGTTTAGTATTATACCACATCTTCTCATTAAATTAAATGAGAATAATACTTGTACGGGAAAAAATCTTTCTTCTAGAACTAGAAAACTTTCGACAAATTTGTGAGACAAAATATCATTTCCAAGTTCACTTTTCCTAGACTTATAATTTGTTTACCCGCTATTCCCTTTATAACTTTATTTTGACTCTGAATCAAAGTTTCTGAAATGCCTAAATATCTGGTTAAAGTTGATTTATCTATTATATTCACTGTACTGCCTGAATGTACAGGTCTTTCCACTTATTGGAATCTTCACAATAGGCAAATTCTTTCTGTTTATTTCTTCTTCTTTCATGGAGAATACTACTTCTTGCTATTTATATAGGAAAATGCAGATGAACCTTCATTTTCCATACTAGCAATTTCATCTTTTTCTCTTCTATCATCTTGAAGGGAATTATTTTCTTTCTTCTGTGAAGGGGCTAATTGTCACTGGCTTGAAGAGTTATGTGGAATTGGGGAGCTCTTACTTATTTGTATTACTTCCTTATTGGATCCCTTATTATTGAACCAACAGCTTTTAGTTAAATGGCCAACCTTCTTGCAAATTGCACGGCTTCTAGGCTTTCTGCACTCATTAGTGGAATGATTTGTATACCCACAATTTTCACATGCTGCCTTTGGTCTTGCTACTTGAGCTGAATAGTTTCCTTGACTTGAATTATTTGTGTTTGAAGATTGACCTGGCTTATATGTCATGGGTGGACCATTCCTTGAATAATTCTGTCTTCCTTTCTGGTTAGGATTCCATTTTCTGTTATATTTCCCTTGAAAAGGAGTGGATCTATTCCCTGCTTGTCTGGTATTATTATTCGTTCTATTTGAATGGTTATCATTTATGCCTTTCCCCCATTTTGCTTTTCTATTATCCCTACAAATTCCTTTGAAAAATCTATCTCTGCTTTCTGTATTTCTTGTTTCATTGTTTTTAATGTTTGAAAGCTATTATTCTTGGGATAAATTTTAATTTTTCGAAAGGCCTTCTTTTCCTTTTCTCCTAGAGCATTATATATGGTTCCATGTGCCAAGTCGTTTAAGACGTATCTTATATTAACTAATCACCTTTCATCATCACCAAACTGTATCTTATATCCAATGGTGATGTTTGTGGACTTCAGGTCTTCTATTACTTGTCTATGGCATTTTCAACATTTTTGTAGAGCTCTGCCATGGATTTATATTGGGGATTTAGGAACTTAGTAATATTATATTACTAAGTTCCTAAATGTATCTTCTTTACACACGGGTTCCCAGAGCATGAAACAAATTGTTGTGAATTCATCATATTAAGTTAATTTGCTGAAACTACCAGAATTCAAAGTTTGATGTGAACTAACGAGAAGCAAGGCTTCATTAATTAATTTTAGCTCTTTCATCTGTTATTCCCCCTGAAGAAATGCGCCTGTCAGTATCACCTAACCAATGATTAACTGTATTTGATTCTAGCTTACTTTTGTCTGGATGGGAGGCTTTAATTTGTCCACAGAAACGTGCGGCTTGTGTTATTACAGCTGCCTGATTCATTCTTCTGTTTCGAAACGTATTAGTACTATTAGTAATTATATTATTAGTATTATTGGCACTACTATAATTATTGTTATTTGTGCTATTAGGGTTAGTATTTCCCTGAATCACCACGGTTTGTGAAATTGGAACTGGGATTCTACTGCGTCTGTCTGGCGTTGGTTTAAATTGCATGAGTTATCTCTAACAGTGGCGAGTAATTCGTTAGAGGCTTTATGCATTTCCCCAAAATAAAAAAAAATTATTCGCATATGCTACTCATCATTACATAATAGCATAAAAAAATTATATGTGAAATTGGGCATAAAAGTATCACCAACAGTTAGTCAAACAAAATGATACACAACAATATTCAAAGGAAAATTGTATGCATGGTTCACTATGCACAACCGTAGAAAATTTTTTTTCTCTTGCACTGTTAATTCAAAGGTATAATGGTATATATATATATAAAAAAAAAAAAAAAATATATATAATTATATTATAATAGATATATATATATATATATAGATATATATATATATATATATATATATATATCATATATATATATATATATAATATATATATATTATTATTATATATTAATATAATATATATATATATATAATATATATAATATATATACAGTGGTACCTCGAGATACGAAATTAATCCGTTCCGAGGCGGCCTTCGTATTATGAGTTTTTCGTATCTTGGAACACATTTTACATGTAAAATGGCTAATCCGTTCCAAGCCCTCCAAAAACACCCCAGTAAATTATATTTCCAGGCCTAAAACACATGTTCTAGGGTTACAACGCTGATCCGACGGAAGAAATATGACTCCAAAAAGGCAAAATACTCTACATACTTGAGTAATATTCAACTGCATATAATGTTCAACCCCATTTTTACTGCATATATTAGGACTTTAGCATATGTCCCTTAGCAATAAGCCTAGCCTATGTTAGCAGTTGCTACTGTAGCCTAGTCTATGATTCTGACATCTAAACCTAAGAGCTAAAAGCTTAGAATATTCCAATAAATTGTATAAATAATCAGTATGTACTCATTTCAAATAATTATTAATTAATCATTAACTATAATGCACAAACAAACAAAAAACAAACCTTCCAATCGATTGTTTACATTCAGCTCTTACCCGTCTTATGAGTATCGAACGAGCGCCAAGCAATCATTTTTCCTAGCACACAGTAAGCCATAAATTGTCATTATTATCTCTCTTCAACTAATGAAACTACCAAACAGTATAATAACCATTCATTTCTATTCTTTATTCTATCTTTACCTAATGGAGATACCGAGTTACTGACAGCTATAATGAAACATACGTATACGTAACGTAATAATAAAAAAGAAGAAGAATTCTAAAAAATACGTATTTGTTGGCAGTCTGATTTATTTTATATTTTATGATATCTAATTCACAATTTTTTTATTAAATGTATTGCATGTACTCATTTCAAATAGTTATTAAGTAACCATTAACTATAATAAACAAAAAAAAAATAAAACTTCCAAACGTCTGTTTACATCCAGCACTTACGAGTATCAAACGATCGACAAGCAATCACTTTACACAGTAAGCCATAAATTTTCATTATCTCTCTTCAACTACTGAAACTACCAAACAGTATAATAACCATTCATTTCTATTCTTTATTCTATCTTTACCTAATGTTTTTTTTTTATTAAATGTATTGCATGAATAAGTTTTTCAATTTACAGCATCCTTTTACCAATAGAATACTTAAAGCACAAGGGGTAGATGCTGACCAATAGGAGAGCAGGACCTTATGGGGTGACTGGCATCAGGAACCAATGGGAGAGCGGGAGGATGGTGGCGAGTTTACTCAGTTGGCGGCACGGGAGTTTTAAAATTGTTCTCGGTGGTCCGGGCGAATCTCGGGACTTTACAGCAACAACCTTTGGTATCTTGAAAACTTTTCATATGTAGAGCAGTAAAATTTTTCGCATTGGCTTTCGTATCTCAAGTTTTTCGTAAGTAGAGCCTTTCGTATCTCGAGGTACTACTGTATATATATAAATCGTTAATTTGAACTCAAAGTGCACAACCTGCTAAGATAAATTATTTAAATAAATGGGACACAAATACATAAGTATTAAAAATCATATATCACCAACCGAGTCTAAAAAAATACTAAGATTTCCTAGCTATCAAAATAAAAAAAATAAAAAATCTTTATACCCTTATTGAGAGAGGAATAAAAAAGTTTTATATTTTCTAAGAGAAAGAATAGGCAATCTTTTCACACACTGTTATATAATTCTTATAAAGAGAGAATAAAAAAAATTCAGCTCAAGCGCACTTACGTATGTTCGTTCATTTTGTTTTTTCCGATATCACTTGTTGTCGAATTCACTTGTCTGTCGTGTTTCACAATCAATCTTGACTGACGCTGTTTTATCGCTTTGTTATTCGTCAAAGATTTGTCCTTGTCGAAAATTCTTCATTAACGTTGATTCTTTAGTGGGAATTTGTTTTCGTTCATCTGCAATACACTCGTCGGCTGCTGCAGTTCCGCGTCTCGACTCGATTATGTTATGTCTGCGTTGCTCACTTATGTATTATGCCTTCGTTTCATAACATGCTACGTCTCGCTGTTTTTCTTCGAGGGAAAAACGAAGCTGTTCTCGCTGTTGTATAAAGCCTAAGGTTGCACCATTCGTTTACGTCTTCAAGCAGGATTTTATTGATCACTATAATTCTTCGCCGTCGTTATTAATTTTAATTTCTGTTTGTCGATTATTATCACTGTTGTAACTCGAAATGTGTATTTATTTAACTATCTTCCATGCACGTTACATCTCCTGGGTCCACAAGCGCTGCCACCATTTTATGCAGTGCGTTTTTGTAAGGTAGAGTGTTCGAGTTATGTTTGCTTACCTGGTTCTTGTTTCTTGATGATTCGTTCTGCAGTCTGGTTCTATGTTTAACTTTATGCTTCTTCTTAATGTTAGTTCTGGATTAGTAATCGTAATCGGCTTAATCTCTCAGGAGAAGTTTCAATGAGACGAACAGCAGAGTTTCTTTCTTTACTGTGCAAAGAATTAGAGTTACAACTACAAAGCTTCTAAATCTCTTTTTGGACCCTGGCAATATTTCTACTTCTTTTCTGAACGACGGCTGCCGGTCCTCTCTCGCTTCTTCTGTCGTTCTCAAATTCAGCTATCCTCGGTTCAAATTCGGCACCACCTCCTTAGGATCTGGTTCTCCACCCAACTGGATTCTTGATTCGTGGAGTGGTTTTTTACATATCTTGTCCCCATCCCCTTTTAGGTGGGGTTGACATGTCAGTTCCTCTTTTTCCAGGCGGATTCAATAATTTAACATGTTAATACCTCCCCCTGGAGGTGGAGCTGCGTTCTCGATAGAATCTGAGTAAGTTTGGTGCGAGGTCAAAGATTTTATGATGGTCATAAGATTTCAATTGCAATGGTGTTATGATTCAACTTCCTGTGACTAAGGTTTTGTTGATCAAATTCTGGCTCACACACCAAAAATCAATTCTCTTTCTCTCTCTCTTCCTCTTTCTCGTTATTTTCACTGTACATACTCTGATTATTCTCTCTCCTCTTTCTTTTTCTCATTATTTTCAGTGTACTTTGATTATTCTCTCTCTCTCTCTCTCTGTTTTTACGCTACCCTATCTACTATTATTTCTTATAGCTATCATTACACAGAGTTTGTTGTAGAATGGTTTAGCTGATGCAGATAAACTAGAATTATCCATCTCATGAACTTAGACAGAATTTTAACTAAGGGCGCCCCTCACCCCTGGTGTCTGATGTAAAATAAAAAGAAGAAATCCGCCAGAATGCGATCTAGGTGACAGTTTAGGTTGATTGTGTCAAGTTGATAGTTGCATAGGTCTTGAGATCACGGATGAGAAGCAAACGAAGAGAATCAATCCTAAATCCTCTTTGAGGGGTAGTTCCGTCAGAGCACCTCACGCAACTCTATACCTGGCATAGTTGACGTCGTCATCGTCAACTGATTTTTAGTCATTCCATCTTCTCTCTATACTATGGACGGTTGGTGTTTGGGTTGTTCTGTCTCTCTTTACCTTTGCTTGTTTTTACTTTGATCCTTTTAATTTTTAAGACTATTTTAATATTTGTGAGTTCCTTTGTTTTTATCATTGAATGTTATTTGTGTGTCTCTTTGCTCTTTCACAGACTGATGATGCACAGAAGTTTCATGTGCGAAACGTTTCGTTGATAAGAAACTTGATTCCTTTTGCTGTTTGTATCATGGACACCTTCTTAAGCTCCTATATATATATATATATATATATATATATATATATATATATATATATATATTATATATATGTGTGTGTGTGTGTGTGTGTGTGTGATGTGTGTGTGTAGTGTGTGTGTGTGTGTGTGTGTGTGTGTGTAAAACGCAGCAGGTGATTCACACATATATTAAACCCCGCACCGCAGATGATTCAGTAGTTTTAAGGTGTTTTCTCATTAAGTCTAATGTTTACTAGTTTTCATCATTTGCCACAGAGATTGATAATTTAATTCCCGTAACACTTTGAGTCCCAGTTCCTTGCCAGATAAAAAAAATAACCTTTTTTATGCCCTTTATACGTTGTCATTGGCATCTGAGAGAGACTAACCAGTCCTAACTTAGACCCTTTTCTCTCCTCTCGAGAGGACCAGATAAGAATTTATGACTTGATTTTCCACTGCTTGAGATCGCTCTAAGGCATCAATACCTAACGTCAAGTCATTATTGACCCTAAGTGGTTTGATAAAGCTGCTTAGCGTGTCAATGACTCCCGCTGTCTATCAGCCGCCTCTCTTTGGCGATGAAACTTGCTGTGACTCAATTTCGTATTTTTTCTGTCTGTGGTATCTGCGCAGTCTAATTCATACGTTTGAGTGTCAATTGTTAAGATAACAGGTTCGGTTTTTATGAATATGATAAGGGATTCAAGCTTTCAGTAAGAGTAGGGTAAAGTCAGAGCAGTAAGATAATCTTAAACAGGGACGAGATTAACGTCTTATGCGGGTGATATTGCATCAAGAAGGGATAATTACTTTCAAAAGAAGGATTTAGCTCTTGAAAAGGGAGTGTTTGCCATCTGATGGGGCAACAGTAGGCATGTTTTTAAAAATAATAATAATAATAATAATAATAATAATAATAATAATAATAATAATAATAATAATAATAATAATAATAATAAAGAATTCACGTACGGTGTGGTAAACCTAACTACCAAGAGATTTACAAGTATGGTATGCTCAGGGTAATATTATCGTTGTGAGAAACTGCGAGCGAAAAACCTGTTAGACTTTTCAGTCGTGTTTTCTAATCGTTGGAGACAGTCTTCACCCAACTGAAAAGTTCCAGGAATAATCGTTTGGTATGTTACAAGAACATTTTTTTTCTTTGACCCGACATTTCCCCATGTTTGTTACGCTTATATGACCTACAAATACTCTTTTTCACTTCATTGAAAACCTGGTGTTATCTTTAAACGCAGATTAGAAGGGTAATCTAGTTCCTCTTGGTCCCATGATAACATTCTTCGTAAGATAAAGAGCCAATTTTCCCCTCTGGATGAATATGCATGTTTTTTTCTTCGCTTTTGGACAGGGACTAATGTGTCGCGTCCTTTGAAATCAGATGATATAGTCAGATAAACGGTGTCTCGGTCAATCTCGCGCGTTTTCTTGTGTCAGGAACTTTCCCTTACTCAGTTCTCCGCCTGCAACGTGGAACTTGTTACAAGACTTTCAAGATTAAAGGCTTTCCATCAGTCATGGTCAACGTCCAGGTGAATACTTTCAATCATAAGTTAAGGTTGTATCGGATGTCAGAACTCAGAGATCCGCTGATGTGCATGTGTATGTGGATGTCACACTTACGTATTTTGCGGATGTAGCTGTTAAAAGCAATATAGACGTTCCCACCCCAGGACTCGCTAGATGTCGTAGTGGGTCCTGGGATATCCTGAAGCTCTTTTGATATTTACTAAACCGCATACGACTGCAGATAAAGATGCAGATGTTTTTGTATATCAGGATATCCGATACATCTCAATCCTTTAAATTCGTCATTAGTCTATTTTTCCTCTGAACACCCGGTTATCTCTCCTTTGGAATCTGCGTTTCTAATTTTGCTTGTATAGGGAACCAGGATTTAGTGCAGAAATATAGATCTGTAATCATAATTTTTTTTTATATATCTGCCACCTTACGTCTAACGTTTCCTAGGTCCTTGGTTCACTCCCAGTCTCCATATTACCCGACAGACCACACGACTGTAAATGGGTACCAGTATCTGCTGAGGCTGAAAAATATTGCGTGGGGCTAGCAACCTCATCCTTCAATGTCTGCTGAGAAATTGATATGAAAGGCTTTATGAACTAGTACATAAACGTGAATGGTTAATTCGTTTTTATTGCATGCTGATGTCTCCTTAAAATTTGTGTTCTTTGTGGAACGTTTATATAAACCTTTCTCGTCTTACTTTTATCATCTAGAAGCCTTAAGTGGGAACGCTATTATTTGCAAGTTAAAAGCTGAATTGTGTTGCGGGTCTTTCACGTAGTGCAACACGCACACACGCACGCACACACATTTAGTAGTCCTCCAGTTACAAGCGTTCATCTTACAGTATTTCAAAGCTGAATGCAACCGGCCATCCACGTTTGCTCAGGTTTTTCAGGTTTGGAAGTCATTACGAACATCAGAGGGGCGTGGAAGGAGGTAAAGAAATGGTGCATGGATGGGATTTGGAAAAATCTGCTGGAAGTGTAAGTGGAGTCGTTTAAAGGTTTCGATACGGATAATGAAGAAGTAATGGAAATTAATAAAAAGATCGTGACACTCGGGAGAAGTTTAGATTTAGAGCTTGAAGAGAAAGATATCCAAGAATTTATAGTAGTGAAAGATGTAGAGACTACGGCAGAAGATTTAATTGAAGTTGCAGAAGAGAAAAAAAAGACGAACAGAAGAGAATGAAGAAAATGAAGAAGAGCCACAGAGAAAGTTTACGACTAAAACAATAGCAGAGGCATTCGCCTCAACTGAATACGGAATAAAACTTTTCAGTCAAATGAATGTGCGCTTGAAACAATTTACTAAAGTTGAGAGAGGACTTCACGACGTTCTTGCATATTACAAATTTACGTATGAAGAACGAAAAAAATGCACTGGGGAAGCTACAACGGATGCTTTCCTAAAGTGAATGACTCCAGTGCCATCGCCTTCTACCGCATCTGTACCTCTACCCATCACATCTCATGATTGCTCTTTCCTCGAAAGACTGCCACCTGTAGTAACACCTGAACTAACACCTGGAGAGGAGTGAATTGATGATCGTGCTGTTTTACCATCACCATCCTCCTCTTCCTATTTTTAATTACACGTAGCCATCAACAGTTGATAACTTTCGAATATGCCGACAATGGGCTGATTCTTGGTGGTATGTAGTTTCTGTTTAGACTGAATTATCATAAGGCAGTCTGCATTGAACCTCCAGGATTAGCTGATAGTAATTAAGGAGGGCGTCCACTTTACATTAATCTTATGGAAAAATGGGGGTTTTTCAAACTTAATTAATTTTTTTGTTTTTCAACCGATTTTCCTCATTCAAAAGCCATTTGAAAGACGATTTTCTCTACTAAAAACTCATAACTGTGATTTTTGAAAAAACTTTTTGCTTTTTTTATTATATATTTTTACGCAGTATTTTTTTTATCGATAATTTCAATAGGTAAAAATCAAATTTAAAAATTCTGTGCTATGAATATTTAGACATTTTAATGCTCTATTATTTGGTTTTTGAATGACTAAAATCGGTCAATAAACATAAAAGTTACGTTAATTTTTTTTCTGAAAATCAAAGTTTTGAGAAAACGAGCGTCAAAGTTTTCATATACTACATTTACATCTGTAAATTCTGAAGTAAACCTAGAGACTTGTAATTTGGAGGATATATAGAAACCATGATTATAAACGTATACTGTAATTTTTTATTGAGGTTGGTTGAATAGAATTCAGTATACATAAGTTTGAATTTTATAACTTCAGATAAGGAAAGGGCCTCCTCTGTATTCACTCATTCTCTCTCTCTCTTTCACCTTTTTCTACTGAGCCCCAGCACCATAATCTGGGTCTTCTTCAACCTTGCTTCTTTTTGTTGTTCTTTTTTTGTTCTGAACCTTTACGTTTGGATGCCTGTAATGAATGTCTCTCTCTGAATCTCGACCTTGCAAATACTTCACGTTTGATGCAGTCACATTTCCAAATTCAGTCTTTAGCAATGAATAAAATTCAGCATAGCCCCAATTATGTTGCAAAATAGTCAGACAGACTGACTGCTGTACAGTTTTCAGTCCAAAAAAACTATGAATAAAAATGAAAAAAGGAAAGGAAAACGCATAATCACGATTCCATAAAGGGCTATTGACAATAAACAAAAAGACGACAGGCTACGACATTAGGGAAGCAAAATACACTTGCATTTGTCTTCATTTTGGGGCAAATATGACACATTTCGATTACTTGACAATTGTCTCAGATACGTAATACTTTTTTCAACATAAATATAAAAAGAAAATATTGATCTGTTTATGAGCAGACGAAAAAAAAATGAACAGCCGACACTGTAAACAAACAATGCATGTGGGCGATTATACACTTGTCTTTCTTTATCACTGACCACATTTCACGCTTTTAGCTTACTTGATTATCATCTCTATTACCTTATGCTACCGTCAATATAATAATGACGCGATAACATTATAAATATCTACGAAAAGACGAAGAAATTAACAGAACTTACTTTACTGGCATTTCTTTCATTTACCCAGCTCGTATCATTCAAAGAAAACGTTGGATTCATTTAGAAAAGCGTATCTCTATTTTATGGGGAGACAATAGGAAAAAATTTTCAGGTACTCAGGACAGGAAAAAAGTTCCCTATCGGATTAGTGTTCCTTGCGCGACGCCCCCCCCCCCCCCGGCCCCCCCGCGCTAGAAGGGGCATATACAAGTGTAGATTAAAGTCTTTTTAGCCATTATTTATACATATTTCATAAATAAAACTGTTTGAAACTTAAAGTAGAGTGGTTTTCCTACCCAAAACCGTCATAAACCCAAAATGGGTTTCCGGACCCCATGGGTCGCCGGATGCTCCCCTTAAAAATAATAAGAATTATTAGTACTGTACAGGACAGTACTTTACATATATAGAGTATGATGTACGTATAGTGTGGCCTAGGCTACTTTATATGTATAAATTATACTATCTACACGTAGTGTAGGCCAGACTACTTTTAACCTACGATTATTTCAAGTAACGAAAGGGTCTTTGCAGTGTAACCCCATCGTAACTTGGGCCTGGTATTTAGTCTTTAATCTTGTCCTTCCCTGTGATTTTCTATGTGCATTTTTCTGATTTAATTATATATAATATCATAATTATATATATATGTATATTATATTATTATCTATATAGTATATATATATATATATATATATATATATATATATAATATATGATATATATATCTATATATATATATATATATATATATATATATATATATATAAATAATAATATATATTATATATTATTAATAATATATATATTTTATACTTATATATATTATTATATATACTTAGATAATGGCTTATATATAAAATATGCAGGTATATGATAGAGTGACAAAAATGGATAGGCTCAAGAACAAAAGAATAGATAAGGGGAACTACTAAAGTGGCATTCCATTGACGTGTTAGAGATGTGTATTTCTGGTAATTGAAGTTCACTCTCAATGTGGTTCGGAAGTCACGTAAAGAAGTTAGTCCCGTTGCTGATTAACCGCTGGTTCCATGCAACGTAAAAACACCATACAAACAAACAAGCTAAAGTGGCAGGACCACCACAGAAGGGCCAGGAAAGAAAACTGCAGTGGTATATGATGAGAAGGGAGGAGACGTAAGTACAGAGGAGTGTGATGCAGAGGCAGAGAGAGGAAGAACGAAGAAGCGAAAATGGATGGATGTTGATCAAGAAGATCAGGGAGACAAGCAACTGGTCGAGGACGATGTGCATGATCGAGCCAGGTGGAGGAAAACTCTCAGAGACATCGGCCCCCGAACAGAAGTGGAGAATATGCAGAGATAGAAATATCTAAATATATATATATATATATATAATATATATATATATATATATATATATATATGTGTGTGTGTGTGTGTGTGTGTGTGTGTGTGTGTATATATATATATACATACATATATGTGTTTGTGTTTGTATGTATGACTAGTGAAAATGTTCTGTTACAACAGAATCCCATCTAATAAAAGGAGCCCATAAAAGCGCCAAAGTATAGAAAGAAACTACTGCATTTCAGGGACTGCTGTCGCTCTCTTCAAGTAGGTAATGAAATACAGTACTTTCTATATTTTGGCGCGTTTTCTTCATGGGCTCGTATTATTAGAGATATATATATATATATATATATATATATATATATATATATATATATATATATATATATATGTATATTTATTTATTTATAAACTAGACAAGCAATACTGCTCGTGGTTTGGGCTCAACTTGCTATTCCTAACATACCTCAATTTTCATACATCCCCAACCTCTCATCACCTCTTATCTCTCTAACGTTTCTCGCTTGTAAGAGCAATATCTTATCTCCTTAGCGTAAAATATATTACGAATCAGCTCGGGAAATCTCGTACTGTGAACATGTTCAGGTCCCTCTATTTCTAAGCATGAGTATTAAAATGTTATTGTCCTCTTTTATTATTGAATCCTATGCGTACTGAAGTCGCCCCCCCCCCTCCCCCCACCCCCCCAATAAACGCTGTAATTCTGTTAGTCTCAGCTTATGTTACAAGATATGATTCTCCATTTCATGGTATGTTCCGATTATGTTTTGTATTTTATCGTTGTTAACTTCACATGTATATTCCGACGAAGACGGGGTTCATCAGTAACAACTCCTACCTGCCATTCCAGGTAAACATTGGTAGCAGCAGATATTACAGTAATACTATATATATTATTTGATTGGCATAAGTACGGAAATCTCTTCCAGTTCTTTTGAGATGGGCTATCCAACGTAGTCTTCTTCCTCAATTATAATTATGATGTTGGGATTATGGCTGTTATATGTTACTGCCTTCCATTTGCTTTGTGATTAATTAGCTGGAACGAAAGAGGATCGGTTTTTAGTAACTATTCCACTTTCGCCGTCGAAGAACCTGGATGTTGGGCTGTAATTAAATTCCATATTCAGCTGTAGTTTATTAGGTGGAGTACTCTGTAGGGGGGTAATGCCGTCAGTGCGCCTCATTCGGTGCAATGTAGGCATTACTTAAGGTTCTTTGCAGCGTCCCTTCAGCCCTTAGCTGCAACTGCTTTCATTCCTTTTACTGTACCTCCGTTCATATTCTCTTTCTTCCATCTTACTGTTCACCCTCTCCTGTAACACCTTTCAAACCTTTTACTGCCAATATCCGTTTCAGCGCTGAATGGCCTTGGTTGCCCCAGTGCTTGGCATAATGCAAAACATCTATATTAATCAAATCAAAATTAGGCGGAGTACATCATAGGAAGTGGCAAGAAGAAGAGAGATACAAATCATAGGAGCATCAAAGCTAAGCATACAATAAGAAAGTATATCCTATTGCATGAAGCATAACTTACAGAATCATATCTGTGAGGTACTTCAAATAGAATCTAACACTAACGTGAGGGTAACATTGCAGTACTTATATACATTACTTACTTTACTTTATCTTCCCGCCACTAGGCCAGTAGTATAAGGCTGATACAGTTCATCTCCATCTGTCTCTATCCCGAACCATTTCCCTCGCTTCCTCTAGGATATGGATTTCATCCTCAAGATCCCTGACAATTATGTCTATCCACCTCGTTCTTGGTCTACCCAGCGGTTTTCTTCCTATTTGTACTGCTCTCAGTGCTCTCCTGGGGTCTCTGTTCCCATCCATCCTCTCAACATGTCCAAACCATTTCAGCCTTCCCCTCTTCAGCCTGATACTGACTGGCCTTTGCCTCAATCTCATCCTAATATCTTCATCTCTAACATAATCATCCCATTTACATACATACGTTGATATATTGTGCAATGCTTGCGAGCTGAACGCTCTCTCCGTAAGAGAATTCCCCGCGGAGTTACAAAACATATCGTGCACTTACATTCGAGGATATACATGACACATGGGTATTAATATAGTAAAAAATGACCTTGATCAAGACACGCACAGCTGATAAATGTCTAATCTTTAATGGCATAACTTATATTTCTTCCAATCCCGTAAATTTCAGCTATGATGGTTCTTACTTAGTGGCTGAAATTGATTACATAATAATGCGTTTCAAGGTCGCTGGTTAAGTACGCAAATATAGAATAATGTTTTACCACCCTGACATGTTTGAGTTATCGTTAAATTCCATTTCGCTCACGTTTTCTTTATATTTCAGAAAGCCTGGCTGAGAGAACTTTAGTCCAACACCCATCTGATAATGCCATAGTAGTGATACAGCTTTTTTTTTTCTTTTTACGTATATTAACACTTCAATTTCTAAGGTAGAAATATGCTACTCATGTTTTTTCGACCAGTTGCCTGGTATATATATATATATATATATATATATATATATATATATATATATATATATATATATATATATATATATATATATATATGTGTGTGTGTGTGTGTGTGTGTGTGTGTATTATTGCTACTGTACAGTTAGCAGTTTTTATATATATATATATTATATATTATATATATATATATATATATATATATATATATATATATATATATATATATATATATATATATATATATATGTATATATATATATACATCATAAAAATTTAGTAGCCCAGACTAGGAAAGAGGAAAGTTAGGACTACTAAATTTTTACCATTGACTCCCCTTCCCCACAGAAAGGTTTTAGTCAAAATCCGAAATTCGAGGGGTGTTTTTAATGGGGACATAACCCCCACTTTTTTTATACCACTCATTTTTTACAACTTTTGGAGATGGAGATAGGTCTACCAAATTTTTACCATAGATTCCCCTCTCCAAAAAAAGTTTTAGTCAAAATCCAAAATTCGAGGGCCGTTTTTAGGGGGGTCATAACCCCTTTTTTTTATACCCCTCATTTTTTACATTTGAAGTTAATATCAAATTTTTATCTATACCCTTCGCCCATGAGAGTATTAGTCAAAATCCGAAATTCGAGGGCCGTTTCTAAAAAATGACCTTGATCAGGACATGCACAGCTATACATGTCTAATCTTTAATGGCATAACCTATATTTCTTACATTTCCGTAAATTTCAGCTATGATAAGAAGTCGGTTCTTACTTAGTGGCTGAAATTGATTACATAATAATGTGTTTCAAGGTCGCTGGTTAAGTACGCAAATATAGATTTTTATGGAATAATGTTTTACCACCCTGACATGTTTGAGTTATCGTTGAATTCCATTTGCTCACGTTTTCTTTATATTTCAGAAAGCCTGGCTGAGAGACTAATTTTAATGCAACACCCATCTGATGATGCCATAGTGGTGAAACAGCTTTTTTTTATTTTTATTTTTTACGTATATTAACACTACAATTTCTAAGGCACACACACACACACACACACACACACACACACACACACACACACACATATATATATATATATATATATATATATATATATATATATATATATATATATATATAAACAAAGATAAATGCCACGAAGGAAAAATAAACGAAGGAGGTCTGCAAGATCTTTCGACTTTAAAAGTCCTTTACTGAGCAGATACTGACATAAATACGAGAAAAGACAATACAAGAAGGTTCGTATAACTGACAGATAGGGATTATAAAGGGATTAGTACCTAGATTCCGACACACCTGGAAGATAAGAAACCTTCCCAAACAAGCATAAACAATGGGTGCAATTAAAGGTTTATGACAATCATCTCAGATACAATTTCCAGACAATTAAAGGATTATAGGTGACAGCTATTCGGAACTTGGTAAACAAAACCATATTCACAATACATGACAGACATACATTACAACAAAATTTAATAACTCTAAGGCAACTGATTTTTATTTAAGTCAGTAATTATATCTTTGAGGTCATTCTTAAACATGTTACAGATACAAGGGTCTAAATGAAAAAGGCCACGACTAACATTGAAATTACAATGAAAAGTAAGTTGTATTAAAGCAGATTCTAAAAGATTTCGTGATAAGACATCTCTTGACCATGCAATTACTGAACAATCAATCCAATTAATCCGGTGGTTGTTTTCACTTAAATGAATGAATAATGCATTAGATTTTTGCCCAGTTTTTACAGAGTATTTATGCTGGCTTAGCCTTACTTCTAAGCCTTTGCTGGACTGTCCGAGATAGAATGAGGGACAATCCATACATCTCTATACATACTCACGAGAAATGATTTTACTGTGGAGGCAAAATGGTAGCCCCAGGGAAGGGCACACTGCATTACTAATGAGACAGGCGAGAGCACAGTTCAAACTTGCTCTTAAACACTGCAGGTTAAATGAAAAACAACTAAGAGCCGATGCAATGTCTAGAAACTTAGAATCTGGTGATTATCCTCGTCTTTGGAAAGATATCCAGTCCTTAAATCCCAAAACTAAAAAGCTATCACAGAGAGTAGGGGAAGCAGTCGGAGACGAAGCTATCGCAAGTATGTGGGGCGATCACTTCAACAATATCCTGAATTGCATAAATGATCAAGAATCCGAAGGGATGTAGATAACCTCCTTACTAACAACATTCAATTTCATTTTGCAGACTGTATTACGCCAGGTAACATCAGTGATGCCATAAACAGCCTACCTAATAATAAATTGTCAGGCTGTGATGGTCTTCCTGCAGAGGCTTTCAAATTCTGCCATCCGATAATTTACATTTTGCTAGCTGCCCTATTCAATGCGTGCATAATTCACCGGTTTCTTCCAGACTCCCTACTCTTAGTTCACTTGATACCATTAATCAAAAACAAGCTAAAGGATGCAGCTGACCCTGGCAACTACCGGCCGATTGCAATCACAACGATTGCATCGAAGATACTTGAGTCTGTTCTTCTAGTGAGACTTCTCCCCTTTCTACACACCACTGACAACCAGTTCGGGTTTAAAGCAAACCACTCAACAACCGACACCTGCATCTACATACTGAAAGAATTGCTGAATTACTACCTATCATCAGCCTCTCCTGTTTTCCTTTGTTTTGTAGATGTAAGAAAAGCATTTGACAGAGTAAACTACCTGAAGCTCTTCCTGGAGCTGCATAAAAGGGGCACACCCCTGTATCTAATTGGCATTTTGCATTGCTGGTTCTCCACACAGCAATTCTGTGTCAAATGGGGTAACGTATTATCTTACACCTTTGGCTCCTTAAACGGACTTCAGCAAGGGGGCATTCTCTCTCCATACCTGTTTAATACGTACACAGATGCCTTGAATGTCAAACTGAACTCACTCCCAATCGGATGCACCGTCAATGAAACAACTATAAACAACCTCTGTTACGCCGACGATATGGTTCTGATTTCCCCATCAGTGCAAGGTCTCCAACGACTCATCGACACTTGCCGCCAATATGCAGAGGAATTTGATATAATCTACAACGAAACCAAGACCCAGTGCATGTCGCTGGTCCCGAGATCGCTTAAGCATATTGCAGAACCACAAATTTTCCGCGGAAACCATCGGCTGGAATTTGTGCACGAATTTCCGTATTTGGGTCACATTATCACTGACGACCTAAAAGATACGGCAGACATTGAACAGAGGCGTCGTAAACTATGTGCAGCTGGCAAAATGATTGCAAGGAGGTTTGCCTTCTGTCACCGAGACGTGAAACTGCTGCTCTTCCGCTCGTACTGCTACAGTATCTATGGGTGTTCCCTCTGGACGAACTATACCCGAGAGACCATAAGACGCATCACTGTTGTGCACAATGACATTCTGAGACGCCTCACAAACACTCCCCACTACCACTCCGCCACACATATGTTCATAGAAAACCACCTGGACAATTTAAAAATCATTGTTAGGCGAACAATGTCCAGTCTGGTAACCCGAGTGAGAAACAGCAACAACTCGCTCATACATAGCATCCTAAGGAGTGAAGCAAGAAGATCTAAATTGTGGGAAAGATGGGAAAATGAGGCCTTTGTCCCCTAAAGGACTTAATCTCTGTATTGGCAAGATGTCATCTGCAGTTTTTGTCATTATTACATTTATTGCTGATATTTTAATTTTTCATTATTACTGTGATTACTAACAAGTTAAAGTTTTTTTTACATTCAATTTTTGTATTTAGCCCTCTGGACCTGACTACTGTAACCACCTAAGGTCTCTAGTTGAAATTTAAGTTATATAATATGTGCACTAACTGTTATTACTCTCAATGCATATTTTTTTTTTCTCACCAATATTATTACTGTTATTACCAGTATTATGATTACTAGCTTTTATGCTACCTCAGCTATTTTGTGGATAAGTGCCGATTATTCATTTTCTTTTTCTTTTTTATCATGTCTCATGTATCTAGATTGTGTATGTTACTGTCTGTATTTTGTATATTCAATGTATATGGCCCTGAGCTGAAATAAAGCATATTATTATCATTATTATATATCATTATAACCCAGACGGCCTACATGACTTGTAATCTATGTCATCTGTGTGTATGTTCGTATGTTCGAGCTACTGTCTGCTCACTTTATGATTGTAAACCAGATTGTATGTCAGACTTCAATCAGCCAGCTTCCTTGGAAGACCTGTCCAATTTTATCTGATCTTCACAATGTAGACTTAGGGAATACAGATATTTTCGTACTCTGAGTTTCAACACCAGAACCTCGCATCAGAAAGAAGATACTGAATGAACTTAGAAATTATCATCGAAATCCAAGACACTCCATTGAGGATGGGGAGTCATAACAAACCGACCTTAGCGTAAATTATAGCAGGTCTAAATAACCTCACAGTGTGCCTCGTTATACAAGGCCTAGCACAACATTGGATGCAGCTCTAATGGTTCGACGCCATCCAAAGTCAACATTGGTGGCAGCTTTACCGGGTTGACGCCATCAGAAGACAACACAGCTGGCAGCCTGGACTCAGAGTATTCCACATCATCCGAAGAATAATGTATCATATCAGAAGTCAACGAAGGCGAAAGCAAGAGATTCTTTAAGCAACTTAGTGTCTCTTATGGCAACGTAAGATATGTCTTACATTAAGAATCATTCAAGAGACTGTTTCATCGTTTAGTGAGCGTCTTCAGTAGTACATATCTTCAAGAAACAAACCGGACGTGTCTGCTTCCTACGGCAACGCATGCTTTGTCCTAACTGTAAGAGATGTCTCTCATTTAGAATCATTCAAGAGAGGGTGTATCATCGTTATTGAGCGTTTTCAGCACTTCAAGAAACAAACCAGACGCGTCTGCAGCATCGGATCCTCAAGGGCCAGCAAGAAACGAATCATCCAACAAACAAACAACACACACAGGGGAAACCCAAGCTAAGAACCAGGGTCATCCACTAAACAGAGAAGGGGGACCAAGGCTGTGTCATTATCGAAACGCCATGACTTCCCACAAAATCAAGCTAAGTACAATTCTTTTTTTTATTCATTTGGAGTAACTTTGAGTGTTTCCTTTGCAGGTCGAATTTCGTTGTTCCTGTGGCTAAAGTTACGAGACATTCTTAATCTTACCTTTTTACAGAAATTATCTACATCATTGGGACTTCGCTACTGCGAGCTTTTATCTTTGAGTTTCTGTTTCCAGAAGTTCTCCTGAAATATTATAATCATACATTCTGTGATAATCTTATCATTTTGGGGCACTCTATTAATTCTGTACATAACAAATCATATTAAACATTGAATATGCGTTTACGCAGTGGACGTCTGTATTTATACAGATACATGGATAGGATCGTTAGGCACTGTAGTGATAAGAAAACACATAAAAACAAATGGAACACCAGTACAAATCTGGATAAATTAGAGATAACACTATTTCGGGTCAGGACAGTAATGGCTCCTTTGCAAGGTCCCGATGGCAGTTTTAGCCTTGAGTTTTTTTAATTATATGCTTAAAAAATCAAATCTCTATGGCTCAACTTAACTTTTTAAAAATACGGCTGGATTGCAAGGAATAACATGTCTGGAAAAAATTTCATCAGGCTAACATACGTAACATTCATAACAGTTATGTTACAAGAAGCCTTGGTACAGTCTTTTGGTGAGGAGACATTGCCCAACAGCACGAAAATAGATTTATATAAACAAATTAAGGAACACATGTCTAAATGCGCTGACCTCGATCCCTCACTATTTCAAATTTTAGCAAAGAATGAAAGTAAACCACAGCAAGTACATATAGTTAATAATAACGCAGTAGGGATAACTTGTTTTAATAGTAATCGCTTAATTCATAATAGTTCAAGTCATTCTTATGTTCGTTGCTTTTTACATAACCAACAGCAACATAATGCAAAAAACACACAAAATGATAATAAAGAGAAGAACCCTCATTATTATAAAAAGAAACAGATAAACAGTAACTATGCTAAAAATCAGAAACAAACAAATCGTGCTTCAGGAAAACTGGTTACTGTGCCATCTAGTAAAACGGTCAGGGTCAGTCAAAATCTGCGGAATGTTGAAAGCAAAGCACATTCCACATAAGCGACTCTAGTGGAAGGGGAAAGTGATGTCGGATCATTCATACCAACACCTTTTTGAATTTGAATTAAAAAGGAATTTTCCTATGAATCACACGAGTAATCAGAGAAGGTTCCCGTAGTTTTAATATAATAAGCTATTATAAGTAGTGGGTATTACGCCCGACTGTACGTGTCGTAAAATTAGAATATCAGCCATTTACATTGTTTTTTATTCCTTTAGTCCACATAATATCCTGTATTTACGGACTCACCGTTGTTGTTTGAACTTCCCTGTTGAGAAGTCCGGAGTACGGCTTTCAGTAATTGACAATAACGAGTTAATTGTCATAGCGTAACTCAGACTCAGTACAGGGTGGATAAGCACACGCTTACAGATACCTTTATAGTTATAAAAAACATTGATCTGTATCTAGTGTAATTGTAAGTTATCCATCTATGGGTATACAAAACATTATCCTACCTCCTGCCAAATAAGGCGTGTTTATCAAAGGAAAATTCTATAAACCTTCTAACACATTAAAATCCGTTTTGGACAAAAATAGACAGTTAATCAAATAATAACTTATATAGAAGAACCAATCACTTGTCTCATAAATCGTGACATGTTCAAGCGACCCAACAGAATTCTCCCACACCCTCAGTCACAGTTTGCACGCAAAATCTCGAGACGCATGCACCCACGAATGTCTTAGTGCGTGTAAAAAGACTTTGCTGGGATCTGAAAATTTCAATCCTTCCTGACACTCTGAAATATAATGGTTTCCGCGAACAAAGCACTATACACTGTTGACTCACAGCAACAAGTTAATATTGATGTCTGTAACCATCCGAATACCAATCTAGTAACCCGCAAAACCTATATATATATATCGTGGATATGGAAGTTATAAATATCGCATTTTTTACTGTTGCTAAATTTAATCACGCCCAACCAGTTGTAGATGAATCCCTCTTATACTCTATCTAAAGTAAAATCAGTAAAGTTATTCAAGCAGAGGTGATTCAGCAGAAATTTTTTGATCTTTTATCTGAATATCATGATGTTTCTCCACTAGCGAGTGATCTCTGGGGAAAACGGATGTCATTGAACACAAAATACGGTTGAAGGACAAACATAAAGCTATATACGTACCTTCATATAGACTCCCAATGAAATTTCAAAATGAGATAAATGACGAAGTTGAGAAACTGTTAGTAATAGGAGTCATTAGGAAATCAAATAGCCCATATAATTTTTCCCTTAAACGTCATGCCTAAAAAAGATCGGACTTGGCGTATCTGAGTAGATTTCTGTCGCTCAAACGAGGAAACGATTCCCGATCGTTTTCCAGTGCCATGTACCGACGATATCTTATCTTTGTTAGGTCAGAATAAATTTTTCACCAGCTTGGACTTGCTTAAAGGCTTTCACCAGATACCATTAGCTATGTGAGTGTACCTCATACACTGCCTTCAGCACACTCAGGGGACATTATAAATTTTTATGTATGCCTTTCGGTTACGTTGCACCCCAATTACATCACCAGAATTATTAATATAGTGTTTGGTGACCTTTTTAGGGGATACTCTACATGCCTATAGGGTTGGTCTTGTAATCTTTTTTAATACCTTAGAAGTACATTCGCATAAACTAGAGCTAGTGCTACAGAGACTAAGACAAATAATCTCAGAGTAAAATATCTAATGTGAGTTTTAAAAACCGAACATGTTTATTTAGGTTTTATGTGTCTAGTCAAGGTCTTAAAGCGGTCCATGGTAAGGTGTCGGCTATTCGTAACTTCCCGGTGCCTATTAACGTAAAGGGGGATACAGCACTTTTGCGCTGTAGTGGGTATTACTATTGTAAGTTTATATGTAATCACAGCAGCTCCCTTAACAGATCTTACAAAGAAGGGCGTAGATTTATTATGGTCAGAAAAGCATCAACAGGCGTTCGATATCTTTAAAGTGGAATTATGCAGTTCACCTATCTTGAAATTCCCTGATTTAAATGAGGAATTTTTTTTTATTGTAACAGTCGCCTCAGACCAAGGGGTAAGAGGGGTACTACTTCAGCAATATGATAAACAGTTCTTTCATATAGCTTTTTATTCACATAAATTAAAGCCCTCTGAAAGTAAATATGCAGTAATAGGCAAGGAAGGGCTAGGTATCGTTAACTCACTAGCACATTTTAAGTTCATAATCTACGGTTATCCTGTTAAAGTCCTTACTGACCATAAGTCCCTTACCGAGTTTTTCAAAGGCTTTTATCACAGTCCCAAAGGAACTCGGTGGCATATGATCATTCAGGTCTTTGGAGCCAAGTTAAGATATCTACCTGGGAAAGCAAATATCATAGCTGACGCATTATCCTGCAATCCCGCACCATCCTGTAATGAACCATTAGTTGGACTAAAAGATATAGAAACATCCGTGCATATTGTTAGGACCGTATCTGAACAAGAAAATTCATTAACCCAAGAGATCGTGAACATTGAAGACCTGGGTTGGAGCGCTGAACTGTTACAAATGGAACAAAACAAGGGTCAGCAGCTAAGCAAAACAATAAATGCTTCGAACGGAAATCCTGAAGTAAAGGTATATTTAAAGTATGTGTAGCAGAATTATGTAATTAAAGGTAATATTATATGTAGGTCCGTGACGAGGAAACCCCGAAGAACACCGCAGGTGACTAACGACCAGGTAGTAGTAATAATCTCTTTCATACCAATCGTCCTAAACTGGTTGCATTCCAATCCATTACATGGTCATCCAGGGTTCTCTTATTATGTCACAGAAAGCCAAATCACTATTTTACTGGCCTACTATGCTTACAGATATAAAAAGCACATAACTAATTGTCACATGTGTCATTAAAACAAGGGACACACTAAGACACCTGTCAGTTTAGGGGCCTATCCCGTGCCAAATCAATCCTTTGAAAGAGTACACATAGATTTATTAACAGAGTTTTACGAGTCTGACAGAGGAAATAAACACCTCTTAGTGTTAATAGTTGCCTTGACACGTTATATAGAATTAATAGTTCTAAAAGACAAACACCGCAATTGAGTGAGCTAGGAATATTTATGAGTGCTACATCAGTAAACACGGAATTCAACGCATGATAATCTCTGACTCGGGTGGTGTAAATCAATAATAATTCCCTTAACTCGTTGTGTGAATTCCTTGCATTAAGAAAATCAATACCATATTTTATCACCCAGAGTCAATCGGTTTGGTAGAACGGATAAATAAGAAAGTGTCAATGTCCTACGAGTTACACTCGGGATATTGGATCTGAACTGGATTATAACAGTTCTCGCGGTTTTAAATACTTTTATCATTGATATCAAGTATCTATAGAAATGATACCGCAAGTAGCCTTATACAGTATGCCCGCTAGAACACTTTTCCACATATTCAGGCCAACCATTAATTTATTAAATATAAAGAAGTATGGGTCGATATAATATACTCCGTAAGAAGTTGGAAGGGTTACAAATTATAATGAAAAGGAATCACGATAAAATCAATAAACAAAACGTAACCATATGCAGTAGTTGTTTATAAAATATCCAAATATATATGCGTAAAGGTTTGAACTCTAGCTTAACGCCTAAGTTTAGTAGCCCACTCAGTATTCTAGGGATATTAACGACAAATAAGCTAAAAGTTCAAACACATATCAAACCTACTGGCTTACTGTCTGTTCTGATGGTTTATATTCGTAGTCAATGAAAAAAAAAAGGAGATTTTAGTCAGGAAGTCTAGAAGTGAAAATGTATATCTATGTGAATAATCCTATATGGATCTTACAGGGTAAATAATATATATAAAATTTGTATGGAAACCTTTTTCATTAGTTTTGAATAAGGAATATGTAATTTAACATAAGTAATTACATATATTTTAAAATCTTGAAGGTTTCCAACATGAAACTAATATATTGTTCAATTTTGGTACTGTTTTTTCAGACATTCTTCTCTTGTGGGTGGAGTATTAAAACAAGAAATATCCAATTCATACATGGCTATCATTTGAAACTACTAAAGTCGTATTTATATAAGCGAGTAACGTAACTCTTAAAGCTGGCTTGTGCGCAGTCTCCTGCCAGGTGATGATGTCATCAGTCCTAAAGGTGCCTAGCACATTTTGCTGAATCATTGTATAAATCGCACATGTATCATTGTTCCTCTTAACCCCTATAATCCGCTTGCACAGGCTTCATCGGTGTATTGTTGTCTTGTGCTTGCAAAACAAGCCAGCTGGAGTGGAATGCTTAGCTCGTGAAGTTCTCATGGGCAACGCAGGTCGTTAGGTACAAGTGTCGTATCCTATTCTCATCCGCAGTGATCAATGCAAGCTTAGTTAAAGAATTGCAAATTGTTTTAAAAATTAATGAACAAAATAAGCGAATAGAATTTCTATAACATCAAAATGAATTAATTTTTTCTGAACTTCATAGACAATTAGAGTCAATAAATTACCTTATGACACTGGTAAATGGGCATTTTAGAAGTATCAGGTCATGGATATGAAATATTTACTTGCAACACTAGCATATTACAATTCAAGTAGATCATATTCATGGGAAAATATCACGTTTTCTTGAAAACCCAAAGTTTATATAGAAATTAGTTACATAGTGGGTTCTTTCGTTGCATCTCCTGCCTATTAAAGTCATAACATTAACCTTAGAGGATGCGCACAAGAAACTTGAATATGAACCTTTTGTTAGGGGCACATAGGATCGGATTTTATCACAGCTTAATTTCAGTAAGCGTAGCGAATTACAGAATCATGAATAATATTCTCTTTGATTCTTATGTTGCCTGGCAATCTTACAAATAGCTCCGTTTCCCACTTCTTTGTCTAGTAGCTTACTGCCAGTAATATAGAATTTTCTTTGGGGTTTGTATTGATATCTGTTAATATGGATATTTTTACGGTCGTCAGAGACCTGAATAGGTTCACTCATTGTTATAATGCCATGGATAAAAGTTTGTACAGCCGACTCTTTTGAATTCCATAATATATCAGCAAATTCATGTGGGTTAAGTCCAGTCCTTAACGGCTTTCTCCCTCCCATATTTAGACGTTGTCTGAATTTATTTTGCCCTTGTGACAAGTATAATTTCACTTACAGGCTGATTAATGGAACCTGGTTACACCCTGCAGTAGGAGAGTGTCACGTCGCATGCCCGGACAGATCGTCTACAACTTCAAAACCCGTTCGTCGCTGCGAACGACTGCAGTGGAGTAACAGCCGCCTACAATGTGAAGGGAATAAGCACCATCATAAGTGAACAGGCTTATTTCGTGGATTTCCTGGAACGTCACCCGTATCCCAGCGTTAAGTTCGTTTTGAATGCGGAATGGTCCAGCGGCTGTCAGAATTGACTACAAAGGAACAAACTTCCAATAATCACGACCAAGGAGGGTATTCAACTCTACGTTGCTGGCGCAGGACTGGTGTTGGGGATGATTTTATTCATCGCGAACGTATTTGTATGGCATAGGATGCAGAGAACAAGTATAGGCGCAAAATAGAACGTCGGACCCTGCCCAGGCAATTTCCTCTTGTTTTTTACCATTTGGAATTGGCCATTTCATTTGGCTCTAGGTGATTGTCTGGAACTGTGTAATGGGCGAAAAGTTGTTTGAAACGCTGGTTAAATGTGTAGTAGGTATCTCCTTGGCTATGTATTCCATATATAAAGTATCAGTAAAGGATCAATATCTATATAAGTATCATAACTAAAGTATCAGTAAATAACAGAATCCGTACAGTATCACAATCATTACATATCTATTAGCATGCTTATTTGAAGAATATAGAAGTTAATCAATGAATCAAAATATATAAATCTGTGCATGTACGCACTAGGAATCTATTTAGAGTGCACCTAGATTAATCACTTAGATTAGTCATTTATGTTAATCATTTGTATTAAGTGCACATATATTGATCATAATTATATGAATCAATATATATATATATATATATATATATATATATATATATATATATATATATATATGTATAAATAAATCAGGTAGCCTACAATCAATCTGTTACCTTGTATCTTACCAATAACTGCAGTTAGTATATCAGTTAGTTATATGATTTTTATCATGTAAACCTTATGTTATGCAATTATCAGGAGTACATTAGTATTTTCTGTGGCATATATATCTTCATGAGTTGAAGTATAAAACTGTATCATTATATATCACGTGATCATTATTATTTACAAATATTATCATATGCATATGTCTCATATCTTATTACATGAATCTGTATTTGTGTACACCATGAATTGTTTTTTACTTATAAGTATTTTCTATATGTCTGACTTTTACATATAACTAATTAAATATCATGCCTTAACTACTTGCTGGTAATTATGAGTTAATTATATATTCACCATAGTGTCTGTACCACACTCCTATAAGTCAAATGCAAGTAAGCTTGAGTAATGTTCAGTGTTTGGTTTTGTAGCTGACCGAGTATTTATGTAAGTGTTACATAATAAAAAAAATATGGAATGTTATTCCATATATAAAAACTAAAACTATGATTAATTAAAACCAGTGACCCAAGAGGTCAACCACTTTGTTTGCAGGAATGTGATCAGACCCGATAAGATAAAGTAGGCTAAGATGACGTGTTGTATCAGTCAGTGTCTGGTTTGACATCATCTGTGGTTATCAAGTCTATTGTTTTGTAAACTTTTGACAAATCTTCCTGCTTGAGACAACCACAGTGACCTATAACCCAGACGGCCTACACGACTTGTAATCTATGTCACCTGTGTGTATGTTCGTATGTTCGAGCTACTGTCTGCTCACTTTATGATTGTAAACCAGATTGTATGTCAGACTTCAATCAGCCAGCTTCCTTGGAAGACCTGTCCAATTTTATCTGATCTTCAAAATGTAGACTCAGAGAATACAGATATTTTCGTACTCTGTGTTTCAACACCAGAACCTCGCATCAGAAACAAGATACTGAATGGACTTAGAAATTATCATCGAAATCCAAGACACTCCATTGAGGATGGGGAGTCATAACAAACCGACCTTAGCATAAACTATCGCAGGTCTAAATAACCTCACAGTGTGCCTCGTTATACAAGGCCTAGCACAACACATACATGTAGCCCAGACTATGAAAGCCAGGGCTACTAAATTTTTACCATCGACTCCCCTTCCCCACAGAAAGGTTTTTGTCAAAATCCGAAATTTTTCTTACAACTTTTGGAGATGAAGATAGGGCTACCAAATTTTTACCATAAACTCCCCTCTCTAAAAAAAAAGTTTTAGTCAAAATCCAAAATTCGAGGGCCATTTTTAGGTGGGTTACAACCCCCATTTTTATACCCCCTCATTTTTGTTTACAAATTTTGGAGTTGAAGCTAGGGTTACCAAATTTTTACCATAGACACCCCCCCCCCCCCCCCCACAGGAAGGGTTTAGTCAAAATCCAAAATTCGAGGGCCTTTAGTAAGGGGATCATAATCCCCCTTTTTATACCTCTCATTTTTTCAACTCTCGAAGCTGAAGCTAGAGTCACCAAATTTTTACCATAGACCGCCCCGGAATGTTTGTCAAAATCCGAATTCGAGGGCCGTTTCTAAGGGGGCCATAACACCCATTTTCATACCCCAAAATTTTTTACAACTTTCGGAGTTGACAGCTAAGGCTACTAAATTTTTACCATACACTCCCCGTCCCCCTCCAGGAAGGTTTTAGTCAAAATCCGAATTCGACGGTCGTTTCTAAGGGGGTCATAACCCCTCTTTTTCATAAACCCTCCAAAATGTCTGGCAGATGACAAGAGGTCTCATCAAAATGCTTCGTATCTGAAAATAGAAGTTTTGGACTTTTTCCCTTGTAGATAAAGGGAAAAATTTCATCGGTTTTTTAGTAAAGCCAGATTAAGTTCTGTACTGGATGGTGCGAGGCCAATCCCTCCAGCAGTGGTTCCCAAATAGGGGGCTCGCTCTCCTAGGTGAGTGTGAGGAGGATACAAGGGGGCCGTGAAGTCACCTGCTCAAAAATATTTGTTTAATTAGAATAATAAAATCATTCAAAGAACAAACAAATAGTTACTTTGAAAAATGTTTCTGGAATGTACTATTATTTGTTTGAGTGGCTTTCATTATTAAAATTTAATACAAACAGACATCTGTTTTCCCGAACATTGCTAAGAAATAAATGCACTATGGATTTATCTTTGGATAAGCTTAATAAAGCAGAATGCTCTTCCTTCTAAGGAAGAGCATTCTGCTTTATTAAGCTTATGCAAAGATAAATCCATATTGGTAATACGACCTGATAAAGGCAACGGGGTTGTTCTTTTAAATAAAGATGAATATTTAAGTAAGATGCAGTTTATCCTTGACGACCACAGTAAATTTGAATTAGTTGAAGACATTCTTTTAAAGTTACTCAATAAGGAGGAGTATTAACAGGTTCTTAAGAAAGTTGAAGTCTGAGAGTGTTCTAGATGAACATACTTATAACGATCTATTTACATCTGGATCTAAACCTGGAGTGCTCTACGGCCTCCTCAAGGTGCACAAGGAAGGTGTCCCACTCAGACCAATCATGTCAGCTATAGGTACTTTCAACTACCATTTGTCAGAGTGTCTTGTTCCTATTTTAGCTCCTGTAACATGCAGTCAGTATACAGTTGAAGATTCATTTACTTTTGCCAAAGAAATTTGTGATCTAGAACTAGGTAATTGTGTTCTTGTAAGTTTCGATGTTAAATCTTTATTTACTAATATTCCTTTAGCAGAAACCATTGATATATGCATCAACAACTTGTTTAATGACTCCAACAGTATCCGTAATTTTAATAAACAACAGTTACACAAACTGCTCACATTAGCTGCGTCTGAATGTTATTTTATGTTTAACGCAAATGTATATAAACAAAAAGATGGTGTAGCAATGGGAAACCCTCTCGGTCCTACTTTGGCCAATGCCTTTTTATCTCATCACGAAGTTGTTTGGTTAGATAATTGTCCCAGTTCTTTTAAACCACTGTTCTACCGAAGTTAAGTAGATGATACGTTTTTAATTTTTAGATCTGAAGAACATGTACCCCTGTTTCTTGATTATTTTAACTCAAAACACCAAAATATTGAATTTACTTCAGAAGTAGAGAACAATAAAACTTTAGCTTTCCTTGACGTGCTCGTAAGTAAACACAGCGATAACACTTTTTCAACATCAGTTTACAGGAAACCAAACATTTACAGACTCACAACTAAATTTTCTTCATTCATCCCCTATAGTTTATAAACGCAATTTAGTCTGTACACTTGTGACCCGTGCCTTCAACATTTGTTCAAATTATTTTAGTCT
>NC_061092.1:34416597-34429097 GCF_015104395.2 Macrobrachium nipponense | reverse complement strand
TGTACAAATGCAGCAATATCCTGCTGTTTTTGTCTAACTCAATTTGATAGTATCCTTTCAATAAATCAATTTACTTAAAAAAGGAAACTTTGCTATCATTATCAAGTATATCTTCTACTCTGGGCATAGGATATGCAATATAAGTTACATTATTTACCTTTCGATAGTCTGTACACATTCTTGCACTTCCGTCAGGTTTGTCGACTATAATGCATGGGCTAGCCCATTCACTATGGCTTTCCTCTGCTAGTCCGTGTTTCAGTAAATAAGCAACTTCGGTCTTTAACTGTTGTTGTTGCCTCGGCGACATTCTGTATGGACGCTGACTTATTGGCGTCTCTTCTCTCTCAACCTGATTTTATGCTGTACTCCTTTATCCTTTTATGGATGGTCTGAAAATAGATCTGAAAAGTTTGAATTAGCACTTTAAAATCATGCTGCTGTTCATCAGATAAATGAATACATAACTTCCTAAATTTTCATCATCACTCAAATAATCTGTATTTTTAATCGAAGTTCAATTTCTTCTTCAACGTCTTTTTCATCATCCTCTTTTGCAATTGACAACACTCCACTGGATTCGTTATACTTCTTTAATTTGTTAATATGGAAAGTTTTAACTTTTCTTTCCTCCGTCCTGTAGGAAATTGAATTCGATAATTAACATCACTTACTTTTTCCTTCACCGTGCAAGGTCCTATATACTTCTGGTTAAAAACCTTACCAGCTGTAGGGAGATACACTAGAACCTTATCTCCTATGTCGAGTTCACGTTTTGCAGCCTTTTTGTCGTAGTTTCTTTTCATCCTCTCTTCTGGTTACTACCTTTGCGATTCTCATGTAGCTACTTTCCATATTTCTTTATTTTTTCATTCATTTGCTTGTAACGTGATAGAATCGTTCTCATCTGAAATCAACTGATTCTTTATCACCTCCATGGGTGACCTTACCTGATGGACATATATTAACTGAAAAGGAGAATAACCAACGATGAATGTACGCTATCACGAACGGCAAATAGCCAACATTGGTATGTAGACATCCCATTCCTTTTCATTTTCACAACAGTACGTACGAAGCATGGTTTTGAAGGTTCGATGAAATCGTTCGACCACTCCTTGGCTCTGTGGTGATAAGGAGACTATAAACAATGCTTAATATTCTGACAGGCAAAAAATGAGGTAAACTTTCTAGACGTAAAGTTGGTTCCTTGGTCGGTTTGAACTTCTTTTGGCAAACCTACCAGCGAGAAGAACTTGTTAAGCGCTTCAATTATCTTATCAGCACTCGCAGTTCTTAAAGGAATAGCCTCTGGAAATCTGGTAGCACTACACATAATTGTCAGCAAATACTCGGTTACCTTTGCTAGACCTAGCAGAGGTCCTACACAATCCAAAACCAGTTTCTCAAAGGTTCTCCTGGAACTTCAATGGGTTGCAATGGCATCACCTTAGGGTCATGTTGAGCTTTACCTACTTTTTGACATAAATCACAATTTTTACAATATTCACCACAATCTTTCTGCATCTAGGCCAAAAAAAATACCTTAATAATTTCTCATAAGTTTTGTTTATACCTAAATGACCAGAATAACTACAGTCATGAGCAATACCTAGAAAAAAACAAAAATTCCTATAACTACTTGGAATGACCACTTGTTTCTACAACATCATTAACATTTCTACTCGTGAACTTCCTCATTAGGATTCCATCCTTTAAAAAGTAACACTTGCCTTCCTTCTCGATATCATTTATATTAACAAGGGCATTATCTCTTATTACCTTCAAATTATCATCTTCAATTTGAGATTTAACAAATTCTTCCTTATTAACTTTCAGCATTCGCAAAGGAGTACTGACTTTACTTACTTGTAGTGTTTCCGGACTATCTTTAAACAAGTTTTGTAAATCCAAACCGTCGTCATCATTTACCTTTCCTTCGGCACTCTTACTTCTTGTAGTAACTGCACAAGCAGGAAATAAGTTTGGAAATGTACATTCAAACTTCTGTAATAAATGAAGAATAAAGGGTTTTTCTGTCAAAATTGGATTACTGGTACCAAAAACACTTTGTCTCCACATACATCATTTCCAAGAATGAACTCTACTCCTGACACTGGGATTTCTCTCACCAAAGCAATTTTAACATATCCCGAAATTAAACGGAGTTTCTAACCTTACTTCTACTAATGGAGCTGAAAATTCAGGTCCAAACCCACGCAGAAGTACATACTCTCCAGTATCCTTCCACTGGTCATACATTTTTCTTATCATTACAGACTGTACCGCTCCGGTATCTCTTAACCACCTTACTTTCCTTTTTTCAAACACAAGGGAGGTGTAACCAACCATCTCCCATAAAAGGGTCATACAATTCAGTACCTTTGGATGTGGACTTCTCTTCAGGTAGTTTCACTCCATTTCCTTTTACAATATCCTCAATACAACCAACATTACTAACTTTTTATTTGAACATCATTGTTACCTATTTTGTAACCTATATTCTCATCAACATCACATATATTATTACTGTCGATGCTATCGTACAATGCCTCTTACCTGGCCTAAGGGAGAAGCAAACAAACAAGGACCTCTGTCACCACATGCTTGTGGTTATTCAACAATGCAATGGTATTTTCAGGTTTATGATCATCCTTAAAATGTACAGGTTTATCTAACTTTATTTACCACTTGAATTGGACGTTTATTGTGCGATGTGGACAACTCCTACTGATGTGTCCTGGTTTGCCACAACTGAAACATACAAAATCTCTAAAATTTTCGCCTATATTTTGGTAACTAGGTGTAAACTGATCATTTACACTGTATCCTGCTTTTCCAGCACTAACACTAGGACCAGAATTATATTGACTTGCCCCTCTACCACCTCTATTAAAGGTTTATTATAGACTCACGAGATGATACCTGTGAACTCGTAGTCTTATCTTGTTCCTTGTAATTTTGCCGCTCTTCCAAACTCTGCTCCTTCCAATTTTAGGAGTGACGTCAGTATTATATAGCTTATGGGTCAATGCATAATTATCAGACAATCTAGTGGCTTCATCCACATTATCTACATCACGTTCATCCAAATATGTTTTAATAAGTGGATTAATACCATCCTTGAACTGCTCAAGCAAAATAAGTTCCTGAAGTTTACCGAAATCACCATTAACTTCTCGGGCATTCATCCACCTATCATACCAACAGGCGTTGTTCCCGTGCATACTCCATATGAGTACGACTGTCTCTTTTTATCCAGCTTCTGAACTTCTCTCTATACCTCTCTGGCACCCATCATAAGCTTTCAAACTTCAGATTTAACTCTCTCATAATCCTTAGAATCATCTAAAGATAAGGCAGCAAAATACTTCCCTAGCCTTTCCTCGAAAGGAGGTTTGAAACCACGTGCTCCATGACGTTCTCGGCCATTCACGCTGTTCTGCTACTTTCTCAAATTGTAAAAAAAATGCATCCACTTCATTTTCAACAAAAATTGGTACACTTTTTACTGCATTGTCTATTCTAAAAGATTTTGGTATTTCTCTGGACTTTTCTTCTACTTCAAGTTTCTTCATCTCTAGCTCTATCCTCTTTTGCTCAACTTCAGCTTCTACCTTCCTAACCTTTTCAGCTCTCTCATTTTCTAACTTCTTTAGTTCAACAGCTTTCTCATTCTCTAATCTAACTATTTGCAAATGAATCTGCATCTGCTCAACACTCATCCCTTCATAAACAAGTTTGGACTTTTTTCGTTTAACCTTGCGTGACTTGGTTTTTCACGTACGGCTTTGGCACCTTCCTCTTCACTTGCACTACCCTCTGTATTATTCTCACTTGCGCTTTGCTGGCTATCAGTTTTCTTGCCCTTCCCAACTCATTAGTAACAACCCTTCCTTATCAGACAAAATGCCTAAAGTCATTAGCGCCTCACTTACTTTATTAGAGAATTTCTTGCTTCCTTGCAGATTCTGATACTTCTACATTATAGTACCTAGCTAGAACAATCCAGTCTATTTTAGTTATACCTTCTAACTTTTCACCACTAGGACTACGTATGAAATCTTTCAAATCAACATCTTTAATAACCTGCTCAAAATAACACAGCAAGACAAATATTATAGCACTAACACTATCACAACTCTCCACCCTCTCTAAAGTACATGGAAGTACTGAAAAGCAATTAACAGTAGGGATACGTCAAGTTATGGTCGAATACGCTCGACATGAATAAAGCAACAATAAATAAGGATACGTTCGGGTTTCGTTCGATAGAATGAGTAAACACTGAGTATGGATATGTTCGAGTTTCGTTCGATAGAATGAGCAAAAACTGAGTAGGGATACGTTCGGGTTTCGTTCGACAGGATGAGCAAAGAATGAGTAGGGATACGTTCGGGTTTCGTTCGACAGGCCCCCATGTAACATAAAAAAAAAAATCTCTCTATGGTAAGGATTTACGAGGAGAATATCTCAGGAAACCAGTGACAACTCAACTATAACTTAAAATGTAGTTTAATAACAACTAGTAAGGAAATTAAAGTCACAAACAGAAACATTAAACAAATTACGGACGCTTTACACAAAAGCAAAGACTCGCTATACAGCACTTCATCAAGACTACTAATCACTAATCACTGCATTTTACAGTATAATACCCAAGTCACAAAGCTTTACATCAACACAACATATAATTCACTGTAACATCAAAAAGTTAGTGGCAACCAACGTTACATGATCACACAAGAAAACAACCGTCCAAATGGATAAACAGTTACATTACCATATCCTCAAAACTTGATACACTATTATAATCACTTATTTGTTTCAGCTCCAACGAAAATCGTCGTTTTGGGCCTTTATATACCAGACTCACGCTAGACATCCATGGACCAAATATCATTTTTTCGGTACATTATCCTTGGCGACTACCGCCTACGCCAAGCGTTACTGCCATCTGTTGTCTAGTGTACACCACTGGGGAATGCATTTGCATACAATTCCAAACCTTTTCTGCTGCAATACATTCAATAAATCAATATTCCTTTATATATATATATATATATATATATATACTATATATATATATATATGAGATCCTCACATGAGAGAATGAAAGGAGGTGGTATCAAGACTTTCAACTTTTATTCCAAAGTTATCTTCAGTACCCTGAAGATGACTTTGCAATAAAAGTTGAAAGTCTTGGTACCACCTCCTTTCATTCTCACGTGAGGATCTCATATACTTCACCCACGGGACCATTGTGGAATTGATATATATATATATATATATATATATATATATATATATATATATATATATATATATATATATATATATATGTGTGTGTGTGTGTGTGTGTGTGTGTGTGTGTGTGTGTGTGTGTTTGAATTGATCACTAGATATTAAGCAGTGGAAGAATGCATCTTTTTTCAATGTAGGTCTTGATTATTGCTTCTGAAAGAAAACTACGTAAATGCACCCATTAAAAAAAATATATATAAAAAACTACTTAAATCCTGTAGCATAAATACCACAAATCATCACATTTGAATATAACAAATTCGAGCAGTGGACCACTGCTCGAAGACGCACCGACCGGTACCAGTGGCTAAAAATTTCTAAATATTTTGCTCCTTGACCTTGTCCCTGCAGTTGTGCATGCAGTCTGTTAACGGTCATGATGCCAGGCACGCTCATGCTCCGTGTGGGCTCACTCGTATTTGAATTATGGCAGTTGATCCAGACGCACTACGCACTATGTATATAGAATATATAAATGCACAGAACGCTTTTGCAGTGAAGGACGCACGTGACGGATTTGGTGATGACGCAGCCTTTTAGGCTTCCTAGCCAAGGTTTTACCTGTACTCATAATAGGAATATTTATCATGCATAGTAACATTCCATTTTGCCTCTAATTCTAAGTTTCATCCACTTAAGGGGATAGTGCCGTCAGTGCACCTCATGCGATGCACTGTAGGCATTACTTAAGGTTCTTTGCAGCGTGCCTTAGGTCCCTAGCTGCAACCCCTTTTGTTCCTTTTACTGTAGCTCCTTTGGTATTCTCTTTCTTCCATCTTACTTTCCCCCCTCTCCTAACAATTGATTCATATTGAAACTGCGAGGTTTTCCTCTTGTTACATCTTTCAGCCTTTTACTGTCAATTTGCGTTTAAGCACTGAATGACATCATAGGCCCCAGTGCTTGGCCTGTGGCCTAAGTTTTATATTCAATAGCAGGGATCGGCAACTGTCCCCTGTTGCTAAAAATAGACACCGGGCCAGTGCGCATGCGCGTGTTTACATCAAGCAGGTCGGACATCTTCCCTACTTCTTTCGGTGCCATTTACCGCCGTCACTAGTAATAATAATGCCCTCTTGACATCCTGAGGCTATACACTCATCACACTTGAAGCAAGTGGAAGGTTACATGAGTACTTTGCATTTTTATATTAGAAAAGAGAGAGATAGAGATAAAAACATGATATATATATATATATATATATTATATATATGTATATATATATATATATATATATATATATATATATATATATATATATATATATATATATATATTATATATATACATATATATATATATATATATATATATATATATATATATATATATATATATTTACTGAGGCCATATGATAAATTATGATACTAAGGTCAGTATGACGTTATTTCCACAAAGACTCCAATCGTACTTAATTGGGATAGTGTATTAAATTATGCTAATGCACTATATAGTATAAATCAGATTTTGACCCACGAGAAACGCTCGGAGCCTCTCTGGTTATTTCATTCAATACTTCATAACACGTGTTTTTGTTCTCGCCTCTTTACAAGCTGTCATACTGAATCATCTTGCACATCAGTTTCTTTCAACTCTATGTTAGGAAACTTCCTTGCTGTGGCCATTTACAACATCGGTCTTACGATTTGTTTGTCCGACCTTGTGTAGCTGTGTGTATCACGTGACGAGCAAAGCGCGAAGTGATGACGTAGTTGTCGGTCGCTGCTATTCAATTCACATCGTTCCACGTATTTGGAGTTGCTGTGGATTCAGTGTGACTACTCATTGTTTTGTTCGTAAACCCAAATAATATTTTGTTATTTGGCCTATCAACAGTGAATGCTGTTCGCAAATTTTGCCCGGTACTACATTAGTGTACATTAGTGAATCCTGTTTTCGCCTCAGATATCATATTAAGAATGAAATGTCGAAATTTTGTCTTTTTTTTTTTTACATTTGGTCATTAATCCAGTTGAGTTTCTGAAAGGAAGAAAGTCCCCTGGATCATGTGGCCAATACCTTCTAATATTTTTATGCTATGAACATTGTTTATAAATGTTTCTCCCCAGGCCAGTGATTTCCAACCTTTATACCTTCAAGGAACCCCTGAAACAATTTTTCATACCCTAGGGAACCTATATCTACAGGCTCTCATCTCCTCTCTCCTCTCTCTCTCGTCTCTCTCTCTCGTCATCTCGTCTCTCCATCTCTCTCTCTATTCTATATTATATATATAATATATTATATATACTACATATACATATATATATAATATTATATATGATATATATATATATATATTATATATATATAATATTTATAATAATATAATTATATATATATATTATTATATAGTATGTAATATATATATGTATATATATATATATATTATATTATATATATTATATGCTGCTACTTTAATAACGTATATATCTTTTCTTTGACTGTATAAAATTATATATATGCAACGTTTTCAGATTCCGTAGTTAGCTTAGAGGTATAGGATTTCTAAAGATGTATGTTCAGATGTCATATAACATAGTGTAGAAGTTAATATAACGTAGAATGTAAATAGAGAGAGATTAACTTTGTCTATTCCAAGATAGAATTGTTTCCGTAATATGTCGACGCCTCTAGATAAGAGACCCCAAAGTCTCCTTATAGTTTCCACAACTTGTCATCACCTCAGATTAAGAGATCTCGAGACTGGTTTCATACGCGTATGTCTTTGCCGAATAGCACATGAAGATTTCGCGATTTTTATGTAAAGTTACGTCATATTAGAAGCTTCTAGAAAGATTGCATCATCTTTCGCATACCCAAAACGTTTTGTGCGATTTCCACTGTTCAGTTCCATAAGAAAGAGATTCATTACAGACTTTGAATCCCTGGCGTTCAGACATCTCTCTCTCTCTCTCTCTCTCTCTCTCTCTCTCTCTCTCTCTCTCTCTCCCACGTCACTTTTGATTTCATATCAACGTAACGTAAATTGGTCACTCATAACTTTTAGGTTTCGGATTTCTTAATTAGTATTATTTAGTGTTTTGTTTTTGGAATCTGAACAAACATTGTACAAGTGTGTAACGGCACCTTTTCTTTTGAGAAATATTGTGAATTGTGTCGTGAAAATTTTTGAACTGGCTGCAGCAGAAAGAAACAATTAGTACCAAGGTAAAGTTTCATTATAAGTTTATTATATGCAACTAATAGTTACAATGGTTTGATAAAAGTTAAATTTTTACACATCGCAAATTTTTGTGTTTTGTGTTTGTTTCATTTGAAGTGATTTTTGTGCATAAATCCATTTCCTTATTGAAGTGTATGTTTTTATTTTTATATTCTGTGTGATTAGTACTTTTTACAGTTTTGGTATTTTCCATGTTTTTCTGTGATGTGTTTTCTTTTGCATTCACAATTTAATTAACTTGATTGTTTTCATTACTTAATCGTTGCACATTTAATTGAATTTAACACTTGTGAATTAATTTGCATTTGCTTAGAATTCTTTTCAAGTTTTATTGTTGTTCAGCACTTGTGAATTAATTTCTAAATTTTAATTATAGCCTAACACTTATGAATTTCGATTGAATTAATTTTCTTGAATTTTGTGATAAATTAATTTTGATTTAATTTTACTTAATTTAATTCAAGAATTATTTAAACTTTGCTTTGTTTTCAAGTAACAGTAATTTTCCCTGATATTGTGAATTTAACTTATAAATTTTGAGTTTGATAATAAATTTTTGTATTTGAAATTTTTATAAGTATTTTCTTTTTCACCAGTATACATGCATACATTTGTGATTAGGTAGAAACATAATGGTAATTGAGCTGTTTTCCTTCAATTTACTTGAAGTGAGTTAGAACCAGGGAAGTACTTAGACTTCTGAAATCAGGGAAATACTTAGACTTTTAAAGTGTTGATGGAGTGATACCCTTTAATTAATTTAATTACATATAAGATCACCTCACACCTGTTTTGATGAACTTAGACTGATTTTCTGCAATACTGGTAAGCTGTTTAAATATTATCTTCCTTTTGGTGGATTGTAAACTGAATGACAGCTAATTTGGGATGTTGGGTATGAGCGTTGATGGTGTTTAATCTGTGGAAAATGTACTTAGAGCAGAAAAGAAGTCAGACAAAGCTTGCTGCTTTCAAGAACGCAAGAGAAGCAAGCTTAGCTTTAGACTCATTGACTGGAGGAATAAGTAGTCACTCGGTGTGTTGATTTCTCAGGTCATATTGTGATCCATTGCCCATACAACTCAATTCTAGAGTATGTTGCAGGTTTTTGTTATATAAAACAAGGTCTTGGAAAAATGGTCAAAGGTTAAAAAGATGGAAGTGTGCAGAGCCTGTAGAATTTAAGGTCTGAGTTGTAGTATCAAGACCATTAGTGGAAAAGACTAAAAAGTAATTTAGGTGGGGGTGAGGGCATAGTGGGGGTTTTTTCTTATTAAACTAGGATTCCGTTCCTATTAAATGGAGTTCCATTCCTTTGAAAGTGGGGTTTCATTCCTAGCAAACTGGGGTTCCATTCCCATTTAACTGGGGTTCCATTCCCATGTAATTGGTGTTTCATTGCTATTTAACTAGGGTTTCATTCCAATTAAACTGGATTTCCATTCCTCTTAAACTTGGGCTTCTTTTCTAATAAACTTAGGTTTCATCTTAATTGAACTGGGGTTCCATTCCCATTACCTTGGGGTTTCATTCCTCTTCAACTGGGGCTTCATTCCTGGTAAACTGGTTTAATTCCCATTTAACCGAGGCTTCACTCCTCTTAAACTGTAGTTTCATTCTTATTAAACTTGGGCTTCATTTCTATTAAACCGGGGTTTCATTCCTATTAAATTGAGGTGCTATTCCTCTTCAACTGGGGCTTCATTCCTGTTCAACTGGTTTCATTCCCATTTAACTGGGATTTCATTCTTCTGAAACTGGTGTTTCATTCCTATTAAAAATGGAGATCCTATGCCTCTTAAACTAGGGTTTCTTTACAGTTAAATGTTAGGGTCTTCCTAATGGCGTTTGACACTCTAGCCTTTATGAATATTTACCGGTCATTATATATAATTGCCGATTCCTCGCGTTTGTCGGGAATGTTGGCGTGGAAGGAAGGCTGCCCTCTACATCAATAGGTAGCGACACATGTGAGCACCGAAGGCTATAACGTTCGTCGCAGAAATAGATTGTGAGTATCCATGTGTCACGAAAGCTCTCAAAACCTCGTCGTTCAAATGCTTCTTTCTGTTTGCGAGTGTCAGTCAGCACGAACGAAGGAGTCCACAGCGTCTTCACTTCGTCGGGGCAGAGCTGGATTGTTTTGTGATAGATCCAAACAATCGCAGTTTTGCGGTTCCTGCATCGCCGTCATCATTTGGCATGGCCGAGCTATAGAGGATGTTTGTCAATGGACCGTTCGCACACAATCCAATTGTTCATTTTTTAATTCAAACGTCATCACCTCTCATAGATAAAGGAGTTCTGATTTGTCTTTGTAATAAACAGCAAAAAGGAAGTTGGCTGATTACTAATGCTTTCCGACTTAGACAAAGAACAAAAAAAAAAAAAAATTTTTTTATTAAAAATCAATAGAAAGCGTTTCGGACATGTGGTGTTCGAACACCTGGAAAATATAAGTGGAAATTTTCAACCATTACTCACTCCTCCGCCTCACCTTCTCCCCACCACACTACCTTCTCAGAACCCCCTCCCCCCTCCCCTATCCTCACCCCCAACCTAACCCAGCCCTGTCAGCTTAGTTCAAATATCAACGTGTTCAGTCTGTTATCTGCCATGCTTGTGGCAACATTCTACAAATTGCTATGTCGCGTTTGGGAACATTTTTCCTCTTTTGCGACACGAATCTCAAAGTGAGTTTTTCTTCTTCTTCTTCTTCTGCTTCTTGGGATTTCATACTAGAGGATCGAAGTTGTGATTGGTGGACACTTGAGGTTTTACGTAACGTGGCTGTGATTGCTGCGCTCCTTTGCCCACGCTCATACAAATTAATTGATTGCGAGTTTTGTGGCGTGGCAACGCCAGGGTGACAGTATAAGACGAGCAGGGTCAGAGGTCAGTGGGTTAGCAGTGACAGTCATTCACAATGCTCATTAACGCACCATTTCATAAAGCATATTAAATAACCGGTTATCAGTAAAGGAAACGTAAATCCACAATAGCATGTCTGTTTGATTTTGTTATTTAAAATAACAATATCAAAGACAAACTATTGTGGATTTACTTTTCCATTTTATTGACTCATGTGATCATGAGTTTTCTTTGAATTATCAGTTAATGTTCTAACGTTCGCCTGTCTTCCTTTGCATTGAGTTGCAAATGCTCTTAATCAAGTATGGGTGGACTGATAAATGTTTCGCGGAGAGTTTTGTGCTGAATTTTCCGTCTTTTATTTGCTTTTAGCATAGGTTGTTCATGACGGCAATGAATGTGTCCCGGCGAAGGTGAACATGCATATTTATGTATAATCATTAAGCTACAAGTGTCGTTCAATATCCAATTCACGCACCGCTTCAGAGATATTCCCAAAGTAGGGTGAATTGAATATTAAACGACACGTGTAGCTAAATGACTTACGTAAATTACGGTGATTTGATAAGAAAGTTCATATATATATATATATATATATATATATATATATATATATATATATATATATATATATATATATATATATATATAATATAGATAATCAGCAAGTGTTGACTTATATCAAGTCGGATACGTATCACAAGCAGGAGGAAGAACTGGAACGTAAATGTTAAATCCAACTAACGTCTCAAATCTGTTTATAGCTTCAGATGCTTCTTCGTCCTTTAGGTGTCCTTGTCACTCGTTTTTTTTTTTCTTGAGGCGTTAGGTATATATATATATATATATATATATATATATATATATATATATATATACATATACATATACATATATACACACACACATATATATATATTCTATATATATATATATATATATTGATAGATAGATTTGTATATATATTATATACATACATGCATATATATATATATATATATATATATATATATATATATATATATATATATATATATATATATATATATATATATATATATATATACATATATAATAAAGTGTATATATATGCATGTATGTATATAATTTATATATACATATTTATCTATTAAATATA
>NC_061092.1:34399097-34414097 GCF_015104395.2 Macrobrachium nipponense | reverse complement strand
TGTAGCTCATTTGGTAGCACTCTTGCCTTTAAATTGAGAGAACCTGTGTTTGATCCTGATGTGAGTCGGAAATTGATATGTATATGTATGTATGAGTATATATATAAATGAGAAAATGTCTGTTTGTTTGTATGAACTCATACAAATCCACATATCTTGATTGATTTTGATGAGATTTTAAATATAAGACAATGTCTAACCAGGGAAGGTCATGGTGAAAACAATTAAAATCAGACTATTGGTTGGGTAACGGTTGGGTATGGGAAAGGGGTGAAATGTGAAAATCACTGAAAAGAACAGAGATTACTGTCCACTTCATAGTTTTTGAGGTCGCTGAGAAGAATAGCGACACTCCCAAAGCCCTTTAAGTCCAAGTTCAGCTCCAGTTGGGAGGGGGTTGCGAAGAGGATAATATAAAGACTATAGAAAACGACAGATATTAGTGTCTAATCCATAGTTTTCGAGGTCGCTGAAATGAATAGTGACACTCTCAATGCCCTTGAGTCCAAGTTCAGCCCCAATAGGGAGGTTGTGGGAAGAAGGTGGGAAGCGGGTGACATAAAAAATAATAGAACATTTCAGATATCAATGTCTAATCTATAGTTTTTAGAGGTTGCTGAAGTGAATAGTGACACTCCCAATCCCCTTCAAGTCCAAGTTCAGCCCTGAAATGAAGGGGGTTGATAAGGGGTAGGAGGGTGACGTAAAAATAACTGAAAATGACAGATATTATTGTCTAATCCATAGCTTTAGAGGTCGCTGAGATGAAGAGTGACACTCCTGATGGCCTTTAAGTCCAAGTCCAAGTTCAGCCCTGATAGGAGTTGGGGGGGGGGGGGGCATGAGAAGGGGTGGGATGGTGGTGACATTTAAAAATAACCGAAAACTCCAGATATTAGAGTCTAATCCATAGTTTTTGAGGTCTCTGGGATTAATAGAGACACTCTTGATGCCCTTTTACACAGGGGACAATGGTGTCTGCCACTGGTCACGAACACTAATTGCCTCCCATATTTCCATTGGAGCCTTTCATACTTGGCCATTAGTGTCCCAACCAGACAACTTCCGGTTAAGTATCATTTTGGTGTCTCGCTCCCTCAACTCGTGGTGGAAACTGGTAGTTGTCGCCACTCACTGTAAAGCATTTTGTTGAATGAAAGCTTTCATATGTAGCCATTGGTATGCGTCACCGTCGCTCACTGGCGAGCCTCTCAAATAAAGATAAACCTCTCATGCTCAGTCTTGTCGTCTGGTGTAATGAATTCTCTCATTTGTTGGAGTCCCTGTGATGTCTCTCTTGATGTAGCTAAGACATTCTTCAAATGAAGCTTGCTCATGAGAAAATAGTTGAAAAACTTCTTTTCATCAGCACACAAATCATTGAAAAGTGTATGATGCACTCCTCTGTCGATTCTTGATGATGATATGGGATATACATGCACTTTCCTCTCTACAGAACGCCTCTTCCATTTCTTTTTTGTAAGCAAGACAAAGAGAAGGAGCTCTTTGTTGGATACCATTCTTCCAACCGACAAGGAGCGGTGTGTCGATGAGCCACTAGTTGCCGGGCATCAACTTAAACGAGACAACTGGTGGCAGACACCAGTGCCCTCTCGTGAAAGAGGGCGAAATTCAAATACAAGTTCAGCCTGATAGGAATGGGGGGCAAGAAGTGGTGAAAAGTAAAATGTCAAAAATGCTGGGCATGGTAACTGAAGCAACTACTTAACAGGAATGAGAGAGAGTGTTTATACGTTGTCATTAAGAGATTACCTGGACAGTGCCGGGTTGGTCAGCTAATTTCTGCATATATATATATATATATATATATATATAATATATATATATATATATATATATATATATATATATATATTTGTATGTATATTTATATAGTTACGTCTAATCTTTTCTCCTGCTACTCAGGTCGCTCTCTTTTGTAATTGAATTCTCATAATAAAATTCTATTATATGATAATGATAATATCAACATCGAACAGCAAAGCCTTATCCTTATATGCATGGAAAGGTCGTAAGACGACTCGGCATCGAATTTGTACTGTAACGCATCTTGATGGTCAAGGTCACCTGATTATTCGAATGTAACCCCTGTTTTTCACATCACTGAAGAAGTCCGATGTAACCTCTGTTTTTCATATCAGTGAAGAAAACTATATAACTGAATTCTGCTAGAGAGCTAGTAGGTGTAGTTTATAAGACTTCCTCCTGTACTGACCGGAGATAGCGTCATTAATTTTACCTGTTTCAGGTCATTTTCTCTGCCATTGTTCGATTACTGTTCGTCAACAGATCTTGCCTTTTCGGGAGCCGGTCCTTTTGGAGAATTCAGAAAAGAAAAATGGTTTTATCGGGAAGGTACATTTATAAATGAAAGCCAGTAAGTGAAGTCGTGTCATATATTCGTGTATGCATACGCGTAGTGTTCATTATACATACATACATACATACTACATATCATTATATATACATACATATATATATATATACATACATATATATATATATATATATATATATATATATATATATATATATATGTGTGTGTGTGTAGTGTGTGTGTGTGTGTGTGTGTGCGTGGGTGTGGGTGTGTGTGCACGCGCGCCCGTGGTGGTATGCACATGTACACGCTGTTTGGCAGTGCATGAAAATGTGTGGAAGTCATAATCAGTAGAAATCCCTTTAAACAGATGAAACCTTAGAGCTTGGCGATATCAACAGAATGGGTCAAAGAGGGAATCCGGACTTGTCTTTCGTACGGTCGATGTCAAGTGACGTATGACATCAGCAAGTATTAAATCGAGGGTTACGTAAATCGGACCTCAGTCAGGGAGGAGCGTCTCTCACAGTCTGATGTCTTTCCGGGCATCCAGCAGACGGCACTGTGTGGTTCCTTCCCGCATCTTGACGACCTCTGCTGCAGTTCTTTCCTTTTTCTGACTTGCATCTGTGGCCCTTAGGTCTCTTCTAAATTATTTATCTCACAAAATTCTACTTTATCTTGCTCCAACTTTCACCTTTTGCTTAAGAATAAATACTTGGGAGCTGCTGCCTTGTGAGTAGATTTGATTTCATTTGATTTTATGAGATTTTGGCTGTCAAACGCTGAGGTACTTGCCGGCCATTCAGCACTGAAGGTCAGTGAAAAGAGGGATTTGGAGTGGTTGGACAGCTAGAAAAAGAGTGCCAGAAAATATAGTGGATGAAGTACAAGGATCTGAAGGTGAAACTTGGGAGAAAAACCCTCAGTTGTAATAAGAAGTAATAGTTAGAGAGGCTTAACAGCAAGATCTTGTGAGTTTAGAAGTGTGAATTAGTGATCCTGCTGACTAACTTACGTAAAGATCTCTATTATATGAAATTCCTCGTGCATTCATATCTTTTTTTCCGTGTTTAACACGACGTTGCACTGAACTCACGCTGACCAGGTTCATGTTTAACTAGTTTTTTCTTGTACTGGTCAGTACGAAGTTAATTTTTATGGCGTTACACTTTTTTGGCATCAGTATTTTATTGGGTTATTTTATAGCAATATTATGTTCGAAAGAGCAGAAGCAACCGATTTGCCATCACGCCACCAAAAATTAGAAAACGACAGGATTGCCTGCTTATGTAAAACTTTTAATCAGTGGTATTCAGAATTTCTCCATAGACCATTGACTTTTCAAGATTGCCTAATCCCGCAAGGTCCCAAGAAAGATGTTTGTTTAGAATTACGTAGATAATATATGTAAACATAAGCATTCCTTCTCGGATATACCATACTTACTCTGCGCTTATTCACACATTTTTTTGTGACATCCAACTTCTGTTTATGTCCTTAGAAAGTAAGTTGACTTAGTGTTTTTAAACTGAAGAAACGGATGCGATGGACATCAACAAACAAATATAGTTGCAAATAGACTTGAGTAGTAAGAAAGGAATCTTAAGGCGACGAAAATAGCGTCGCATTGAGTGGCATCTCTAACATACGAAAATGATAAACATTTCGATGTAATTATTCAACGAGCAAACATTCGCATAGACTAATTCTAAAAGTCATTAACTTGCAAAAAATATCTATAAATAAAGTAAAATTAAAACAAGCTGAGACTTCTCTGTCTTGAAATCTCTCCTCCGACAAAATCTGGCACTGTCTCGTTTATTCAGCTTAGTGAAGAAACTGTGTTCGTGCGAACTGATGTTAGCCTTGTATGGTCGCGACACCACGATTTTTGGTGGTTGGGGACGGTGTCAGAATATCCTTCAGTGTGTCATTTACATTTAACGCCTCCTGTCAACTACAATGCTGAGGAGCTCTCAGTCAAATCTAGTACAATAACAACCATCATGCATGCCATTTCGTATGGTGTCTGGATGTTTGTTGACCAGTGTGTCTTCCATACCTTCCTTACAGTACTTTACATATGAAGGGATTGTTGAGCCTTTATGGAAATAAATGTACTTATTGAATGCAGCGAAAAAGAAATTGTTGAAGCTTTGTCATGAACTGTTTACAAGGTTTAGCTGGTGTAAGAACCGATAGTGAGATATAGGGATTATGATGGATTACTGTAACTCGTATGGGATGATTGTTAATGAAAAAAGACGAAATTTTTATATAGTTATGGAAATTTAAGAGATTGAGAGTCTTTAGTCTTAAATAATATCAAGATAGACCATTGTGAGAAATATCTGTATCTTGGTGCATGGTTTACTGGTGATGTCAAAATGCAATCAGTGCTTAAGCAACATGAAATTGAGAATGCAAACACCATTAACAAATCCTCAATATTTTGTAATAACAATACAACTATGCCATATGCATATAAATTAAAGGTTCTTAAAGCAGCGTTAGGAGCCTCAGTCCTATATAGCGCAGAGTTGGCTCACAACCAACTTAACACGCATGGGGAGGTTGTATGTATAATCAGGCTGTTAGATGCTTATTAGGAGTCCGAAATAATACACCTATGACACTGTGTTTAGTGGAGAGTGGTCTTAAGTCTTTTACTCAGGAAGTACAAATAAGAAGAAAACGTTTCCTAGGAAAGAAATTGGCGGACATTGATATTGAAGAACCTTTCCACTATATTTATATTTGCAAAAGAGAAAATACGCCAGGTTACAGATTTTTGGATTCTTGTGTGACTAATGACATTGTGGGATCAAGCCTTGACCAAATGAAAGATGAAATTCGTAATAAACCGGAAACCGCAACAAAATATTATACATATCGAGAAATGTTTAATAGATCATTGCAATTTCATAGAGTGTATAGTGAGAATGTTTACATACCAGACTATGTACGGACTGCCTTCACAAGAGTGCGTATAATGTCCCAAGATCTACGGATAGAGACAGGAAGGTGGAGTAGAACGCCAAGAGAGTTGCGAGTTTGCAATTGTCATTCACAGACAGTGCAGAGTTGAAGAAGCACATGTTTTAACTGAATGTACAAGGTCAAGGTCAAAGAGGCAGAAATTTAGAAATCTAAATTATACGAACACTGACGCAATGTTTGGAGAGGAAAATAACTTAATTGACCTGTGTCGGTATATTTGAAGTGTTGAAGATTTATGCTGAATAAATGACTGTGAGCAAAAAAAAAAAAAAAAAAAAAAAAAAAAAAAAAAGATAAATAAAACCAGGGTTATTCTTTATTTTGGTGGTGGTGTTTTAGGGGTTTGTTGTGATGTTTGAATAGTAGCTAGATATTATGAATGAAAATATTTTCCTTTTAATGACAAAATATTTTTTATAATGTATTGGTGAAATGAGTTATTGTTATAGACTGAAAACCACTGTTTTGTGCAAACTAAATGTGAATATGGTATTACAACATATGAAATGTTTTGTCAATAAAGAATAATAATAATATAGGTAAGCCCAAGTGCTAAAAAGGATAACGTAGGTGGAATGTTCGATAAGGATGGTTTGTTATGGTTGGGTCATGAGAAAAGAATGGAGGATGTAACGATTCATGAAAATTTCACTCTATGAAGTATGAATGTTATGAAGTTGGTGGTGGAAAGGAAGGGCCATAATGGACGCTTTTTCTCCACGAGGGTTCATTCCATGATGTAGATTCAGCAGTTAATGCGTGGATGTGGCAGTGAATTTTGTGTTGCTTTTTTTCGCTGTCGACACACACATATATATATTATGTATATATACTATATATATATATATATATATATATATATATATATATATGTGTGTATATATATATATATCTATATATATAATATTAATATCATATATATATATAGTTATTTATATAATAATATATATATGCATACATACATACATACATACATACATACATACATACGTACATACATACATATACTTCGAAATATGCTATTCATCCTCCTCCATGGTGTTACTCGTGAACAGTGTTTCTCACAATAAGAGAAACGATTGGCTATAGTTATTTACTCTGGTGCGTAGAGTTTCTTGGTATGCAGCGAATCGATAGCACAGATATTTATATCCCACACTTTTGGCTTCCTTTCATAGCTCTACCCAACACCATTTAGTTAAGTGTGCCTCACGAGTAGATGAGTAATGAATTGTCGGAAGGCACAAAAGCCGATTTGTGGGCGGGTCACCGTGATAAAATAGGCTCCATGAGTGTCCGGGACAATTGCGTGATGAATAATACCGGTGGATATCTTGCTTTGTTTTCACTCCAGAATAGACGTGGCATTCTCTAAGGGATGATTTTGCCCTTTGCTTTCTTTGTCTGCCTTCTCCCTTTCTGATACGAGGCTCGTACTTGCTAAACGAACGACGAGGGTATCGTGCGAACAAGGTTCAAGGGAGACTGATGAAAGGAGTATTCATTTTAAATCCCACTCAGGGGATTTATGAACTCGGTTTCTGGATGAGTACCGAGTATTCTTTTAGTGAAACTTTGTTACCGTCTAACTCTACTGCCAATTTATTCCCACAGCAGTTCTGTGAATTTATGTATGCCGGTGACCTAGTACAAAAACTGTATATGGTTTCACATCACATAAGCATAACATGCGTGATAATTACCAGGGGGGGTGGGTGACGTTGTAGAAAGAGAGGCTTGTAGAGGGCAAAGGGTTAAATAGAATAGTGCATGCGTGTGTGTGTGTGTGCGTAAGTGTGAATGGAGAGATGTATGTCGGACTGTAGGGTAAATGGGCCCATGATATGGCTTCACTGTAGGTAATGTGTCGTCGTTGTGTCGTTTATATCGTACATATAATTTCAACTATGGAATGATCTTTGTATGCCTTACAATCTCCACTTCAAATGAAGAGCCATTGCTGGCGTAAAGCCAACTTAATCCAAAATCGCATCTTAATGTACGTAGATACACAAGGAACAGGCTAACGGGGTTTGCCAAAACAGGTGATACAACGCTTGTACGAAATTGAATTTATTTTCCTTTGTTTTATTTTTCTGACAAATTATTCGTTCTGAGTACCAGTAAAGCTGGAACATTCCAAAACAACTCGAATAACGAAGAGTGGAGAGTGGAGATTTGTGGAAGTGAAAGCACAGAGATGAGGTGAGTGGCAGAATTTAACCATTCACGCTGTTGGCGCCACTCATCCAGGTAGGGACCAGATCAAACGTTGGGAATTTCCCTTCACTAAAGTCAACCTCCAGATTCCATTCCCGAGTGAGGCGTTCTTAAGTCTAGCGTTTTCTTTTGAAGCCAACTGGGACGCTGTTGACCTATCCTGTGAATTATGTACCTGATAGTTAGTTGAATGTGATGTTTCGCAACCAGGTTGGAGGAAGGTTGGACTTTTGACACCCTGTGGAGCCAATCTCACTAAGGGGATAAAACAACTGGTACAAACGGCAATGAGTCATACCCAGGCCCAAAAAGCAACAGAATGGATAAATGAATGAAAAACCCCTTCGAACATCATTGCTCATGGTGTGGGCTCAAGTTATGACGTCACAGTCATCTCTGACCTTCCATCTTTCTGAGATCTCGGTCCTGCGTCCTTTTATTCCTGAGAGAGAAGAGCAGCTCTTATTTGGTTATTAAAGTGCTTTGAATAACTGCTGACCTTACAAGTGACAGTCGGGTAACATTTATTCTACAATCCGAATTTCCAGGAGCTGGAACAGGAAGTCGTCAAGAAATATCTGCAAGGATCTGAGTAAATGACATAAAAGAAGTTTCTAACAGATAGTATATGTTTCAGATGTTCCCTTTCTTTTCTGCTGTAGTAAAGTTATCTCTTGTATATAATATATTTTCTCGGATTGAGTGCTAGACATAGGACTGCAAGGAGAGTTTTAATTTTGATTTCGTAGCACCTTTACTGAAAGCTGGGGTGAGGGAAGGGAGGATGTTGGTTGAGTTTCCGAACAGGGAATTTATTATCCTTTACGTCTTGCCAGGTTTCATAATAGTGGTATAGATTTTGTAGGTAAATTTAATCATGAATCCTTTACAGCTGCAACTGCATACTGTTAAGGTCGATGAGTGTTTGCCTTTGGAGAATATGGGATGTGTTTGTTCTTGCAACTTTCATTTTATGATTATGAACAGAAGAGTAACTGATGCGACGAAATTTATTGATTGTACTGTAATTTATTTTCATAGATGTATCGTTCTGCTCAACTAGGTTCTATTCCATCGTATATTCTTTGGTAGTCTATTGCAATAAGCATTTTAATTGGTACTTCTGTAAGTTTTATTTTTTTCAATCTTGTACAGCATTTTATCGCTATAACTCCATGAAGCTGTTTTACTGTAGCGGTTTGCAATAGTTCTTTTAATCTGATGTTTCTCATATTTTGTGAAGCATTGCTAAAGAGAAGGAAAATACATATACTATTTTTTTATCACAACAGAGAACATGGATACCCCTGTGCCTCTTGTCTTTAGGATTCCTGCTGTATTGCTTAGGAAAAACGGACAAAATCTCGGAACTTCTGAAATTTTCTAGCGCAGTGGCCGTTTCCAGGTAATTGAGAATTCCAGTTATCTTAAGTTGTAATGATACCGCGTTCCAGAACTGTTTGATTTTATTCTTTTATTCATTACTCCTTTTCTGCTGTTCCATTTTATTCTTTTATTCATTACCCTTTTTTTGTTGTAGCTACACAGGCATCACCTTGGCAAAAGCGAAAGGAGGTTCTGGAATCGGGTATTCCAGCGCCATAAGCGCCTTTCCAAATGTAACCGTTCCGGCAACGGTTCCAGAGCCCACTAAGGATTACGAAAAGTTGAAAACGGCACCGCCTGGTCCAGACAAGGAAGAAGAAGAGTTGGGAGCGACGGAAAGCAAAAAGATACCCATCAGAGGACCCGGCGATTCTCAGTTGCCCTTCCAGTCCAAGTTCGCTGCTCAGGTAAATAAAACTCCTACGGACTTGTTCGTGGAAAAACCTCGCGGGCCCGGAAGCGAGGATGTGAATAATACGTCCCTCAAGAAAATACTCTTCTGGAATGAAGTAAGTTAAGACTTTTATTTAGTTGTCATTTTTTACTGATGTATGGGATGTAGGGGTGTCCTATGCACGGAAAATTGGTCATGTGAGATTATGTGCATTAAGTTGATTGTTTATTTATTGCATAAATTCTGATATGGGAAATTTTCTTGTTTTAGTAAGAGTTATATGGATACACTCCCATCAGGATCGAACCCAGGTCTCTCTATTGAAAGACCAGACCGCTGCCAACCAGGCCACACAGGTCATAAATCCCGTAGGGGGGTAGTGCCGCCAGTGGACCTCATGCGGTACACTGTAGGCATTACTTAAGGTTCTTTGCAGCGTGCCTTTGGCCCCCAGCTGCAACCACTTTCGTTCCTTTTACTGTACTTCATATTCTTTCTTAATCCTACTTTCCACCCTCTCCTAGCACTTGATTCATAGTGCAACTGCTTTGAGGTTTTCCTCCTATTACCCCTTTCAAGCCTGTTACTCGTAATTTCCATTTCAACGCTGAATGACCTCATAGTTCCCAGTGCTTGGCCTTTGGCCTAAATACTATTTTCACTGTATTCACAAGTCATAAAATAAGTTTGAACCTAAGTACCACTGTGCATAAGGTCTTAGGTTCCAGTTTCTCTTATGCTGTGTGGCTTGGTTGGCAGTGGTCTGATCTGTCAATTGAGAGACCTGGGTTCCATCTTGACGTGAGTCAGAAATTTATTTCTGTTCCACACATGATTGATTGTGTGTTGATTACATACACACGTATATATATATATATATATATATATTAGATATATATATTATTATAATATATTAATTTATATATATATATATATAGATAGTTATATTATAATAAATATATATATTATATATATACATATATATTATAATATATATATATATATATATATATATCATATATATTATATATATATATATATATATATATATATATATATATATATATATATATATGTGTGTGTGTGTGTGTGTGTGTGTATATATAAAATGATGAGGGCGACTAACAACTTTCCAGTCGCACTTTCAAGGTGGCTGAAATAATTGTAGACGCGATGCTATTTATATTTAAAAGGACTCATATAAATTATATTTAAAACAAACACAGAAAACAAATAAAAACTATGAGATAACATGCAAATAGAAAAACGGATTCAACACAAATTTGCACACAAGAACCCAACCGAGCAGTGGAAGTGAGGAGACTGAAAGAAAATATCTTAGAAAAAATGTTTGTAAAACATTTAATTTGGCTGCAAACAATTTTGTAGATGCCAACTGGGTATTTAGAGTTGGAATTGTCTGTTATTATGAAAGACATTTTAATTAAAATGTTCAACTCCATTTCATTGCTTACTCTTCCAACAATTTTGAAGTCTTTATGCAAGTTTTACATATTTTCGATTGGTTTCTAAAGTTGGAATTTTCAGGGTTGGGCAGCCTACTACCAGTTCTAAAACTAAGTCCTCTATATGCCTCAGTGCGCACCGTCAGCAGCCTTCTCGTGGATCCAACATACGTTGTTATGTACGTATATTTGTACATAACATTCGGAGACAAAAGGGAGCTGTGACGGTCCTTCAAATGAAACATAGACCAGGTCGTTAGTGGGTTTTTTGGAGGAAGTTTAAGGTCTAAAACAGGGAGAACTTTTTGAAACATATGCAGACATAACCTCCTAAATATACACTCATGTAGGAAAGGAAAAGTAGCATACATTTTCATTTTTGGCCCCGTAGTCATCTACACAATTGTTGGCAGCCCAATCAGATGTTTTACAGACATGTCATTGTTTTTTTAAACTTTTTCTTTCAGTCTCCTCACTACCACTGCTCACTTGGGTTGTTATGTGTAAATTTGTGTTGAACCTGTTTTTCTGTTTGCTGTCAACTCCGAAAGTTGTAAAAAATGAGGGTATATTTGTAAAAAAATGAGGGTATATGAAAAAGAGGGGTTAAGGACCTTAGAAACGGATCTTGACTATAACCTTCCTGGGAGGGGAGTCTATGGTAAAAGTTTGATAACCTCAGCTTTCATTGTCTGAGCGTGCACAACGAACAGATAGGCAGACAGAAATTGCCTTTTATATATGCAGATGAGTGCTTTTAAGCGTAAACTAGTCTAGTGTCTAAAATTGATTCAGCTTTGAAAATGCTACTGGGAAGTTAGTCGCGAAACGTCGGCGAATAAAGTGTTTTAATGTATAAGATACCTGTCCCTTTGCCTCATCTTGTGTGCTAAAGTGTAACGGCTCCTTTAAAATCCCATCACTCCATATATATATATATCTATATATATATATATATATATATATATAATATATATATATATATATATATATATGTGTGTGTGTGTGTGTGTGTGTGTGTGTGTGTGTGTGTGTGTGAAGTAATGGGATTTTAAAGTAAGCCATTGTAGGAATTTTCTAGAGATGTTTTCTAGTTTCCAGCAGCTTTCTAAGGAAGGCCTGATTTAATCACTTTCATTATATGATCCAATTTGGATATGTTTCTGTCATTCTGGAAAAGCGTACAGTCGATTTGCATCGTAAGACCTTTCCTTTTGGAAATCTATCATTCGAGTCAGCAATGTTACCACCTCACACGATGTCTCTTTTAACCAATATTCGCTTCAGATCCATTCTTCAGAGGTATATGTAAGCATACCTAAGCCTAAAAAATATCAGCATGTTTAAGATTAGAGAGTTCAGTACGTCAAGCCAGTCATTTGTAATTGAAACTGTGAATTATGTCAATGTGGGTAAAGGGTCCATTTTTCGTTGCAGCTGTCATGGCGACCCAGATGGGTTATATTTTATCTTTCGACTGGTCGACTTTTCTCAGTGGGTCCTGGTTTAAGGAATAATATAAATCACGTATAACAGAAAGGTTATTGTATTTCAGGCGTATGGTAGTAAAGACTTTGGCCTGGGCTACGGTCGAGAACCTTTTATTCGAGCTAAATGTCCCGTGAACACCTGTTTCACGACAGGGAATCGTAGCAGGTTCAAGCATGAAGAATTGGACGCTATCCTGTGGCATTTTAGGTCGAACGACCGTTCTTTGCCCTCTGTGAGGTGAGTGATGTGTTCTGAAGTGTCCATTAGTTTTTTAACATAAAGTGTCCACTGGCTTTCATTTCATTAGGGACATCTCTAAAGTGGCCCTGTTTTCGTTTCATTTAACTTCTCTTAACCGTACTGGTTTCCCTGTCATTAGGGACACTTCTAAAGTGGCCCTGGATTTCATTTAGGTAGGGACTCCTCTAAAATGACACTGGTTTTCCTTTCGTTAAAGACCCATCTGAAAGGTCCCTCGTTTTCATTTCGTTCAAGGCACTATAAGGTGTCCCTGGTTTCCACTTCATTAAAGACCCTTTTAAGGTGTCCCTCGTTTCCACTTCATTAAAGACCATAAGAAGTGTCTCTGGTTTTCATTTTATTAAGGGCCTTTTTAAGGAGGCCTTAGTTTTCACTTCATTAAAGACCATTCTAAGGTGGCCCTGGTTTTCCTTAAATTAAAAACCCTTCTAAGGTGCCCCTGACTTTCATTCCATTAAAGACTCCTAAGGTGGCCCTGGTTTTCATTTCTTTAAAAAAATCCTCCTTAGGTAGCCCTGATTTTCATTTCATTAAAAACTCTCCTTAGTTAGCCCTGGTTTTCATTTAATTAGAGACCCTCCTAAGGTGACCCTGGTTTTCGTTTCTTTAAAAACTCTTCATAGCCCTGGTTTTCATTTCATTAAAGACCCTCCTAATGTGGCCCTGGTTTTCATCTCATTAAAGGCCCTCTTAAGGTGGCCCTGGTTTTCAGTCCCTGGTTTCATTTCGTTAAAGACCCTCCTTAGATGGCACTGATTTTGATTTCATTAAAAACCCTTTTCATTTCGTTAAAACTCTCCTCAGGTGGCCCTGGTTTTCATTTTATCAGGAAGTCTCCTATATCACTCCTATATCAGGGATGAGTTCCTTCTCGTCAAGAAGTCTAGCAAATGAGTTCAGTAGCGTTGTTGTAACCTGACGCAGTGTGGTTCCTCATAATGGGATATCAATCCATGCTTCAAAAATAATAAACACTATGTAAATCTGAATAAATTTTGTAGCTTTATTAGCAAAATAGAACAGCCTCTTTGAGGATGTCGTGCAATTGGAACTAGAAGGTTCAAGAGAAATTGCAATGCATTACTACCCTAATGCTATTTTCCTTGCATTTTAATACATTTTCATCCATTTGTTAATTTTATCATGTATCTTTTCTTTTTAATAAGTGGGATCTCTCCTTTCTCTATCTCTCTTTCCGTGTCTCCCTTTACATTCTCTTAATTCCTAATCAGCACCATATTCTTTGGAAGCTTGAATTTCAAGCCAATGGCCCCTTTGGTGGACTTGTTCCATATGAATAGGGTTCATCTTCTGAATTAATAATAATAATAATAATAATAATAATAATAATAATAACAATAATAATAACAATAATAATAATAATAATAATAATAATAATAATAATAATAATAATAATAATAATAATAATAATAATGATGGATGCTGGGTACCAACTCAAGAAGAGAGGCAACGAAATTAACCATCTGATGTTCATGGACGACATCAAGCTGTTTGGGCATCAAGGAAATAGATACCCTAATCCAGGCTGTAAGGATTGTATCTGGAGACATCAGGATGGAGTTTGGAATAGAAAGCTGTGCCTTGGTCAACATACAAAAGGGCAAAGTAACAAAGACTGAAGGGATAAAGCAACCAGATGGGAACAACACCAAACACATAGATGAGACGAGATACAAATACCTGGGAATAATGGAAGGAGGGGATATAAAACACCAAGAGATGAAGGACACGATCAGGAAAGAATATATGCAGAGACTCAAGGCGATACTCAAGTCAAAACTCAACGCCGGAAATATGATAAAAGCCATAAACACATGGGCAGTGCCAGTAATCAGTTACAGCGCAGGAATAGTGGAACGGACGAAGGCAGAACTTCGTAGCATAGACCAGAAACCGAGGAAACATATGACAATACACAAAGCACTACACCCAAGAGCAAATACGGACAGACTATACATAACACGAAAGGAAAGAGGGAGGGGACTACTAAGCATAGAGGACTGCGTCAACATCGAGAACAGAGCACTGGGGCAATATATGAAAACCGGTGAAGACGAGTGGCTCAAGAGCGCATGGGAAGAAGGACTAATAAAAGTAGACGGAGACCCAGAAATATACAGAGTCAGGAGAATGACAAGCAGAGGAATGGCACAACAAACCAATGCACGGACAATACATGAGATAGACTAAAGAACTAGCCAGCGATGTCACTTGGCAATGGCTACTGAGGGGAGAGCTCAAGAAGGAAACTGAAGGAATGATAACAGCGGCACAAGATCAGGCCCTAAGAACCAGATATGTTCAAAGAACGATAGATGGAAATAACATCTCTCCCATATGTAGGAAGTGCAATACGAAAAATGAAACCATAAACCACATAGCAAGCGAATGTCCGGCACTTGCACAGAAGTGCAAGAAAC
>NC_061092.1:34386597-34391597 GCF_015104395.2 Macrobrachium nipponense | reverse complement strand
GATAATAGCATTGAATGATTAATGAATATGAGGAACATTTTTTTTTTACAGTTTAATTCAGATTACTAATGTCCATCTCATGGAATTCTTAGGTATCTATGTGTTTTTGGTCTTGGAGCTATCTTTGACCTTGAAGCTATCATTGACCTTGAAGCTATCTTTGACCTTGAAGCTCTCTTTGACCTTGAAGCTATCTTTGACCTTGAAGCTCTCTTTGACCTTGAAGCTCTCTTTGACCTTGAAGCTCTCTTTGACCTTGAAGCTCTCTTGACCTTGAAGCTATATTTGACCTTGAAGTTATCATTGACCTTGAAGCTCTCGTTGATCTTGAAGCTATCTTTGACCTTGAAGTTATCATTGACCTTGATGCTCTCTCTGATTCTCACTAATGATTAACTGTTTACATTTGTAACGATCCATGTGTGTGTGTGTGAGAAATATGAGAGGAATAGAAACCGAATATTAAGTATGTGTATGAATATAGAACTCACAACAAAATTGATAGATATAACAAGGGTAGGTTATGTTGAGTAAGAGTGGTATGGAATCCATTTTGCTGAAAGGGGAGCTTTTGTTAGAATAGTTAATAGCAAAGTTGTTTGCTTGTTGTAAATAAAACCTCGGATTGTGGTGTAATGGCTCCGTTCTCGTTTAATTTTTTGTGTGCGGATAGAAAGAGAGAGAGAGAGAGAGAGAGAGAGAGAGAGAGAGAGAGAGAGAGAGAGAGAGAGAGAGAGAGAGAGAGGAGGTAGATCGTGAATGGATTGTGGAGTGGCAGAGGTTTTCTCATTATTTTTTTTCTACTTAGCTGGCTTTATTACGTCAGCAGCCCGCAAAGAGATTTTCAGACGTTACAGCGTTTCCATCTTCACCAGCAGGTTTTATGTGGTTCCAGTAGTTTATGGTTTCGGGAACTACTCTGCGCTTGCTCCGCCTCATTCGTATATCAACGCTCTGGATTTCCCGTCGGCTGAAGCCTTAGCCAATTACCTACTACACCTCGATAAAAACGCCACAGCGTACAACGAGTACTTCCGGTAAGTGCACAAGCTTGAATGCCCCATTTCACTAGAGGTCTTCTGCCCCTCAAGAAACATTAATTGAAAATTGGAAACTTATGGAAAATGTCGTCGCAGTTTAGGTAAATATCAGGCAATATCTGGTTGGAATTCCCCTTTGTTTCTTTTTCTATATTCAGAGTTTTTTTATTTCTGCTAGTTGTGGTTTTCGTTGAGGCTCATTCTCAGCTAAAAGTTTCTCAACCTTAGCATATCGTCCTTTTTGGAGTTGTTTTAAATCACCGTTGAAGTTTTGTTTGGTTAGATTAATATTTCCAAATTATTTGTCACTTTTGAAATTAGAAGCTCTCCGATACTCACAAAAGTTGCCTAGTGCCCTGTATACGCAGGAAAAGTGTCGGCTCAGTTTTGAATTTGAGAGTACTAGTTCCATGTTTTTGTAGGAAACAAATGAAACGGGCATTTCCATATTAGTATGTAAAGAAGAGTTAGGATTATTGTTGTATGAACTCATGAGACTCGCCCACCCTGTGGTAGGGGGTGTAAGAATACTACCACCTTGGGTCTGGCGTGTCGTAAAAGGCGACTAAAAGGACAGCTGCTGCCTTGCAGTCTTACTTTTTAATAAAAGGCTAGTCCCACCGCCAATAACTGTGGAAACTGCTGCCTTGCAGGTGGACTTTTTAGCCAAAGGCGAGACCCACCGCCAATAACTGTGGTTGATGACAGCAAGGGCATGCAGTCGTAAAAACCCCCTTGCCAAACAATAAACCATGCCTGATGTTGCAAGGAAAGACGCAGCAGGCAACCAACCCCTTAGTGTAGGGATAAAGGTGGGAAAGAATAAGAACTCATGAGACTTGTGCTTAGCATTTTATGATTTCTACACACGGAAAGCACTCTTTCACGGTTGCAAGAGCAGCGTGTTCGGATCAGTTTAAAAGAGTTTAAAATTATTCGCCAGGGCAATTAATACCATTTCCTTAATCATGCCCATTATTTGTGCATGGTTGAATTCTAATTGTTGTACAAGAATGCATATATTGCGAAATACAATCTTTTGTGCTTCTTGAGCATAACGTATAGACGTCAATAGATAAGAAAAATATGTGTCGCAGTCACAAATGTTCCATTTCCGTGTCAGGTTTACGAAGTTTCTCTAACACAGGCTTTCATTGTTCCTTCACAACACAATTCTTCAAATTCTACCTCTTGAATAGTTCCAGCGATTTCAGGAAAGTGAAGGACTATTTTGCGTTTTTATACAATTATCTTAAATACTGTTTGTCAGCTTGGCATTCCTTGGCTCTGTAGCCAGATTTTCATTAATCAGATCGCTGTAGGTTTTGCTAGAGGCTTTTAGCAGCATCCCCAGAACAGAGGGGATGTATGCCTTTTCCTTTCACTTCATATGGTCTCTTCCCGCTTAGCTGTCCAGCTTCTTCAACTCTGTTCTGTTCCAGCTTTAATCGCTCATTTAAGAACAAGCTTTCTGACTAGTTCAGTTAGTGGCCTTATTAAATGTGTCTTTATCCAGGTTTATAATTTCAAAGCGCTTGGTGTATGATTTATCGAATATATTTTGAGTATTATGAACATTTATGAGTTAATTCGTTGCGATAACTGAATACTTCAGAATTTACTGAAGTCTTTGTGGTAATGATGTATAGAATTGTACCATTAGTTGTTAGTGGATTGAAAGCAGATTTTGGTTAACCTTTATTTTCATTTTAGTATACTTTTGTCCCTTTAGAAAACATTACACTTGTTAAAGATCACCTTGGTGTATATTTTGTTCAAAAATTACTGATCCATAAGCAAACTTTTTTATCAGTGAATATTTTGCATTCGGTAAAACCTGAATTTATCAGCAATTACTACCAAGTGCACCAGTATTTGGCCTAAATTTCGTAAAATAAAAACCAATAAAATTACAGAAGTGACAGTCCGGAAGCAAATCCCCATTTGGTAAATCAACTTGACCCCATGCTTACTTTACAGTTTTCATCAGTGACTCGTTTCAGGCATTCCATCTGTGTTTTCAATTTCTCACAGATGGAAGTCATACCACCATTTTCCCACCGACTGGGACAAGAGAATGAATCACTGGTGCGAGCTGTGTAGACGCCTACACACCGACAAGGAGACTAAGACCTACAACTTAATGGATTGGTTTGTCCAGAAATCCCACTGCCGCGGGTCGTTCGAGGATGCCAGAGCATTCCTGCGTAAAGGGTAAGCAAAGGATTGCTGTCTATGTTGATGGTCTGTTTGTTGTCAGTTCACGTGAGTACTTACATACGAAGAAACTTACAAACAGTGAAGGAACAGTTTTGAAGAAGCTCGGACGCGGCCGCATACAAACTTGGGCAGAGTCGACCAAGAATACGTGCAAACTGGATTGGAATCCAGCACAACCTTTGACCTAAAAACTCGGTCAAATTTGAATCTAGTCACTCCCAAATCTGAACGCAATCGTACTCGAATTTAGACGCAGTTACCAATGACGCTCACATTTATACGCAACCGCGTGCAAACTCTAACCGGCAAAAAGTCTAGGTTGTTCCAGTCATCGTGTGTTCCAACGGCTTCCCTATGAGGCACCCGGGAAGGTCCAATGCTTCTCTGAATAAAGACGTATATTCTTTCCTAAGACGTTCCTTGTCTCGCCTACTCAATCGCGTTTCGCCTCGTGTCAGCGGCGAACTTGAACGCAGTCGCGCAAACTTGGACATAATAACTTACAAATTTAAGTCCGTCATGCCCAAACTGGGAAACAGTCACACACTTGGATAGATCAGTAAACTATAATTGATAAACAATATGTATGTGTATATTATATATATATATATTATATATATATATATATATATATATATATATATAGTATATATATATATATATATATACAGTCCGGTCCTGAATTATGCGCGTTCGAATTGTGCGATTCCCCTTTTACGCGGTCGCTAGTTCTCAAAAATAGATTTTCTGTATCTGCGAAGCCGTTCAAATTCTGCGAGTCACGCGTCGCAAAACGTATCGCATCTATTGTCTTTTCAAGTATTTTAGATGTTGGGGTGTTTGCTGGTATCTGAGAGAAGGGGTGGGGGAAATGCTTGGAGGAATAAAACTATTATGCCTCCAAGGGCGAATGCAAGAGAAAGATTTCCGGCTCAGCCGCTAGTTAAGACGGAAGGCTCTGCCTCACGCATTTGTGACGTAGTAGCGCAGTGTATATGAATGATCATAGCCATACGTATTATTCAGATCTGCGAAGTTTATTCTGATCATCCGCATCATGCAGATTTGATCATTTATTTTTTTCTATTGTTGAAATAGGTTTTGATGAAAATGACTAGTAAAAAAAAATAACAGAGAAGCAGATGTGTTTGAGAGAGAGAGAGAGAGAGAGAGAGAGAAAGAATCGTTCGATCTAAACTTTTCAAGAAACTGTCATTTCATGTTGAATTTTGAATTTTTATTATTTCTTTTTAAGAAATTGTAATTTCATATCAAATTTTGAATCGGTCGATCTAAACATTTCAAGAAATTGTAATTTCATATGCAATTTTGAATTTTCATCAGTTCTTTTTTATCGTAGTATAAATTTATATGAAAACGATTACATGGTGAACGTGTCGGACAAATAAATAGACAGGCGCTCGTAAGGTTTGTTAGGCCTAACGGGAGTGAAGACACGCATGATCCGCTAGTCCCTGAAACCTCAAATGGTTCACAAAGCCTTCCTTCCGCAGAAGAACTCTTCACGGAGGATGAGATAGAGGAGTTTGAAGGGTTTTTCTTTTTGGCAGAGGATAGGTAGAGGAAATTCCAACCAAAAGGTTTTTTTTTAAAGGAAATGACTGTATCGTACAGAACACTTGCGCGCAATGGTGGCATTGTTTACGTGTGGGAGTTTTCACCATCCTGTGTGTAATTTAAAACTTTTTCAAGTTATTAAAACCTTTTTAATGTTTTATT
>NC_061092.1:34369097-34381597 GCF_015104395.2 Macrobrachium nipponense | reverse complement strand
ACTCTGTAAAAACTGGGCAAAAATCTAATGCATTATTTATTCATTTAAGTGAAAACAACCACCGAATTAATTGGATTGACAGTTCAGTAATTGCGACGGTCCAAGAGATGTCTTATCACGAAATCTTTTAGAATCTGCTTTAATACAACTTACTTTTCATTGTAATTTCAATGTTAGTCGTGGCCTTTTTCATTTAGACCCTTGTATCTGTAACATGTTTAAGAATGACCTCAAATATATAATTACTGACTTAAATAAAAATCAGTTGCCTTAGAGTTATTAAAAAAAAAAAATTTTTTATTATTGTAATGTATGTCTGTCATTTTTTGTGAATATGGTTTTGTCTACCAGGTTCCGTATAGCTGTCACCTATAATCCTTTAATTGTCTGGAGATTGTATCTGAGATGATTGTCTTAAACCTTTAATTGCACCCTTTGTTTATGCTTGTTCGGGAAGGTTTTCTTATCTTCCAGGTGTGTCGGATTCTAGGCACTAATCCTTTTATAATCCCTATCTGTCAGTTATACGAACCTTCTTGTATTGTCTTTTCTCGTATTTTTTGTCAGTAGCTGCTTCAGTAAAGGGCTTTTCAGCCAAGAAAGATCTCACAGACTCCCTTCGTTTATTTTTCCTTTGTGGCATTTATCTTTATTTATGGATTTATCACGTTCCTAACTTTCGTGATTCTGTTATAGATATATATATATATATATATATATATATAAAATGTATATATACACAGATACATATATATATATATATACTATATATATATTATATATGTATATATATATATATATATATATATATATATATATATATATATGTAAGTGTTTACATAATAAAAATATGGAATGTTAGTCCATATATATAAAAGATTGCTTGCAGGAATGTGATCAGACTAGAGACGCTAAAGATGACGTATACAATAAGTATGTAGGCTAAGATAACATGCCGTCACCTGTAGTCATTCAATTGTTTATAAACTTCAGTTAGTTCAAGCTCCCTGCTTGAGACAACTACCCCGACCTATAATTCAAACGGCCTACGTGATCTGTAGCGTGTCTCATTTGATTGTGTGTTCGTATGAAACTATGTCATTTGTATGTATGTTCATATGTTCGAACTACTGTCTGTTCCTTCATAACTTGTAACAGAGATGGTAGACAGGGAGAACAGAGTTAGCTATCGTCATTAGAAGACCTGTACCTCTTTACCTAAGCTTTATCATGTAGAGGAATAGGATTAGCCATCATCATTGGCAGAAGCGATCAAGCTATCGTTATTAGAAGACTTGTACAATCATATCTGATCTTCAGCATGTAAAACTTCAGAAGAATACATATAGTTTTATATTTCGTGTTTTCTACAAGAAACCTCCTCACCATGAGTTTAACACATCGTCGTAATAACAAACAACGATAATACCGACTCGTAAATGATCTACAAACCCCCAGACACTCCATTGAAGATGGAAGTGCAATACCAACCGACTTAGCGTAAGATTATCGCTAGTCTAACATTACCTCATAGGGCGCCTTATCATACAAGGCACAAGCCCTAATATTGGTGGCCAGCGTACCAGAAGAACTCTACAAACGTCCTACGAAGAAAAACCAGAATAATAAATCATGTATCATAAGAAGTCAACGACGACGGAAGCAGCAGATTCTTCAAGCAACATAGTATCATCGTTAGTGAGCGACTTCAGAAAACAACAAGAACTCTTTAACGACGACGAAAGCAAGAGATTCTTCAAGCAACTTAGTATCATCATTAGTGAATAACTTCAAGAAACAAAACCGACGTGTCCTTTTTCCTACGACAACGCAAGCTTCGTCTCTCATTAGAATCATTCAAGAAAACATCGTTAGTGAGCGTTTCCGGCACTCCAAGAAACAAACCGAACGCGTCTGCAGCATCGGATTTTCAAGGGCTCGAATCATCGAAACAACGCGCACGGGGAAAACTGAAGCCAAACCAGGTCATCCGCTAAATAGAGAAGGAGGACCAAGGCCGTGTGTCGTTATCGGAACACCGTGACTTCCCACAAAAGCAAGCTAAGTACAATTTTTTATTCATTTGGAGTAACTTTGAGTGTTTCCTTTGCAGGTCGAATTTCGTTATTCCTGTGGCTGAAGTTACGAGACATTCTTAATCTTACTTTTTTACAGAAATTATCAACATCATTGAGATTTCGCTACTGCGAGTTTTTATCTTTGAGTGTCTGTTTCCAGAAGTTCTACTGAAATATCAATAATCATATACTATGTTAATTTTTATCATTTTGGGTGATTATTAATCCCTTACGTAACAAATCATATTAAACAGTGAATATGCGTTTACGCAGTGGACGTCTGTATTTATACAGATGCATGGATAGGGTCGTTAAGCACCGTAGTGATTAGAAAACACACAAAAACAAGTGGAACACCCGTACAAATCTAGATAAATTAGAGGTAACACTATTTCGGGTCATGACAATAAATGCTCCTTTGCAAAGTCCCGATCGCAGTTTTAGCCTTGAGTGTTTTTTGTTAGTTATAAAAATATCGAACCTCAATGACTCAACTTAACTTTTAAAATATGGTTGGATTGCAAGGAATAACATGTCTGTAAAAAACTTTCATCAGGCTAAATGCGCTGACCAGGATCCCTCACTATTTCAAATTTTAGCAAAGAATGAAGTACAAACAGTTAATATTGAATGCAGTAGTGATAACTTGTCTATTAGTAATCGCTCAGTTTCCTAATAGTCGTCATCATTGCTTTATACGTAACCAGCAACATAATGCTAAAAACACACAATACGTTGCCGATGGTAATAAAGAGAAGGATCTTAATTATTACAAAAAAAAAATAGAAACAGTAGCCCGTTCAGAATCAAACAAGCAAACTCGGTGACTGTGTCACCTAGTCAAGCGGTCAAGGTCAGTCAAAAACTGCCGAAGTGTTCAAAGCATAGCAAATTCCATACAATAAGCGACTCTAGCAGAGTGGGGAAAAGCGAGTTGGTTCATACATACCGATACTTTTTGAATTAAAAAGGATTTTTCCTATGAAACACACGATCCGTATAAAGTAATCAGAGCAGGTTTTCGTTTTTTTTTTTTAATACGTAAGTTTATTTAAGTAAGTAGTGGGGATAAAAGAACCCAACTGTACGCGCCGTAAAAATTAGAATATCTTGTTTTATTTCTTTAGTAAACGTAATATCCTGTATTTACGGACTCACTGTCTGTTGTTCGAACTTCCCTAATGAGAAGTCCGGATAAGCGAGCGCTTACAGATACCTCTATAGTTATAAAAAACATTGATCTGTATCTAGCGTAATTGTAAGATTCATCTAGGGTATACAAAATATTAACTTACATCCTGCAAAATAAGGCGTGTTTATCAAAGGGAAATCCTATAAACCTTCAAACATATTAAAATCCGTTTGAACAAAAATGAGACAGTTAATCAAATAATAACTTATATAAAGGAACTATACATTTGTCTCATAAATCGTAACATTGTTCAAATGACCCAACAGAATTCTCCCACAACCGCAGTCGCACTCTGCACGCAAAATCTCGAGAAGCATGCACCCTCGAATGTCTTAGTGCGTGTAAAAAGACTTTGCTGGGAAATGAAATTTTAATCCTTCCCGACACTCTGAAATATAACGATTTCCGCGAACAAAGCCCTAAAAGTATACATATCGTGGATACGGAAGTTATAAATATCGCATTTTTTTTTTGTTGCTAATTTTTAATCCCGCCAACCAGTCGTAGATGAATCTCTCTGATAATCTATCTAAAGTAATATCCGTAAAGTCATTCAAGCAGAGGTGATTCAGCAGAATTTTTTTTTTATCTTTTACCTGAATACCAGGAAGTTTCTCCACTAGCGAGTGATCTCTGGGAAAAACGGATGTAATTTAACACAAAACACGGTCTAAGGACAAACATAAAGATATTTACGTACCTTCGTATAGATTCTCAATGAAATTTCAAATAGAGATAAATGACGAAGTTGAAAAATGTTAGTAATAGGAGTCATTAGGAAATCAAATAAGCCCTATAATTTTTCCCTCAAATGTCATGCCATAAAAGATCGGATTTCGCGTATCTGCGTAGATTCTGTCGCTTAAACAAGGAAACGACTCCCGATAGTTTCCAGTGCCATGTACCGACGACATCTTATCTCTGTTAGGTTAGAATAAATTTTTTTTTTTACCAATTTGGACTTACTTAAAAGCTTTTACCAGATACCATTACCTAAGTGATTGTACCTCATACACCGTTTTCAGCACACTCAGGGGACATTATCAATTTTTACGTATGCCTCCGGCTTACGTTGCGCCCCAATTATAATATAGTGTTTGGAGACTTTTAAGGATACCCTACATGCTTATATGGTTGGTCTTGTAATCTTTTCTAATACCTAGAAGTACAATTCACATAAAGTAGAGCTAGTGCTACAGAGACAAAGACAAATAATCTCAGAGTAACATATCTAAATGAGAGTTTTTTAAAACCGAACATGTTTATCTAGGTTTTATGTGTCTGGTCAAGGTCTTAAAAGTAGTCCATGGTAAGGGTGTCGGCTATTCATAACTTTCCGGTACTTATTAACGTAAAAGGGGGATACAGCACTTTTGCGCTGTAGTGGGTATTACAATCGTATGCAAATATGTAACTCTTCAATCATGACAGCTCCTTTAACAGATCTTACGAAGAAGAGCGTAGATTTATTATGGTCTAAAAAAGCATCAACAGGCGTTCGATATCTTAAAAGCGGAATAATGCAGCTCACCTAACTTAAAAATCCCTGATTTAAATAAGGAATTTTTTTTTATTGTCAACAGACGCCTCAGACCAAGGGTAAGAGGGATACTACTTCAGCAATATGATAAACAGTTCTTTCCTATAGCTTTTTATTCACGTAAACTAAAGCCCTCTGAAAGTAAAATATACAGTAATAGGCAAGGAAGGGCTAGGTATCTTAACTCACTAGTACATTTTAAGTTCATAATCTAGGCTATCCTGATAAAGTCCTTACTGAACATGAGTCCTTTACCGAGTTTTTTCAAAGGCTTTAATCACAGTCCAAAAGGAACTCGGTGACAAATGATCATTCAGGTTATTGGAGCCAAGATAAGATATCTACCTGGGAAAGCAAATATCATAGCTGACGCATATCCCGCAATCCCGCACCATACAGCAAAGAACCATTAATTGGACTAAAAGATATAGAAACATCCGTGCCTATTGTTAAAACCGTATCTAAACAAGAAAATTCCTTAACCCAGAGATCGCGAGGCATTGAATATCTGGGTCGGAGCGCAGAACTGTTACAAACTGAACAAAGCAAGTGTCAACAGCGATAAGCAAAACAATAAACACCAAACAATAAACACTTCGAAACGGAAACAGGGTCAGTGGCTAGGCAAAAACAATAAACACTTCGAGCAGAAACCCTAAAGCACAAGTATATTTAAAGTATGTGTATCAGAATAATGTAATCAAATGTAATATTATATGTAGGTCCGTGACGAGGAAAACCCGAAGAACACAGCAGGACTAACGACCAGGTAGTAATAATAATCTCTTTCATACCAATCGTCATAAACTGGTTGCATTCCGTCATCCAGGGTTCCCTACTATGTCACAGAAAGCCAAATCACTGTTTTACTGGCCTACAATGCTTACAGATATAAAAAAGCACATAACTGATTGTAACACGTGTCATGAAAACAAGGGACACACTAAGACACCTGTCAGTTAAGGGCCTATCCTGTGCCAAATCAATCCTTGAAAGAATATACGTAGAATTATTAACAGAATTACGAGTCTGACAGAGGGAATAAACACTTCTTAGTGTTAATAGTTCCTTGACACGTTATATAGAATAATAGCACTAAAAACAACACCGCAATTGAGTGCGTTAGGAATATTTATGAGTGCTAAACTCAGTAAATATGGAATTCAACACATAATAATCTGTGACTCGGGTGGTGTAAATCAATAATAATCTCCTTAACACGTTGTGTGAATTCCTTTCCATTAAGAAAACCAATAATATATTTTATCCCCCAGAGTCAATCGGTTTGGTAGAATACCGGATAATTAAATAGGAAGTGTCAATGTCTTACGAGTTACAACTCGTGATATTGGATCCGAACTGGATTATAGCGGTTCTCGCGGTTTTAAATACCTTTATCATTCATATCTCGTATCTGTAGAAATGATACCGCAAGTAGCCTTATACGGTACGCCGCTAGAACACTCTTCACATATTCAAGCCAACCATTAATTTATCAAAATATTATATATATAAAAAAAAGAAATATATAAATAAATAAATATAAAAAAATAAAATAAATATGGATACAAGTGGAGTCAATATAATACACTCCGTAAGAAGTCGGAAGGGTTACAAATTATAATAAAAAAGGAATCACGATAAAATCAATAAGCAAAAACGTAACCATAGATAATTAAATATCCCAAATATATATGCGTAAAGATTTGAACTCTAACTTAACGTTTAGTAAATTGGACAAATAAGCTAAAAGTTGAAACACATATCAAAAACCTCATGACATATTGTCTGTCCCGGTGATTTATATTCGTAGTCAATGTAAAAAAAAAAATAATAATAATAATAATAATAATAAATAAATAAATAAATAAAATAAAATAAAAGAGATTTTAAAGTCAGGAAGTCTAGAAGTGAAAATGTTATCTATGAAATAATCCTATATGAATCTTATACAGGGCTAATAATATATATAGAATTTGTATGGAAACCTTTTTCATTAGTTGAATAAGGTATATTTAATTTAACATAATCATGCAGTTTTCCAACATGAAACTAATATATTGTTCAATTTTGGTACTGTTTTTTTTCAAACATTCTTTTCGTGTGGGTCGAGTATTAAAAGATAATAAATTTATCCTAAAGTCGTATTTATTGCAGCAAGTAACGTAACTCTTAGCTGGCTGAGAGCAATCTCCTGCCAAGTGACGACGTCATCATTGCCGTATCAGCATTTGTTCCTTTAAACCTCAATAATCTGCTTACACAGGCTTCATCTGTGTGTCGTCTCTGCTTGCAAAACAGATTGACTGGAGAAAGGAATGCTTAGCCCGAACTTCATGGGCAAGGCAGACTTAGGTACAAGTGTCTATCGGTGTGCGCAATGCAACTTTAGCTAAGGAGTTGCAATCATTTTAAAATTAATAAACAAAATAAGGAAATAGAATTTCTATAACATCAAAATGAATTAATTTTTTCTGAACCTCATAGACATTTAGAAGTATCACGATATGGATATGGATTATTTACTTGCAACATTAGCTTACTACAATCCAGGTAAATCACATTCATGGGAAAATGTTACATTTTCTTGAAAAACCCAAAGTTTATATGAAATTAGTTACATAGTGGGTTTTTCGTTGCATCTCCTACCTATTAATAATGTTTTAAAAGTTAACCTCAGAGGATGCGCACGAGAAAATTGAATATGAAACTTTTGTTAGGGCACATAGAATCATGATTAATCTTCTCTTTGACTCTTATGTTGCCTGGCAATCTTACAATTAGCTCCGTTTTCCACTTCTTTGTCTAGTAACTTACTACCAGTAATATCGAATTTTCTTTGAGATTCGTATTGAATATCTGTTTATTTTTTATAATTATGGATATTTTTACAGTCATCATAGACCTGGATAGGTTCACTCATTGTTAATGCCATGGATAAAAAAGTTTGTACAGCGGACTCTTTTGAATTCCAAAATATCAGCGAATTCATGTGGGTTAAGTCTGGTCTAAATGGCTCTCTCCCCTCCCCTGTATTTGGATGTCGTCTGAATTTACTTTGCCCTTGTGACAAGTATAATTTCACTTGCAGGCTGATTAATGGAACCTGGTTACAGTATCCTGCAGTACGAGAATTTCACATCGAAACTTCAAGAAATCGTTCGTCGCAGCGGACGACTACAGTCAAGTAACAACCGCCTACAATGTGAAAGGAATTTCATGGACTTCTTCGACCGACACCGTATCTCGTCGTTAATCTCGTTTTAATGCGGAATGCTCCGGCGGCTGTCGGAATCGACTACGAATGGGACATACTTCCGACAATTACGACCCGAAGGATATTCAACTCTACTTTGCTGGCGAAGGACTCGTGCTGGGGATGTTTTTTTTATTCATCGCGAACGTAATCGTGTAGCTTAGGATGCAGAGAATAAGTATGAGCGCAAAAATAGAACGTTGGACCCGCCCAGGCAAATTTTCCCCTTGTTTTAACCCTGTGAAAATAGGCCGTTTCATTGGGCTATAGGTGGTTGTCTGGAACTGTGTAATGGACGAAAAGTGGTTCGAAAGCTAGTTAAATGTGAAGTAGTATAACCTCGGTCATGTATCCTATATATATAAATGATCATAAATAACAGAGTCGAAATATATCTTTGCGTGTACGCAATAGGAATCTCTTATATAATGATCATAAATAACAGAATCTAAATATATCTTTGCGTGTACGCAATAGGAATCTATTTAAAGTGCACATATATTAATCATAATTATATGAATCCATATACATATGTATAAACAAATCAGGTAGCCTATAATCAATCTGCTACTTTTTATCTTACCAATATCTGCAGTTATTTATGAGTTAGTATATGAATTAATGAATCAGATATATAACAGTTAGCATAAACATTAATATTTTTATCAATTCATATATGAAATTTTTTATCAGTTAAAATATGTTTTTATCATATTAATCTTCATTCTATGCAATTATCAGAGTACATTAGTATTTTCTGTAGCATATGTATCTTAATGAGATGAAGTGAAAAACTGTATCATTATATATCCGTGATCACTATTATTTACCAATATCATTGTTTTATATTTATTACTTGAATCAATTCATGTACACCATGAATTTTTATTAAATAATATATTATATTATATATATATATATATATATTCACATAGTGTCTGTATCACACTCCTATAAGTCAAATGCAAGTCAAGTTTGAGTAATATTCAGTAGCTGGTTTTGGTAGCTGACCGAGCTAATGTAAGTGTTTACATAATAAAAATATGGAATGTTAGTCCATATATATAAAAGATTGCTTGCAGGAATGTGATCAGACTAGAGACGCTAAAGATGACGTATACAATAAGTATGTAGGCTAAGATAACATGCCGTCACCTGTAGTCATTCAATTGTTTATAAACATTAGTTCAAGCTCCCTGCTTGAGACAAATACCCCGACCTATAATTCAAACGGCCTACGTGATCTGTAGCGTGTCTCATTTGATTGTGTGTTCGTATGAAACTATGTCATTTGTATGTATGTTCATATGTTCGAACTACTGTCTGTTCCTTCATAACTTGTAACAGAGATGGTAGACAGGGAGAACAGAGTTAGCTATCGTCATTAGAAGACCTGTACCTCTTTACCTAAGCTTTATCATGTAGAGGAATAGGATTAGCCATCATCATTGGCAGAAGCGATCAAGCTATCGTTATTAGAAGACTTGTACAATCATATGATCTTCAGCATGTAAAACTTCAGAAGAATACATATAGTTTTATATTTCGTGTTTTCTACAAGAACCTCCTCACCATGAGTTTAACACATCGTCGTAATAACAAACAAGATAATACCGACTTCGTAAATGATCTACAAACCCCCAGACACTCCATTGAAGATGGAAGTGCAATCCAACCGACTTAGCGTAAGATTATCGCTAGTCTAACATTACCTCATAGGGCGCCTTATCATACAAGGCACAAGCCCTAATATATATATATATATATGTGTGTGTGTGTGTGTGTGTGTGTGTGTGTACATGTATATGTATGCAATAATATGTATTTATTTTTCAAATCTGCATTCAATTATATATCAGTTATTTGTACAGTATTCTTTGGTGTTTTCCTCCTTTGATCATACAGGGTCCTTCTAATCTTGGGAGGGTCACTTTGTAATTATTGAAATTTTCGCCTTGTTCCATGTAAATTCCTGCTTATGGTGAATTGAATATGATAATTATCATGATTTTAATATTCAGATTTATAATAGTTCTTGAGACCAATTTCAGCTCATTTTAATTTTGTATTTCTAACTGCTTTTGCTGTTGCATTGGCCTTTGCTTGCTTATTGATCTTATCAAGCAAATCATAAATCATTTGTGTGTCTTATGCTTGAATATGTACTATACATATCATAAAAATCGAAATACGGGGAAAGGAAGTTTATGGTCGTGAATTTAAGTAAAGAAAATACACAATGAATATAATCTCCTTAATAAACAGGCTCACTAGCAATTTGTCTTTCCCCAATATAACTGAATGATATTATTATTATTATTATTATTATTATTATTATTATTATTATTATTATTATTATTATTATTATTATTATTATTATATCTTTCGGTAGTGCGGGGTTTGGGTGGGGCGGGGGGAACACACCACCATCGATCATTGAATGCAGTAACGCTTTTGAGTTGCCTCATTCTATTTTGTGTTATTTTGTTGTGATTCTTTAGCTATTTCACTGGTATAATAACCTACACTTCTTGCAAAGACATCCATATACCGTATCTAATTATTATCTAGCTTTTAAAAAGGCTCAATTCATTATTCGCAAAATCCACCCATACACAAACTCTTCATACTGCTTGAAAACAGTGGAAATGACAACCCTATTGAGAACAGGTAGACGTGGAGGTCATTGCGCCCCTTCGGCCCCTAGCTCTAAACGCTTTCATTCCTTTTACTGTTCCTCCGTTCATATTCATTTTCTTCCATGTGACTTTCCACACTCTCCTAACAATTGATTCGTAGTGCAAGTGCGAGGTGTTCCTACTGTTCAACCTTTTTACAGTCAGTTTTCGTTTCAGCGTTGAATGACCCCATAGGTCCCAGTGCATGGTCTTTGGGCTAAATTCTAATCGATATATTCTATCGGACATCCCCAGGTAGCAGAAACGGTAGCCTTGTAGGAAAGAGTCGCTAATGATCATGTCAGGGATTTCAACCCCGGATCATCATATATACATAAGTACCTCTAAAGCCGAAATGTTTTTGAATGCGTAGTCACAAAACAGGGTTTTGGGGGGAGGGGGTAGGTAAGAAAAATCTGTCTAACCATAACTGATCTTTTCTTTTTGTATCTCCTCCTGTTACTTTCCGTTACCTCTTTCAAATGAACGCCATATCAGAGAAACAAATCTTCAATCGTGTATGGGTATAGATATATTTAAAATGATCTGTAATTAGAGAGATTTCGGAAATCTGTTCGATTCCCTTTATTCTTTGGAAGGTTGAATTTCAAGTCAATGGGGGCCCCCCTGTAAGCTTGTTCCATATGAATAGGGCTCAACTTGTGAATAATGTTAACAATTTGTTCTAAGAGGTCCACATTAATAATAAAAAATGTTGCGAGTTCGTGTATAATTAAGAAATCCTTCACAAAGCTTTCGAACCCTTCCCTGGGTTCATCTTCAGTAAAAAAAAAAAAAAATAATAAGATGAGCCCAGGGAAGGGTTCGAAAGCTTTGTAAAGGATTTTTGAACTATACATGAACTCGCAACATTTGTTTTTGTTATTGTGGACCTCTTAGTACATTATATACTGTATACTCTCGCGATAGAAAGTTTTTCCCAAATGTTAAGGTAAAGAAAAGAGCTGGTTTGTCCCCTAAGAAAGAGGTAGGGCTTCCATTTTAAAGAAAGGTTATAGTAGAAGGGACAGGAAAGAAAGGAAAAAGTGCCCAATCTCACGACTAGAAGAGAAACATTCACTGCACTGGACAGTAACCTCGCAAGAAGAAGATGGAGAATGTCCAAATAATACGACTAGGAAATCGATAGCAAGGTCGCTTTGTACTGGAAAGCATAGCAATTTAAAGCAGAGGTTGGGGGATGGGGCGGGTATCGGGGACCGCCTTTGATTAAAGTGATAGTCTTTGACCGAGATTTGTCACTCAACAGGTAACGAAAAAAGTAGCACTCTGAACGAGTGCAATTTCCAATGCAAAATTAACCACGCGATCACTCATTCGCGACTTATCCATTCTGCAGTTGAAGGCTTGTGGAATTGAATCATTCTTTTGCATGCAATAGACTACGCTTAAAGAAACCAATAAGTCTAGTCTAGTGGCTCAAGTGTTCAGGAAAACCAGCTGGATCCACGTTTAATGGAATCAGTCAAAACTTGAGCAGGTATTAGCTCTGGCCTCAAAATTCAAAACCTGGCAGAAGTGGGAATCTTAGACCATTTAAATATTCATGAGTACAAATTAACGTCGTGTGGCTCAGCTTTCGAGTAAGATTGCCTAGTAATTGTATGATAATTCTAACTGACATTATTTATTATGTAACGTAAATTTGTGAATGAATTTGTTACACATGACGTTCACTGGTCAAAGATTTTTATCTCTTAGTTACGAAGACGATTAAGTCACGCGATCAACTCGA
>NC_061092.1:34346597-34366597 GCF_015104395.2 Macrobrachium nipponense | reverse complement strand
CCTGGAAAATGTATGTCTTGGAGGGTGTCGTCGTGAAGAAGGTTGTGTGGTGCTAGAAATAAAGATATTAACAATTACGTTTGCTTGTTTGATCTATATATATATATATATATATATATATATATATATATATATTATATATATATATATATATATACATGTTTTAATTCCTGCCGAAGGACAAACATTATATATATATATAATCTACACACACACACACACACACACACATATATATATATATATATATATATATATATATATATTATATATATATATATATATATATATGCTGTACATTGTTAACAACGTCTTATAAATTTTAAATGTAATAAGAATGATTAAATTATTATTATTATTATTATTATTATTATTATTATTATTATTATTATTATTATTATTATTATTATTATTATTATTGGGAGTAGTATTAATTGCTGTTATAGCGGTAGTAGTAGTGAAATATCATTAATATCGTATCATTGCTTAGCTAAAGTGACGTTAACGGTAAATACGAGAGTGTTGGGAGTGAAAAACTTTCAACACTAAAATATTGGGAAGCACACACGTGATCATTTCTGAAGACCTTAACAATCTTTGTAATTGTAGCTAGTTTATTACACTAGCGATAACAGACAAGGACTTGGCTTTTAGAATTGATCGAGCTAGCTATTTGACGGCGATCGATGGATCCACATTAACTTTCATGAATTGCTAACACATTCATCGTTGTTCCGTGTACCGAAGTCATATGGTGTCACCTTTCCAACTTTTTTTTTTTTTGCTCTAATGGCTAATGGATTAATGTAATTAGGTTCATACTTTTATGTCCGGAGTTAAGTGTTCTTTGCTGGAGTGTTTGTATGACGCTAAGATTTTATTCGCCTTGTTTATTGGTGGCGGTTCACATATCTTGTTCCTTTAGCAGCCTAGCTTATGATCTTGTGCACCCTGTTATAGATATTAAAGATGTATGAAGTTGGCTGAAAACATATTAATCGTACAGTTATAATTTGTATTGTAAATAATAATGATGATAATAATAAATATTGTTATTATTATTATTATTATTATTATTATTATTATTATTATTATTATTATTATTATTATTATTATTATTATATTATTAATTAAATTACTTTCGAAGTGCAGACCTCTATATGAAAAGATATTGCTAACAAAAATAAAAGTAAATTGATAATTCTGTTGTCTTGATGTTTATGCTAATTTATGTGAGGAAGATTCACAAGCCATCTCTCAGAGATGATCTTGAATCTAGTAAGACAAATCAGTAACAGTCATGTACTATAGAAAAAAAATTACTGTTTTACATTGATTAGTTGGGAACCCCGTTCTACATTGATTAGTTGGGAACCCCGTTCTACATAGATTAGTTGGGAACCCCGTTCTACATTGATTAGTTGGGAACCCCGTTCTACATTGATTAGTTGGGAACCCCGTTTTTACACTGATTAGTTGTGAACCCCGTTTTACATTGATTAGTCGGGAACCCCATTCTACATTGATTAGTCTGGAACCCCGTTCTACATTGATTAGTTGGGAACCCCGTTCTACATTGATTAGTGGCTTGAACCCGTTCTGACACTGATTAGTTCCCTTGACCCCCGTTCTACATTGTTAGTTGGGAAACCCCCGTTCTACATGATTATTGGGACCCGTTGTGTACACGATTAGTGTGACCGTTTACATTGATTAGCGGAACCATTCTAAATTGATTGTCGAACCCCGTCTACATTGATTAGTTGGGAACCCCGTTCTACATTGATTAGTCTGGAACCCGTGTTATACATTGATTGTTTGGGAACCCCGTTTCTAACATTGATTAGTCTGAACCCCGTTCTACATTGATTAGTTTGGGAACCCCGTTTCTCTACATTGAATTAGTTGGGCAACCCCGTTCTAAAAAAAAACTTAAAAACATTGGATTCAGTTTGGGAACCCCGTTCACATTGATTAGTTTGGGAACACCCGTTTTCTAATCTACATTGATTAGAGGGAACCCCGTTGTACATTGATGAGTTAGGAACCCCGTTCTACATTGATTAGTTGAGAACCCCGTTGTACATTGATTAGTTAGGAACCCCAAATAACTTGATCATTCAGTGTGTACCTGACCAACTATATTGTTCATATTTTCAGGAAATGATACATAGATCTGCCTTCAGCGTTTCTCAGACGTTCAGAGAATGAGAGATCTGACGCTTGCCAGTGGAACAAGTTTGGAAATATTCCAGAGATAATTCTGAACATTCTCAACACAAATCACAGGCTGCGCCGTGCCTGGGTCCTTTTGCCAGCTATTGAATAGTTTGGCTTATGAACAAATCTTGAGAGTCCCACTCCTACGTCAGCCCATTCTCCTGGATTGTGACGCCAAGCCAAGAAGTGCCTAACAAAATCCTTTTTTCCTCAATTTGTGTGCGAAAACTAAGCAGCAGTCTTGTTGCGTTAGCTGTTGCTGCTAATTTAGGAGATAATTTTAAGGTAAAGGTTGTGATAAGTAACATGAATGTGCCTTTTTGTAGATATTAAGAAACTTTGAACTTTTCTAATAAACGGTTTGTCTCATCCTGATACACAAAAGGTTATTGAATAAAAACCACTTGGGTCTGCTTTGTAGTTCAGTTTGTAAAAGCTTGGAGGTTATTTATTATTCATTCGTTATGATATATTTGTTTTTGTTCCATGTGTTTTTTTTCTAATTTCTTTCCTTATTTGATATGCTTACAGTACTGACTGGAGCACTAGCCTCATCTAACGTAACTAAACAGTCGGGTTCCAAGACCGCTTGCTTTGCAGTTCAGTATCAGAGAGCTAAGAAAGGTTTTTATAGCCATTACATATTCTTTACGATATATTTCTCGTTTCTCGATGTGCTTTTTCACGTTTTGTCTGCATCTTAAATTGATAGGAACACTACACTAAACTAACCCTCGGTTGCCATGGGTTCGGGCGCCATAACCTAAACCTCAAATTATCGAGTTTCGGATGACGGAAGTCAAACCACATGATTGATTCACCAACATTTTTTTAGTCAAGAGTATTGGAGTAAGTCTGAATTATTTATATCGTTATTTATCGTGGATAAGCCACTGGACTAAAACTGAATTCTAGTTTGTGCACGAAAGGTAATAAAATAAACAATATAATAAAGTAAATTAGTGAAATACTTTATTAAAAAACATGAAAGAAGATACATTATATATTATGCTATTATGTATATTATATAGTATATATATAATATATATATATATATTATATATACACTATATATATATATATATATATATATATATATATATATACATTGTATATTTTCAATAAAGCATTTTATTTATCTATTGTATTTTATCTTATTTACTTTCGCGCATATACATACATACATATACATATATATATATATATATATATATATATATATATATATATATATATATATATATATTATATACACAGATGTGTGCGGAAGTAAATACAATAAAATACAGTAGGAAGAGATATATATATATATATATATATATATATATATATATATTATATATATATATATATACACTCACTCCACTGGCTGCGGGCCTCCATGGCTCTTTGCCGCCGCTACAAGAAGCTTCCAACGACCAGGGTCCTGTGCAACATCCCACCAATCACCTGGACCATCCACTCCAAGCTCTGTCATGTTCCTTTTTACCTTATCAGACCATCTCATGCGGGGTCTTCCTGGAGGTCGTCTGCCCTCTGGTTGTCCTCAAGTAATCTTGCTTATTAGTCTATCCTTATGAGCCTTGGCCACATGCCCCACCCACCTCAGTCCTTGAGCCATAATCGTGTCTGTTATCAAGGATACCTGTGTCATTTCCCTCATTTCATTATTAGGCCTTCTTCGCCATTGCCCCATCTCCGCATCAAAGACGGTCCACATATCCTTCTCAAGATTCCATTCTCAAACACTTCCAACCTTCGTGTTCCAGATCCTTTGTCAGCCTCCAGGTTTCGCAACCATACGTTAACACGGGTCTAATAATGGTTGTATAGGCCCTCACCTTTGTTCTCCTTGATAAGATATTACTATTGAGCACTTTGGCTAAAGCCCAACTACTTCTGGCTGCTGCTGCTATTCTTAATTTTACCTCTTCCTCTACTCTATTTTCAGCTGTAACTGTTGATCCCAGGTATTTGAAGTTCTCGACCGCTTCCAACTCCATATTTCCACACCTGATGTTACCCAGTATCCTCTCCTGCCTTGAGACCTTCAAGATTTTGGTTTTAGCCTCATTTATTTCCAGGCCAACTTGATTTGCAGCTTCTCTAAATATGCTTGTTTTTCTATCAATTTCCTAGATGTTTTCACCACAAAAGTCAATATCATCTGCATAAGCTAATCTATCACACCTAGCCTCCCCAAGATGTACTCCATCACCCTGTGGTGTTTGTCTCATGACCCATTCCAGCACTAGGTTAAGGAGAATCGTAGACAGTGCTCATCCCTGCTTTAAACCGTTGTCAACTTCAAAAGGACCCATCACTTCCCCTCTAATCCGTACTCTGCCTCTCATATTCCTGTAACACATTTTTGTTAGGCGAATAAGCTTCTCTGGTATCCTGAATTCTCTCAGTATCCTCCACAATGCCTCTCGTTGTATACTGTCACATGCCTGCTTAGAATCTATAAAGGCATGCCAAGAGTCTTTATCATATTCCCAATATTTCTCAAGGATCTGCCTTACAATAAATATTTGGTCTATGGTTGATCTAGACGTTCTAAACCCTGCTTGGTAATCCCCTACTATAGTCTCACTGTGTCTCTTCAGTCTATTATACAATAGCTTAGCTACAATCTTATATCCGACAGTTAAGAGACAAATGCCTCTATAATTTCCACCTTCCGTTCTATCACCTCTCTTGTGAATTGGCACAAACAGTCTCTCTTCCCATTCCTCAGGCATTTCTTCTCTTCTCCAAATTCCAATCACGATTTTTGCCATTGCTTCTTGTAGTTGTCTTCCTCCATACTTCAGTAGTTCTGCACTAATTTCGTCAATGCCAGCAGACTTATTATTCTTTAGGTGATTTATTATTTCTAGAATTCCCTTTGTGGTTGGATCCTCAACCTCATCTCCCAATATAATTTCTCCATTCTCCCCAGGCTATTCAGGAAGTGCTGTTCTGTTTAACAAGGCTCTAAAATGTTCTACCCATCTCTCTTCAATTTCCTCTCTATCTACTAAAAGATATCTACTGCGCACCATTCCTAGTCTGGCCTGGTATCCCTTCCTAATTTTATTTATACCATGGAACTCGGCCCTCACATTTCCCCGCCTGCTGTTGCTCTCAACCTCTTCCAACTCCCTATCGATTAGCATTCTTTTCTTCCATCTATTAGTGCTGCATGCCTCATTTCTTGCCTCTGTACATATCCTTCTCCTCTCTGCATTTCCCCTATTCTCTATCCATTTTAATCTTGTTTCTCTTCTTCTTTGGGCTGCCTCTCTGCATTCCTCATCAAACCATCGCCCTCCTCTCCGTTGCCTAGTCCTGCCAACAGTTCTCTCTGCTGCTTCCAACACTATAGGTTTTACCTGGTTCCAACTTACATCATCATCCACCTCTAATGCTGCAAATCTGTTCTCTACTTCAACCTGATATTGCAATCTTGTTTCCTCTTATATATATGTATATATATATATATATATATATATATATATATATTATATATATATATATATATATATATATATATATACCATACATATATGAGTACTTGATAAATATCATATATACCTTTTTTGCTCTATGATAATTGTAATGTATGCCATTTTTCAACAAAGAGATGCATAATATTCTCTCACGAAATTAGCCTTCAAGCATTCACTAAATAATTCCGTCTTTTGCGTTTAATACCTGAAATACATAATTAGGGCTGCCATGCCCTTCCAGGCAGTTATGTCTTATAGCCTCAGTAGCCTAATAAAGAATACATACATATATACAAATATATATGTGTATATTAGGCTACTGAGCTATTCCATACAACTAGCAAGAAGATTGATGATATAACTCTAATAATGTATTTCAGGTGTTAAATGCAAAAGACAGTTATTTAATGAGTATGCTTGAAGGTTAATTTCTGATTATGGACATGTTTTACTCCAGTGTACTTCCCCAAACTTGAGGCAATGGCCAGAGGTACACATTGGCAATAAGAAGTACAAATATTTCTATCCTCTGGTAATACTCTAAAAAAATGGTCAATTTATCTACATTTTCGTTTTTTAGAACAAAAAATATTGTATCCAATAATCTACATACATCGGGGAAAAAAATGTAGTTTCTTTAAAACGAGTGCATTATCTTCCACGATTCTCCACACAATTCCATCCTCCTGTCTCATCGCTCTTATCCAAGTGGATCTGGGTCTCCCATCTTCCAAAATATTTTTCCCATGAAATAGCTATATATATATATATATATATATATATATATATATATATATATATATATATATATATATATATATATATAGATAGATAGATAGATAGATATACATATATCTATATATATATATATATATATATATATATATATATATCATATATATATATATATATATATATATGTATATATATATATGCATATATATATATATATATATATATATATATATATATATATATATGGATTTTTGTCACATGCACGCGTGACTGTGCAGTGTTTACAGATAATAAGATAAGTCTCAAATATCGATTAATGTCCATTACACTATACCTTTAGAATTAGTCACACCTAAGTGGAATAAATAACTCATAAGTGCTTCGTCCCCGACTGGATTTCAGCCGTTGCTTGGGTCACAAACAACAATAGACTGAGTTTTAACTGTCTTAATTATTTATCATGTATGTGCCAGATAGATACGCTACCAATACGTAAACAAAGAGTTTTTAAGCTCCATTTTCTGATGAGAAAATTACGGTATGCAAAAACTTTAGTTTTCCTTTGTTGAATGACAACGACCATTTTCAAGATGAGTAATTTTGAAAAAAATATGGAGTTCAATTCAAAAGTAAGGCAGCTAACCCAAAACATTGCCCAACGTGACGCAAAGTTAGTTAGGAAGTGGATGAATTGAAATTACCTTTGTAAAACTTCCTATCTAGTTCGGTACCTACCAGTTCAGTGCAATTTGGAACCAGACCCTTGGTATGAGCGTAAAAATATAAGCAAGAGATTGTAAATATCATAAACATAAACGAGGGGGTTACTGTCTGCAGTTTACCACGAGCACTACCAGAGATTTAATTAATTTAATTTCAGTAATGGTCGGTTACCGGTGATAAACTTTTATTCGAGAAGAGTGAAAAATAAAAGTTCGTGATACGAAAGTAAAGTAGTATAGGCTAAAATGTACGTTTTCTGTGGTATGGTAAACTGAAGTAATAGAAAATGATTAACATGAATAAGGAAGAATGTTCACTATTTGATCTATTTTGTTCTACTACTAGTCTAAATTCTGTAAAGCGAAGGGTCATGCTTCCTGGATTAAAGTCAGTATTCCATAAATTTTACCAGTAAGTACATCTCTCCCGGTTTTGTAACGATATGATACTAGATTTTGAATATTAAACTTTTCCTGTCACGTGAATCACAGAAGAAATTCGTAAGTATTCCTTATCTTGAATGAGACCATATCAATACTGCAAGATTCATGCAGACTTGATTCGCCTCGTCTATAGATGGGGTCCAGAGGTCCACACCAGAGGCATCTTATCCCCTTCAAAGCCTCATTACACTTACAGTTCCTCCATAATCTGGACAGATTTTCATGATAGAAATCATGGAGGTATTAAGCTTCAGTTAACTATTTACTTGTGTGGGAATGATGATTAAACGATGCTATGTTGGATGAGGTAAGGTTGGTTGTCTAGTTAGGCTACATGGAGTGTCCTTGTTGAGTGCAGACTTAATTTGATTAATTTCTGGTGTATATCCCATAGAAAACGAAACAGCATTTTGCTGCAAAGTCTACTCCAGGGAGCGACTGGTGTTCTTAATATATCTTGCAATAATTCAAGTTATGCAGGGCTTATGAGATACAACGTCAACATAAATACGGCCGATGTCAATTTTGTACTTATCAGGCCCGTACCCAGAGTATTTTTTATGGGGGGTCGGGGTCGTTTTTCCCAAAACTGGCCCTTTTCGTCTATAAATGTCGTTGCATATATAGCTATAAGCTAGATGAAATACTCGAAAATATGGACTTGCAAAAATTGTGGTTTGGGGGGGGGGGGGGAGGCGGTGGTTAGGTTAGGTTAGGCCTGTTTATGTTGCGTACGTTGTGTAAAAATGTTTAGCGTTAAAATGCTAATATTTGCCTGACAAATCTCGTGTGATCTCACCTTCAGGGAACTAGTCCCTCACACCTCACAAGTTACTTGCCCGCCCCCCTCCCTTTTTTTTCTTTTAATTTGATGCTTTAAAGATAGAAATGCTTGTGTAGTGGTATGCTTGCTCTGATATCACACACGACTTATTACTTGACGCTACCACTTATAAGTGGACCATTTAAAAGTAAATGAATAAACCTTCAATAATTTCATAAATAAACTTGAATGAATGATTTCCCGCAGGGGATAGTGGATCCAGTGCACTGTAGGCATTACTTAAGGTTATTTGCAACGTCCCTTCTTCCCTTAGCTGCAACTCCTTTCATTCGTTTTACTGGACCTCTGTTCATATTCTCTTCAATCTTACATTCCACCCTCTCCTAACACTTATTTCATACCCCAACAGCCAAGTTTTCATCCTGTTACGCATTTTAACTCTCAATTTCCGTTTCAGCGCTGAGTGACCTCAAAATTCTCAGTACTCGGCCTTTGGCCTAAATTATATATTCTACTCAATTGTATGTGAATAATTTTACAAGCGTAAGGTATACAGCTATCTCCATTTCTTTTAAGTGATGGGGGAGGAGAGATCCAATTTACAAGTCACCACGGCAGTCGTGCAAACAAGTTGAATTGCTCGTAGATGTCAGGTTAGCTGGAAAAGCTTTAAGCAGTTCTGAATCTTTTGTTCTTTATCGCGGTCGGTTTTGGTTTGTGTACTCCTTCCGTCATATTTCTCCCAATTATTATTATCATTATTATTATTAATTATTATTGAAATAGCAGCAGTAGTAGTAGCAGTTGTAACAAGAGAAGTAGCTGTAATAGTGGTAGCCCTAGTAAATTTATTTCATATTGAGTAGCTAAATAAACTTCACATTATCGTACATTATCGCTCCAAAATGTTTTTTAAATAAATATATATGAATAACTTGATCACGAAGTATATAAAACGTGATACTATGTATAAATAAAGGTTTTTACCACGAAGGAAAAAATGAAAAAGCGAGATAGCCGAGTACTTTCGGTCTTGTTTTTTCATTTTTTCCTTCGTGGCAAAAACCTTTATATTTCTATATATATATATATATATATATATATATATATATATATATATATATATATTATATACATACACACACACACACACACACATATATATATATATATATATATATATATATATATATATATATATATATATATATATATATATATACACAGTGGTACCTCGACTTACGAAATTAATCCGTTCCAAGGCGGCCTTCGTAACCTGAGCTATTTGTATCTTGAACCGCATTTTACATATAAATTGCCTAATTCATTCCAAGCCCTACAAAAACACCCTAGTAAATTTTATAATAAAGCTAAATTGACCAATAAACAATGAAATACAACAATTTGGACCATTCAGTACCTAACTTAATACGTACTACTAATATGTACTACATAGTACCTGTAAATAAAGTGTATTAGTGTACATGGTATACAAGAAATACTGTATGTACATACATACGTATGTAGTAAAATGTGGAACCTTACATTTCGAGTGAGGCTATCTCCGAAAGTGGCGACAGAGGAGGAGGACAAACAGCAGAAAATTTGTTATGTAGTACGTACACTTAACGTTACGAAACACATTAAAAATGTCAGGAAACATAGGCTAAACTTTACGAAACACATTAACAAAACCGTAACACTTAACTTTACATAAAACTGAAATTTAAATTTTTTTTGTCTGTTCTTGATCTTTACATTTTTTTTACTTTTTTATACTTTACTTTTTTTTTTTTTTTTTTTTTTTTTTTTTTTTTTACAAAATTTCAATTTCTTCACCAGTTTCAACTTTCTGTTTTTTCATAGGATCTTCCTTTTTGCTTACTCCTACTAAAGGCCTCTTTAAAAAATAACCTTCTGAGCAAGATTGCCTCTGCCTACTTTTCACAATGTTCCTGAAACGACTCAGGCAAACGTCATCGAACTGCGCAAGCATACGGCCTGTGTAAGCCTTTTCGGGGTGTCTCTTTTCTACAAATGATTGCACCTTATGAAAAGCAGCTAGAGCATCCTTAATTTCTGCCGTTGTCATAGGGTCATCCTCCTCCTCCTCGCCGCTGCTAGAGAACTCTTCTTGAACGACGTTATGTTGCATGGCCTCCAACTCCTTCATCAAGATCTGGTTACGAAACAATTTCAGGATCGTCAACTGTTTCTGAATCTGCACCAGCTTCGCCCACGTCAAATCCCTCGAAGTCTCAGGCGGATACGGCCTCAGGCCAGAGCTTCCTCCACGAAGAATTCAAGGTTCACCCCGAAACCTCCTGCCAAGCTTGATCGATGAGTCGGATGCATATGACAACATCGAAATACTCCTTCCAAAATTGATGCAGGGTGAGGTTTGTGGTATCGGTGATGTTGAAACATCTCTTGAAAAGATGTTTCGTATACAGCTTCTTGAAGTTCGATATCACTTGCTGGTCCATGGGCTGGAGGAGAGGGGTGGTGTTAGGCGGAAGATAAAGAACCTTGATAAAAGAATACTCCGCTAGGATATCTTCCTCGAGGCCAGGAGGGTGAGCAGGGGCATTGTCCAACAATAGCAGACATTTCAGAGGGAGGCGCTTCTTTTCCAAGAATTTCTTCACTGTCGGGCCGAAACACAGATTTACCCACTCGGTGAACAAAAGTTTCGTTACCCAGGCTTTCGCATTAGACCTCCACATCACTGGAAGCTTCTCCTTTAGCACTCTGTGGGCCTTGAAGGCTTGAAGAGTCTCCGAATTATAGACAAGTAGGGGCTTCGCCTTGCAATCCCCACTGGCGTTCGAACAAAGTGCGAGCGTAAGCCTGTCTTTCATAGGCTTATGCCCGGGTAGCTTCTTCTCTTCCTCCGTGATGTACGTCCGACGAGGCATTTTTTTTCAAAAAAGGCCAGTCTCATCACAGTTGAAGAATCGCTGAGAACTGTAGCCTTCCTTGATAATCATCTCGTCGAACGTCTTAATAAAGGCTTCGGCCGCTTTCATGTCCGAGCTGGCCGCCTCCCCATGCCGCACCACTGAATGGATGCCAGTCCGTTTCTGGAATTTTTCAAACCACCCATGAGAAGCCTTGAAGTCTGGGATTGGTGTCGATGTCCCTTCTCCTCCATCGTCTTCAGCCTGGGCAATCAAATCGCCAAAAATAGCGCTGGCCTTTGGTGGCATATTTCCGTCTCGGTTATCGTATCACCAGCAATTTCTTTGTCTTTTATCCAGACAAGAAGCAGCCTTTCCATCTCGTCGTGCACGTGGCTCCTCTTGCTAGACAAAATAGTCACGCCCTTGGGAGGTGAGCTGCTTTGATGTCTTCCTCCTGCTTAAGGATGGTGCTTATCGTCGACGGATTTCAGCCATATTCCTTAGCAATCACACTCAACCACATGCCAGCTTCCTACTTCTTGATAATCTCAATTTTTGTCTCCAAAGAAAGCATCCTCTTCTTTCCATGAACTTCAACTTTCTTGGGACCCATGACTACATATATACTGTACGTAATGAAGTTATGTAGTACGTATATGTATGTACTAAAGTTCTCACACAACACGATAAAGTACTACTACAACGAAATCACTAACAAATTTACGTTAATAAACAAAAATCGTATAGAACAAACGATTTTGGCATGCGCACGATAACGATACTGCTACCGAGTGGCCGGAAGAAGAACGCCGCTACGTAGATGCACGATGGGAGAGATGCTGACCAATAGGAGAGCAGGAGCTTATGGCAGTGACTAGCATCAGGAACCAATGGGAGAGAGGGAGGATGGTGGCGAGTCTACTCAGTTGGCAGTGCTCTAGTTTTAAAATTGTTATCGGTAGTCCGGGCGAATCTCGGGACTTTACAGCAACAACCTTTCGTATCCTGAACCATTTTCGTAAGTTGAGCCTTTCGTATGTCGAAGTACCACTGTATATATATATATATATTATATATATATATATATATATATATATATATATATATATGTGTGTGTGTGTGTGTGTGTGTGTATGTATGTATGTATGTGTGTGTTTATTTATTTATTTATTTAAGAGTAGAAGTGCGTTAAGTTTACGATTTTGCTTCAGAGAATCGAATACCTGGGTAGGAAATAGTAACTTTTATCATGAAATATTCTTAGGAAGACGAAAAAGTCTTAAAAGGTACCAAGTTAAGAGTAGAATATGGCAATAATGTTAGTCAGAGGAAGCCATTACATTTAGGCAGATGCAGTGAACCTGCAAATCATCTTTAGCTCAGCCCACAGTGTGCCAGGCATCACACTGTTGTTGGTAACTGCCTGAGTGGTTTAGAGGAGCTGCTGATGAGATTTCGCTGTTTTTGGAAACAAATGTAATGTGGAATAAGTTTTTAGCTTTTAAGTTGTATCCATGATTTCACAGTTAGAAAACGGTGCTAGTAGGTACTGGCCCCGTAGGAGGGTAGTGATATCAGGGAGCGTTGTACTAACTGCAGGCATAATTGAGGTTCTTTGCAGGGTCACTTCGGCCCCTAGCTGTAACCCCTTTCATTCCTTTTACTGTACTTCCGTTCGTTTTCTTTCATTTTCGTATTCTTTCATTCCATCTTACTTTCCATCCTCTCCTAACAATTGATTTGTAGTGCAACTGCGAGGTTTTCCTCCTGTTACACCTTTCAATCCTTTTTATTATCAAGTTCCGTTTCAGTGCTGAATGACCTCACAGATCACCGCGCTTGGCCTTTGGTCTAAAGTCTCTCTCTCTCTCTCTCTCTCTCTCTCTCTCTCTCTCTCTCTCTCTCTCTCTCTCTCTCTAATAGTTACTGCTGTCTTGGTTTTCCTTCTGAAGCCATCCTCTAGAGGGAAAACTTTACAAGTACACAAGGTGTATGACATATTATAGCGTTCTTAGTGAAGAGTAGATTGAAAATGTTAGGAATAAGTCAACTGTTGAATTGATGGGATATCCTGATCAGCGAAGGATCTGAAAAAATATGCGCAAGCTTGAAGGATTATAAGAAACGTGCTTATAAAGTAAGGACAGGGTTATTGAATGAATAGAATGCAATGCCAAGAAAATGGAAACCTTTTAAATAATTGCCCATATTATCAGGAAGCGGCCTTAAGGCTTTTCGGAGATTAAAGCATTATTTTATTCAAACTAATCCACCTGGTGGGTTGAACATCTGAATGACCTGAAAATTGAAAGACGAAAAGCGCTGCGGTTGAGCCCGAAGAATAGCCGTAAAGGATCCTTAGTAGTGGATACAATTTGCCATGTAAGATCATGCAGTATTCGGCGTTTTGTGTTTGAGCTAAGCGTGGCAGACGCAGGATGATTTGCGCAGGCGTAATGTAATTGAGAACTGAACAGGCATGATTCCAGATTTCCAGGGAGGAGCCAGTTTTGCTGGAATATTAATCCACGTAAATGAAGTAAAGCATTTTCAAGGACGTCCTTGTGTCGCGAACATAGTGGAGAACGTGTGAACAGTATAGCGTTTGATTTTCTTTCGATAATGATGATGTGAATGGAAGCGGTGAATGTGTGTGTGTGAGTATATATATATATATATATATATATATATATATATATATATATATATATATATATATATATACATATGTATATATATATATATATATTATATATATATATATATATATATATATATATATATATATATTATATATGTATATATGTATATATATATATATATATATATATATATATATATCATATATACACATCGATGTACTCGTTCCCGGAAGAGAAGAGGACGGGTGGAAAGCGAAATTGTTGGGACAAATTAAGAACTGTATTTCCTTTTCGTCTCTGATTTCTGTTTCGTTTTCACGTTCGTCTGTCTCATTGTATGTCTCTGGCAGTCCACACACGCACGCGCGCGCGCGCGCGCGCCCGCAGGCTGAGAGAGGGAGTACTGCTTCACTCTCCATTTCTCTCCTTCTTTGATCTTCCTTGATCAGGCTGACGAATTCCAACCCGAAACCTTTTCTAGACGATGTTGGTTAAGGGGGATGGGTTGGGGTTGGTCCCGGTTGTTGATTATTTCAAGAGAAGAAGGGCGGAGAAGATAGGGGCGGTTGGGGAAGGGGTTGAAATAAAACAGAGGGGAAGGGGGAGGGGGTAAGGCTTCATCTGGCTGCCTCTATTAAAGGCCATTGTTGACCTGCCACCGGTAATCTGTTGAGTAATGGCGTTGTCAGACGCATTCCCTGCAGCACACCCGCATTATAACTATTACGGGATCAATTATAACTAACACTAGTGGCAGCCGAGAGAGGCGACTAGGACTAGGACTAGGCGGAGGAAGAGAGGCGGCAGAAACGCTGGCCAGGGGGAATTTCGTCCTCCTGGTTGTGTCCCCGTTGTTGTTTGGGCTATTGATGACAAAACCGCAAGTCCTCGGAGGGAGACACTTCTCGTCTCTCCTGTGGGACTTCCATAACAATAGGGCGTGAATTCGATTATTTTTTTTTTTTTCTTCTCTTCTTGACCGTGATCACTCAGCGCGGTCGAGTGGGCCGGCATTAAACACACACGGCCAGAGGGGGCGCGAGCTCTCTCGCTAATAGAAATTTTGCAAGGGCGGACCCGAGGAACAAATTACGGCAGAATTTATTTGAAGATGAAGAGGGATGGCCTGGGTTCATCGTCGCCCCCTCGTCGCCGTGATCCGTTCTTGTCCTTTCTGTGAATCTTGTCGCCATTAGAAAATGTGTAATTTACACCCCATTTATGGTCCGTAATGGAGATCAAGAGTGAGCGGTGCAGCGCCGAGCCTCTTCCCACACCCGGCCGCTGGAAGTCAGTGGCTTAGCGCCGTATAAAAACGCGTTACGGATGATTAGAGCGTTATTACCGGCCATTTCATTGGTGAAAACAACAATTTGACTCCTTCCGATGTCCCCTTTTCGCTTCAAAGCAAACAAGGATACCATATGTGGAAAAATTGATTTGGGAACTGAAGTTCAGGTCGCTGTGTGATGTCTGTTCTGCGCAGGCTGGTGGAATGCTCTTCGTCCGTAGTACTACCAGGCACGGCAACACCTTGTACGGTTTTTTTTTTTCTTCTTCATCTATTTTTCGTTTCTTTACTTACAGAAAGCAGATGCTGCGAACGGTATCCTTATTCCCACCTCCACCAGCATGAAAATGGTTTAATTGAAATTTCTAACTTAAATTCAGTATTGTTATCATTATTATTTTTCAGATGATGAACCCTATTCATATGGAGCAAGTTCACTGGGGCCCATTGGCTTGAAATTCAAGCTTCCAAAGAATATAGTGTTCACGAGTACATCATCAGTGACCTCTGTTTCTGTTCGATTGTGATCTGGACCTAGGAATTTACCCTCATTCTTCTTCTGTCTTTGATTTCATTTGAGTTTACCTTTTTTTTTTATTCTCCTGCACCCTTCCAACTCCCCCTCCCTCCCCCCAACACACACACAATACATCTAAAGCCTAATCTACGCTTTGTGAACCCCCCCCCTTCCCCTACCTACCCCACCCCGAGTCAAAACCCATTTGCCTGGTCATTGGTGCGGGGCGGCGTTCGTCGCTGATAGCGATCACTTCTATCACAGTTTGTCTCTAAGAGGCTGCCTCTGCCTGCTATTATTGGCACCTTACGAGATCCTAGGCAATAACTAACTGTAGCGCCATCATCATTATTCCGGGAGAATAATATTACCTGGGCCCTTAAAAGAGAATCCAAATCGCACCCGCACACACACACACACACACACACACACACACCTCAATCACCTGATTGCATTTTGCTTGAGGGCACGATGATTGCCGCTTCTGCTATATTGCTGCTCCTGTTGTGCGCGGCAGCAGTGGTTTATTTACGCTTTTTTCTTTTTTGTTTATTTGGTTGCCTCCCCTTTCTCTCTCTCTCTCTCTCTCTCTCTCTCTCTCTCTCTCTCCCAGGTTCTTTGTCCCGACCATTTTTTTTTTCTGTTTTAGTGTTTAGTTTCACTTAGGAGACTCAGTCTTCTTTATTATTTCTATCTATCTATCTATCCATTTATCTATCTATACTATCCATCTGTGTCTGGTGTATTTATTGGTCTTGATGGGCTTATTCTTCTATGTCCATTCTCATGGGTATTCTTTCATATCCTTCCTTTTGTGTATTCTTTGATAGTCACTTCATCGTTTTAATCCTGTCTTCTTTTTATATTTTTACATTTTTCAGCAGTTTTCGTATTGCTAATTTACTCTTTACATTATTTGTGTTACTTATTCACCGTCTCTCCCCCTTTTGTTCTTAGACCGTTACTTTTACATAATTTGTTATTATCTCATTTTTTTACGTTTCTTAAGCGCATTCTTTTCATATTTTTGGTCCGCTCAGTTCTGCATTCTTGGTTTTTCTTTTCCTGTCTTTCTTCCTTTCGGTTCTTATCCTTTTCCTCAGCTTTGAATCTCTTGTTTGTCACTCTGTGTATTTACTTTCTCTCTCTCTCTCTCTCTCTCTCTCTCTCTCTCTCTCTCTCTCTCTTCCTGTGTTTGTTTCCTGACCCTTTCATTCTTTGTAAACTTAATTTGTTCCCGTGTTCTTGGTTTTCCTCTCGAACTCACGCCCTATTCTTGGACGTGTTCTTGAAGACTATTTCGCTCTCTCTCTCTCTCTCTATCCTAATACTTACTCTGTCACACATTCTGGGGTCGCCACCTTAGTCTGTTTCTCTCAAATTTTACGCTTTTCCGGGTTCTTGGCCGGTGCCCCCCCCCCCCCCCCCCCCCCCACCCCCCCCCCCCCCCCCCCCCCACCCCCCCCCCCCCCCCTTCACCCCCCCATCTCTCTCTCTCTCTCTCTCTCTCTCTCTCTCTCTCTCTGGTGTCCAGAAGACATGAAGAGATTGCTGTTCAAATTATGTCCAAATTTGATCGTTTTCACCCTCTTCTCTCTCTCTCTCTCTCTCTTCTCTCTCTCTCTCTCTCTCTCTCTCTTCCGTTCGTGGTTGCCATTCTACACACATCTTCTAGTCCATAGAAGGGCGCAGATATGTTTGGTTTAATGACCGGCGGTTACGGACAATTTGGTCGAAATGACTGAAATTATGCAGTGTATTTGTGACCTGTTAAATAACCGTAAGTTTCAGCGCTGCTGCCGTAGATGTTTTTTTCTTTCCCTCCCTCTCCGTTGTTTGCTCCGAGGTCCCTTCTAATTCTGGTGTTTGGCGTTTTATATATACCAATATCTCCTCTTAAGTGATAGCAATTGCTCGCGATATTATAAGTTGGGCACAAAAGCCCTGATTTGGGCGTAGATTGAAAGCGCCTACCTAAATTGAAAATCAGATCCTGAGAGTGATTTGTACCAATCACCATCCAGGCAATAGACGCTTCCAGAGATAATCAAGACGGAAATGTTGAAGTCGTTGTGGGAAGAGATTGCTAGAGAAGAATAAATGGCGAATTACGGAAGAGAAAATTGCAGTTTCGTCGCTTTCATCTTGTACGTAAGTAGAATTCATATCGAATCCCGTATAAACATTTGCTCGCCATTAAGGGTAATGACCGTGGATTAACGACGGTTCGGAAATTGATTCCAGGAGAGACCTCGATCGCTCGTAACTCGATTGTTGGCAACTTAAGAAGCGAGAGTGAATTTGGTTTTGATGGTGTTTCGATATGCGATCTTCATTATCAGGGTTCCCATCGTCGACTTCACAGTGCGAAGACACGTCTGTCTAGTACTCGAAAGGGTCTTTAGTATTAGATTTCACTAAGTGGACTTAGACTATCATTTTACGTTTTCATTTCCTTTATTTCTTTATAAACATTTCTGTACTCGGTGATCTTCACGTCGTCCGGAGTTGTTATTTGAAAGGCAATTTGACCACGTCTTACTTTTACTTTAAAACAAGAATTGCCCTGCTTTTATAAGAGATTCGCTTAAATAGGTACTAACTAAAGTTGAGTCTTCAGCCTCTAAAACTTCTACCTCATAAATGAAACGTTGGAAAAGACTCCAGTACCCGGATGTATAATGAAACTTTGGTAATGAAAATAAAGGAATTAGGTACTTAATATGTACGATATTATCACGACCGTGATTTAAGTAAAAATTGAATGACTTCCCTCACTTACTTTTCCCGACTTTTCAAAGACGTTTTTATACTATTTTTCATGTACCGATCAGTTTGTCTTTGTCTTTTTACAAGTTTTTTAATTCTTCTCTCTTTCTTTGCATGGTTACGGCCGTCGTCATATGAATTTTTGCTCATTTTGCGTAAAAATCTTAAAATGCTATCCCAAAAAGGCACGTGGTGAATGAATTAATGTGCCATAAAATTATTATTATTATTATTAATGTTTGTTTGTTTATATGGTGTTTTTACGTTGCATGGAACAAGTGGTTATTCAGCAACGGAACTAACGGTTTTACGTGACTTCCGAACCACGTCGAGAGTGAACTTCTATCACCAGAAATACACATCTCTCACTCCTCAATGGAATGGCCGAGAATCGAACCCGCGACCACATTATTATTGTAAGACGCATAGAGAAGGGTCTGCTTAAATTAAATACCGCGGAAACTGTTTTAATATCAACGCTATTGGACCTCAGAGAAGGTCTCCTCCAAAATATTATTATTATTATTATTATATCTTCCGCTCGTTCTCTCCCGCTTTCTCTCTCTACTTCTTCCGCTCTTTCTCTCTCTCTTGCTCTCTCTCTTTCTCTTTCTGCAAGTTCCTCTCTCTCTCTCTCTCTCTCTCGTTCGCTCCTTCTAACGCTCTCTCTTTCTCTCTCTGCCTGCTCCTCTCTCTCTCTTTCTCTTTCTCTTTCTCTCTCTGTTTGCTCCTCTCTCTCTCTTTCTCTTTCTCTCTCTCTCTCTGTCTCTCCCCCCTCGATCTCTCTCTCTCTCTCTCTCTCTGTCTCTCCCCCCTCGATCTCTCCTCTCTCTCTCGTGGATGTATACGTAGTCGGTTGGTTTCTTGCGCCATTTCTTCTTATGATGGTGGGGAGAAACTCTGTTTCTTTTACCGTGAAAATTAGCCTCATAATTTATTACAAAAGCATGAAAACCAGCCAGCTGCTTCTTAGAAACAACCCGGCGCCCCCAGAAACGTCTTTGAAGAGAAGGAGTGTCATCTACGAATTCACATGCTCGGTGGATGGATGCCACCATTCTTATATCGGGATGACCACTACCAGACTCTCCAAGCGTCTCTCGTGTCATCTTCAAGAAGGGGCCATTTTCATTCACTATAGGGAAAAACACAACAGGAGACCAGAAAGAGCTGAGCTTATAAAGAACATAGAAATTATTGACCATGCACCGGACCGAAAACGCCTACGTTATCTTGAAGCTTTACATATATTAGAGAAAAAACCGACTATCAACACGGTAAAAGAAACAGAGTTTCTCCCCACCATCATAAGAAGAAATGGCGCAAGAAACCAACCGACTACGTATACATCCACGAGAGAGAGAGGAGAGATCGAGGGGGGAGAGACAGAGAGAGAGAGAGAGAGAGAGATCGAGGGGGGAGAGACAGAGAGAGAGAGAGAAAGAGAAAGAGAGAGAGAGGAGCAAACAGAGAGAGAAA
>NC_061092.1:34314097-34344097 GCF_015104395.2 Macrobrachium nipponense | reverse complement strand
ATTCCTTTTTATTAAACTATATACGTCAATTGCCCTTTGGTGTAACTGAATAAAATGCCTCTTAAGGGGCGTGCATCTTCTCTTTATATTTCTTTGAAGTTCTCCCTCCAGTTCCTCCGTGGTGTTCGCACTCATCTTGAGGCGCTTTCTCTTAACGTTTCGATTCTGATCATCAAAGCTTAAGCCTCTGATTAATGAAAATATAATTCATACTCTCGAACTGAGCGAGGAACTGAATGAGTTCAGATAGTCGGTAGATGAACAGAAGATGTAAGTAAAATAAAGATGACGGAGATGCCATTCAGTGAACGGTTTGAGCATAAACGCAAAAGAAGTCTTAAGTTACACCAATGAAAGGTCAGGAAAAAACAGACGGTGACACATCAGGCAGTATGAAGTAGGGTCGATGAAACATTATTTAATCAATTCATGCATTTTAGGTTGTCAAGCCAAGAACTGCGGCTCTTTCAGCCATTCAGCGCCGAAGACAAACGAGAGGGAGTTAGAGCGTTCGGACAATATGATAAAGATCCAGAAAATAAAGGAGATGAAGCAAATACCCCTAAAGGCGAAACAAAAATTAGTCATCAAAAACGGAGCCAAGAAGCCCAAAGATATTGCATATTATTTGTAAGTTTTGGGAAGAACATATACATATATGCTTCTTGTATCTGCGGGAGTTTCTTGAATGGTTTTACAGATGTCCTTTTATCTTGAATCACGTTAAGAGGGTTCATAATTTGACGGAGAAGTGATCCTCCTAAAAATATTGTATTTGAATTAAATTATAACTTGAATTTATTTTTTTTTCTAAATTCAGTGTCCTATTTTTTTTGAAATACCGGAAAAAAACACCACCGTTGCACTAAGAAGTAATAGTTGGGGAAAGCTAAAAAGTGGACGCAGCTAGGAGCCGGAGGGAGGTTGCAAACGTCCTTTAGTAATGCCTGCAGTGCACCACGTGAGGTGCACTGATGATAAAGAGATGAGCAAACTCTTTGAGCCAATAAAATTACCGTAATTAAGATTGGGTGGAATAGATATCAGTCAAACAACCATACAAAATAAACGAAGTCAGAAAAAGTTAAGTATACCTTAGTTTAACCAGGCCACTGGGCTGATTAACAGCTCCCTAAGGCTGGCCCGAAGGATTAGATATTTTTACATGGCTAGGAACCAAGGGTTCACCTAGCAACGGGACCTACAGCTTATTGTGGGATCCGAACCGCACTGTATCGAGAAAGGAATTTCTAATCACAAGAAATAAACTTGTGATTCAACATTGGCAGATCGTGGAGTCGTAACTCGCGTCTACCGAATCGGTAGGCGAGCACGTAAACTACTCGTCCAACGAGGAACCAACTAAGTCAGAAAATATAACCGAAGTAAAATTTCACCAGTAAACACAATGGGGTGACTGGTGGTGAATCAACAAGCAAACAGGATTTCATCAATTGTACCCTTCTCGGTGTCAGTCTTTCCAAAACTATGTCCCCATTGAAACTCACTAAGTAGATGTATATAGGTCTAAAAAATGACACTTTGAAAGTGTAACTCCAGAAACAATAAAACAATAAAAGTTCTTAGTTGCTGAAGCTTGGAAAATGCATCTTGTAGTGTAGCCTTGATAAACATTTCGTTTTAGTTGCTGAAGCTAGCTAAAAAAGATAAAAAAAATAATAATATACTTTTAAAAGTGGATTAGCTCCATATAACCGCGTTCTCAGTAGCTAGCGCTTGAAAAAAGTACATCCGAGATCGTGCAAGATGCTACCAGCGTGTCCATCAAGCAGCTTCATTAGGCCAGCGTCTGCTAAATGTCTCTAATTGGATCCTAATCAACAACTCATTAGAAGAGGTCATACGTCAGTGCGGTAAGGGGTTAATTCGGCAGCTCCTAATCAAGGCTCTTTCGTTGCAATTACTTTCAAAAGGTTCCATTAATCAGTGTGCAAAGGCCAGACGACATAATTACTGTCTTCAGAATATCCGCTCTCTTTCTATTAGCTTTTTTTTAAGGAGCTGTAATGAATTTACAGGTACTGAGAGCACTGTTGTTACTATTATTTAACCTGTGAGGTATTTTCCCTACAGTGGTCTGGCTCCAAATTAAAAGAAAAGGGCCGTTACAGAGCTGCTGAGTCCGTGATTAACGTATTCCCCGTAAGGGAGCTAGTGCCGTCTGTGCACCTCACGCAGTGCACTCTAGGCATTACTAAAAGTGTGTCTGCAGGGTCTTTGGACCCATAGCTGCACCCACTTTTTTATCCCTTGACTTTGCTTCCATTCCTGCTTCGTTTCTTCAATCTTGCTGTCCAACCTCTCTATTACTGCTTTAGTGTAGCTGTGGGGTTGTCTACACTTCCATCTTTAGATCCTTATACTTCATCTTTCTATCTTGCTGTGCAACCAACCACTCCCAAGCCCTCTTTTCCCTGTCTTAGACACTGAATGGCCTAGATTACCTCAATTCTTGGCTTGGTAGCCTAAATTTCATAAAATGAATCGAATGATTAATACTTTATGCAAAACTTCCACAACTTCAGCCCGGTCATATTCCCCCACAAAAAGTAGGCTAAGTGAAGTGACTGGTATCAATACTAATATTAATGGCGAGGTTTGTAGTAACAACATAAAGGAGAAGGAGAGTGTAAAAGTGATATGGAATGGTCATCATAATCATTGTTAATTTATCGTCTTGTACTGAAGTAGATCGTCAGGACTCATATGCTGTAAAAGGAAACTAGTGTATTTGCAACTTTGAGGCACTTTCGGCCATTCAATGCTTAAGGCAGTGAAAAGAGAGTGTTGGAGTGGTTGGATAGGAAGATAGAGGCCTTGAATGTAAAGGAGATGAAGTACATTGATCTGAAGATGGAAGTAAGAGTTAGAGAAGTTGAACACGATGACCGAAGAAAGAAAACGGTAATGGAAGTGAAGTTAAAGTCTAAAAGGTTGATGCAACTGTTGGGTCTAAGGCACTATGGAAACACCCTTTAGTAATGCATATAATGCACCAAGTGAGGTTCACTGAGTGCACAGACAACACTACCCTCTTACGGGTTTATTTTTAATAGGGTAGGTCCGTGTTAATTTTGTTATATATATTGAATCTTAGAGAATATAGAATGAAGGACTTTGACAAAGTCGAATATCGCTTACAAATAAAGGTCTTTCAGGACTGGGATCGTGGAAAAACCATTTGTAAGAGAGGGCCACCGTTATTCAGAACACTCATATATTTTTGAAGGACTATAATCATTGAAAAGTCTGAATTATTCAAAGAAGTTGTTGAATTATTTTTTATTTTTAATAAGTAAGATCTCTTCTTGCTGTATTTCCCTTTACCTTCTCTTACTTCGTAATGAACACCATATTCTTAGGAAGCTGGAATTTCAAGCCAATGGCTCCAGTGGGCTTGTTCCATATGAGTAGGGTTCATCTTCTGAATAATAGATAAAAAAAAAATATGATGAGTAAAATATTTAATAAGGGTTAGATGCTGTAAATTACGAAAACATTTCGTAGCTAACATATTATTTAGACGGTATGAAAAAAATATGATTATAATAAAGGCTATGATGTTAATCATATACGGTTACGATTTTCCAAAATATCTCGACAACACAATACTATTATCTAAATAACCTTCAGTACTCATGAATACTACTAAGTGCGCGCCTAATTTTTTTTTTCTCCTTAGAACTTTATTTTCTCAGACGGCCTGTTTTCTGCAAATTTTTTGGGATGAGGTTGGCATCCCACCCCCTCGGCCCCCTCATAGATGTTCACGGGACATATTTAGGGACGGCATCGAGACGAGAGAGAGAAGGGGGGGGGGGGGTAAGAGGAGAGTGGGGAATGGGAAAGGGACAGTCACATGAGAGTAAAGGTATTGTTACATTCACAGAACATCCTCTCTCTCTCTCTCTCTCTCTCTCTCTCTCTTACCAAATCACTTACCATTTTTTTTTTCGTTACCTGTTTTTCACGAACCACAAATTAAAGGACAATAATTAAGTAAATGCTACGTTTCACCTTTCCTTAATCACAGACTGCGGGGCAATTCATTACCTGGTCGTCAATTATCATGCATTAATTCAAAAGGTGAATGCAGTCATTAGAGAGAGAGAGAGAGAGAGGGAGAGAGAGAAAAGGACCATTCTCAGTTTGCGCTTCGCTTTGCAGGCCGTATAAACATTTCGTATGGTGTCCGTTGGAGGGCATCTCTGGGTATATTTTTTTTTATGATGTCCGTCGGAGGGCGCCTCTGAGTATTTTTGTATGATGTCCGTCGGAGGACGTCTCAGTATTTTTTTATGATGCCCTTCGGAGGGCGTCTCTTGAGTATTTCTTATGATGTCCATCGGAGGGCGTCTCTTGAGTATATCTTATGATGTCCATCGGAGGGCGTCTTGCGTATTTCTTATGATGTCCGTCGGAGGGCGTGTCTTCAGTACGTCTTACCATGTCCGTCGGAGGGCGTCTCTTGAGTATATCTTGTGATGTCCGTCGGAGGGCGCCTCTGAGTATTTTTTTATGATGTCCGTCGGAGGGTGTCTCTTGAGTATTTCTTATGATGTCCGTCGGGTCTTATGATGTCCGTCGGAGGACGTCTCTTGAGTATATCTTATGATGTCCGTCGGAGGGCCCCTCTGAGTATTTTTTATGACGTCCGTCGGAGGGCGTCTCTGAGTGTTTCTTATGATGTCTGTCGAAGGGCGTCCGGAGTGCCAGTATTATGGGTCTTAGGGCTTAAGTAAATATGGAAATCTCAGATGGCAATTTTTTCTTTTATAACCGATTATAAACCGTAGAGTGACAAGCCCATTATTTGTCTCACTGTGCACTGAAAGCAGCCATTCTGCAGATGCGTGCGCTGGCTTTAATGTATATACTCGCATATATATATATATATATATATATATATATATATATATATATATATATATATATATGCGTGTGCAGTGTGTATGCGTGTATTTATGAATTATATATGTATATGCATATATAAATTATATGATTATACAATATATAAAGGTATGCATAAAAATTACATATATATATATATATATATGTATATGTATGTATATATCGAGCTACAATGTCCTTTAATATCTAATTCGCTCTACCTCGGAATGAATATATTTTCATATATGCTTAACCGAAGGGGAATTTTTTTCTCGATAATAGACTTGCCTGGACCAGGGCGCGAACCCGTGGATCCTTTCAAATCCAGGAACGTCAGTGAAGCTTTTCCTACTACACCACCGCAATAGGCTAAAAGTTCATGTCGCCTCTCACCCTCAAGTACCTTTCGCGCGCAGGTAATTAGTTGGTTTGGAGACAACATCAACCCACCTCGACTCCGGTAGCGTTTGTAGTGCTTTTGACAGCACGTAGCCAATCTATAAGTCATATCACATTTCCGTGATTCATATATGTATATGAATCACGGAAATGTGATATGACATATATATGTATATATATATATATATATATATATATATTATAATATATATATATATATATATATATATACACACACACTTGCAAACAGTAATTGTCTTACAATAGCGAACTCTATTCTAGGTATGTGTGAAAGCATCTGTATACTCCTGTATGCAACGCCATTTTTTTTCCAAAGAATTAGAAAATAAGTAATGTAGAGAAGAGCAAAACCAGCTAACAAGCCAATCTTTCAATTTCATGCAATATTTAAAACTTAGATTAAGATGAACTTTTACTTCAGAAAGCAGAGAGGAATAGAATCTGTGATACTCTGAACAGCTAATGAATGAAGAACCTTCAGCCACAGAATACGAGGTTCTTGCAAATGACGTACTGTCGTGTGGCCTCTTATTATACTAAATGCATTTTTATGGGTTGATTATTTACTGACTGAAAAAAGAAAAGTTTTGTTTACTCAGCGCCCAATTGAAACTTTAAAATTTCAAGCGAAGATGCACTGCTTGACTCCTCTTAAACAATTCTCCTTTCATTTTAATAGTTCAATATAGCTGGTTCACTTAAGGTAGATTCTTGGATGAGCCCTATTCTCACGAGAAGTTTGTTTGGCGGCCGCTGATTGGCTGGTACCGGGAGGTAGGCAGCGTCCAGCCAATCAACGGCCGCCAAGCTAACGTCTCGTGAGAATAGGGCTCATCCAAGAATCTACCTTAAGTGAACCAGTGATAGCGTTATTAATTTGTTAATTTATTTTACCTTTTTTAATAACCGAAAACTCTTCTTTTTGTATTTCCCTTTATCCCTCTTACTTCTTTCCAATGAACACCATTTTCTTTGGAAGCTTGCATTGGAAATCAATGGCATCTGTGGGCTTGTTCCATATGAATAAGGTTCATCTGAATCCTGATAATACAGCTTGCTCCAAAACAAGAATTATGACTTTTGCTTTGATTGTTTTTATTTTCTCACTTAGATTTCTCAGAACGACTAATTACTTATTATTTTCCCTCACACTAGTTGTCATTGAATTCTTATATATAAGAAAAAGACCCAATTCAGTTGTTCGTGACAGAGCAAGGAAACGCAAAAATACTACTCTAATAGTTTTTGAAGTCATGAATAATTTACATGCAATTATTACTATATGTATATATATACATACATTAAATGTATATGCATATATATATATATATATATATTATTGTATATATAGTAATATGTATATTATCTATATATATATATATATAATATTATGTGTATAATATATTATATAATATATATATAGATATATATATACATCGATTTTCTTGAGTCAGGTGAGTTTCTGAGCCATCGCTTATTTTGTATAGTTTTTTAAAAATAATTTCCCCAAATTAGAAAATTTGCTTTCAGAAGAGGCGAAAATTGAAGCCCAGTTAAAGTTAAAGAAGTTGGATAGTTGGATCGCCAAGTGCGAAGAAACCAAAGGGAACAATTGTAAAAGTATGAGGCAACAAGTAATGCAGATTAGTTGCAAAAGGATTCTGCAAAAGATCTTTTGTATAAGGCGTGCAGTACGCCCAATGAGGCACTCTGTAGGCAGTACTTTGTGGTGAGGACCCTTCATAAACATGAACATGAACATGAAAGAGTAAACTAAGGAAGCTTCTATTACGATAGGCTTTGGCTCCTAGAATCTAGTCCATTATTATCAGTACAAAATATATACTGGGAAGACAGGGCCAAAGTTGACTTCCCACCTCGAGCATCAACTCAGCATGGCGGAATAATAATGGCATTAATAACCGAATTTCTGGTGCAAATAACCAGGTTTCGTATGGCTTGAAATCTGAACACATTTTGTCTCATTGAGAGAGAGAGAGAGAGAGAGAGAGAGAGAGAGAGAGAGAGAGAGAGAGAGAGCACAATTTTTAATTCTCAAAACACTGATCGCAGCAGCCTTAACTGACTGGCTCAAGTTTGCATGTTTAATACATAGGTCTATCCTCAATCTGTTGCACTTTCTATACCTTTGGTATATCATGGTTTTGAGTCATATAGTTCATGTTAGCTTGGCGTTCCTTCTCTATAATCATTGGGTCAACGTAAAATTTACCCCATCATTCTTGTAACGATAATGCTTATCATATTAATATGGAATATCTAGAAATAAGTTAAGGAACAGCTGCATAACGAGCAGAGGAAACCATTCCTAGCTACACAGCTGTGAATATTTGTGCTGTAGTTCCCATATGCAGTGTCACTTGATAGGTTTTCATGACAGAGGCAAGCCGTGTTTGTCTATCCGTCCATATCTGTATTTGCACTATCAAATACGCTAACAGTGTGCGGCACACTAATATACATACAATGAAATAAATGTGAGCGTGAAAATATGGCGCCCAGAGGTACCATGTTAAGGACGAACAACCAGCAATGGAGAATGAGCCAAGAATTTGTCTCATAATTGAAATCGGCCACCACTTGCTGTAGGCGTAACCATTTCAATAAAGTAGTATCATACAGCAAGTCCCATTCGTGCAATTATATTTCCCATTTACGAAAGATGCACAGGTTTGTCGTAAACAGTAACTTCAAGTATCTAGCAAAAGCGTATCTATTCTATGACGTCATAATGAGTAACCACTCACCGTCAAGCAATCCGATCACCCAATCATGGGACAGCAGCAGAGCAGCTTCATCGGTAGTGAACATAAACAATGTGAACGTGTTTGGGTGTATTAATGTTATTGTTTGCGTTTATACAAAAATTATTACGTCAAGATTGATTTTTTGTATATGAATGACTGACGAGGCGGAAAATAGTCTTTAGAATACAAGATCCACCGAAATTAGAAGAAAAATCACGAGTAGCCTACTACCCGGCATTGTGATAACTTGCGTTGCTGCCAATTCACTTCTCCCGATTGTCATAAAATGTTTTGTAAAAAGTGTAGATAATCTTTTGGATATGTAAGCGAAGGCGATGCCGTCAAATTGAGCAGCATAACGAGCACAAGTCTACTGAAGACCTATGAGTAACATCCTTGGCAAAAGTAAGTACACTGTACCCCCATTCATATCCTCTTAGGCCTAAGTATACCTTACTTTCCACTCTCTCCTAACAATAGTTTCATAGGTAGTAGTGAAACTGCGAGGTTTTCACCCGTTACACCTTCAAACCTTCTTTACTCCCTATTTCCTTCTCACCGCTGGATGACCTAAAAGGTCCCAGCGCTTGGCCTAAATTATATATTCCATTCCATACTAGGGTAAAATACCGAATGACCGGCCGCTCCACCGCGCGACCACCTTGCCGAAAATCGGAAATTATGGCCTTAATTTGTGACTTTGGAGAAAAAACTTAATTCGAGAGGAAAGTAGAGGTCTCAAGGTGTTGCCTCGGCGGAAGCTGGCTCTTGACTAATGTCTATCCTGGGTTACAGGACGTGGAAAAGTACTTTTTCGGGAAGGTGGTCGCGCTACGGTAGAGGCCGGCCATTCGGTATTTCACCCTATATTATCAGGTTGAATAGTACAAAAGGTATTCATTGATCATGTTGAATAGTACAAAAGGTATTCATTGTTATGCAATATGTATACGTATGAATGTAAAGGTACTTGGGCATTTCGACGTTAACTTTTTTTACTGTTTAACCAGCTTAGCTTAGCTGAAATCCAGCAAGCCAACAAATTTTAGTAAGAATCGCCACTAATATTGTCAAACGTACCGAACGGTTTTCCACCCAGAATTACACATGGTCCTTCCTCCAGAATCCAGATTTAATGTATTTAGCCAATTAGATACTAAATCCTCAACATATTGTAAATAAGTTTACCAAATACTGTAGAATGTTATACGTAAAAGGCAATTGCTATGCTTCGCAGATACACCTGCATCAATTACGTGCATGGCTTAAGCATAACCTAACTTCATAGGTCTAGCCTAATTTCAAAACCTTACAAGTCTTGAAAGAGTCATTAGTGTTCCTAAATGCAGTACGACGCAATTTAGCAGCATAGTCGAATAATGCATTTAAATGCCGTTTTTAATGAAAGTTCAATACCGGACTTAGTGATCGTATTGACTTTCCATGGAATCTGTTGGAATATACAAAACTGTGACCGTGTTTCTGTCAGTTATCGAATTATTATCTATATTTACCTTTACTTGAAGTGAATGAAATGCCACCATTACAAAATGCAATCAGTTATACAGAATTGTAGGTGCAATTCCTTTTGAAGGCCAGGTGTAGGTCTTAACATAAATGGTTCGTTTCCGACAGCGTATTTTTTTTTTTTTTTTATGGATTCCTCCTTCCTTCCAGAATAAGACGTTCTTGTAATATAAGCTTCGGAAACTTCATTTCACTAATAATACGAAATGTATTATCATAGTTCTAAGCTAAGCAAAAGACGTTGCTAGGCTTGTTGGTTACTAAATTTGCACCGCTCACGCCGCGCCGGCGCGACCCGCTAGGGGCAGTCGATCTGAAACTGTACTTCGTCTGGCAGTTGCCAAGATGGATTTTAAAAAAATGTTGGGTTGGTGCTATTATTGTGTCGGGTTTATGTTGATTTATTCACTGATGTTTACGAGCGTCATACAATGTGGGTGCGCAGTATCTTGAAGCGCGAGTGAAGCCTATATCACATCCAAGGGTAATCATCCAGATTTGACTTGGTAGGCTTTGCTAACGAGTTAAGTATCTTCCGCCGTTAAAGATGGGATCGCTTCGTCCTTTTTATTTGAACTTGTTTTGTGCTTTACTGTTGTTTTCATTTTGTAGACTTCAAGTTTTTGTCGTCGTTCTGCTGCATTATCATGTGGGATATGTGTATATACGTTTATTGAATATATTGATCAGTCAGAGAAAGGGCATTGTGATTGTTGCAAGTGTTAAGGAAGTTATCATAGTGAAGTGAACGAGTTAACTTGTCGCCAGCCCTGAAATGCGCGCTCGCTCCTTCACATTGCCAATTCATAACTGCCGAATTGTAGAGGAATCTCATGCATATGTGTACAAATTCCCACATTATTATCTTAATACTACTAAAATGAATCCTCACCAGCAGGATGTTGAACCCGTCTAACACTCACTGTGCAATTCACTTATATCTCGTGTAATTACTTTTAGGATATTAAAGGTGTACCTTTCCACCACCACTTTTTCGCCATTCTTTCCTTATGACCAAACCATTCAAAATGCACTGAGCCATCCTTTCACTTTCTCATAACCTTTATATTACTTTTTATAAAATTTTCACTCCCAGTTCATCACAACAGTTTTAACCCTTTTCGTTTAATTTGTTCTGAACTCTTCTCGTCAATCTAATAGACTTAGCTCAGCAAACACATCATGCATTACTACCTTGCCTTTTATAAGCACTTCAAAACTTTTCATTTGAATAGTCTGCTACATAATTAGGTTTACCTATTCTGTTACTTCTCTCATCCGACAATCAGCCTTTGCATTGACGTCTCCTTGTTAACATTTTCTAACATTCTCCTCTTGTAGACACTGATATTTTTTCACTGGTTATTGTAATATATATTTAGTATCCCCCATTGACTAGTATTTCATCGGTAAACCCCAGCCATTTCACATTCTATTTATGGCTCATTTCCTTATCCCACAACTTTGCAGCTGCTGCTGGGTATCCAATGGCCTTCCTCTGACTGATCAATATGTGTAGATGATAAGTGTAAATACACATATCCCACATGAAACTCCAACAAGACGATGACAAAATCTTGAAGCCCTAAAACCACAAAGGCAAGCACATGACAAGTTCAAATTAAAAGGACGACTCCAATGTAATTTTAGCTGCGGAAGATACTTATCTCGTTATCAGAGCCCACAAAGTTAAATCTGGATGATTAGTCTCGGACGAAATAGAGGGGTTCACCCGCACTAAATGATACTGTTGCATCCACGATGGATGACGCTCGCGTCGGCACGTAAACAGCCTGAGAAAAATTAGGGTAATGTTTTACTTTTTGTTTGTGTGAATTGGTGATTATCATTTTGTCCTCTGTTTATATAATTTACATGTTTTTACATTTTGCCGTGTTTTTCTCGCTTTGCTTTTTATTTGTCATTTTACCGTGTTATTGTTTCAGTTTTCTGTTGGATGATTTGTCTCCTTAGTCCTATATGAAAAGAAGAAAATGCGTTTTCTTTATTCTTTCGCAGCGTTAAGAGGGAAAGTGTAGTTGTTTGCTCCGGGATCCTCCCACCAAAGCTCCACAATTCCTCAGTAGAGGCTCACTTACCTTAGAACATATATACTAATTTTATCCCTAATGTAAAATGAGATGGGGGAGGTGGCGTGTGTCCAGAAGATTTAGGAGAGGAACTGTATCAGTAGAATCCAAGGCAGGAATTTATGAAGTGATTGGTGAGCTAACTTTCCAGTAAGGAAGTGATTGCGGATGTTGGTGCAAGTGGAGTGATGGTCTGTTCATGTGGCGAGATTAGAGGAAGTGGGTTGTGGAAACTCTCAGCGCCTAGAAACGTTGGATGAATTGGATGGCAGAGGTCTTAGAAAGAAGGCCCTTAATTACCAAGGAACGCAATTGCCTGCACTATGTGTGTGTGTGTGTGTGTGTGTGTGTGTGTGTGTGTGTGTGTAGGTTTTGCATATGTTTTGTAAGTATTGGACACAGTGATTTCATTCACGATACAGGTCCTGGAATAAGAATATGGCAGTGACCGTTGTATCGTTTTCCCCTGAGCTAATATTATAAGGAAAGCAACATAATATATATATATATATATATAATTGATATATATATTATATATATGATATATATATTATATATATATATATATATATATATATATATCATATATATATATATTCTTATATATATAATTATATATATATATATTATAGTTTACTTTGCTTTCCTAACGCATTCATTTCATATACTACCATAAAACGCCTCACATCAGCATAATTTGCATGTGCATAGGCCCGTATGTAGATTTCAGAATTATTTTCGAGCTCTGGTCGCTTTTCCTCCCTCGTACGAGAACTCAAACCAGCGAAACAAGAGCAGTATGTGTGTCGCATATAAAAGTCGCAAGTCGTGTTGTGTTGTGCTTGCCCTGAACATTAGCAATGCCTGGGAACAAAAAGCTTTGCTCAGTTAAATACCAAAACATCCTTATGTCAGCATCATTTATCACTGGGCGCATCTTGCCAGCCCATTATGATCATTAGAAAACATCAAGGTCTGGAGAAGCCTGTAAGATGGGATTAACTTTGCAAGGTTCCACGTAAACATCGCGAGGCGCAGGCTTTTCCTTCATAATTCCCCTTGATAAATTATTTACAGGTTACTGTCAGTGGACTAGGTGAAGCTTAGCATACTTGATGAGTGTTATTTTTGTCATTCCTTTTTCCCTTCTTCATAACCTTGCTTTTGTTATAAGTGGTGGTATATTAATCTCAGTGATGAATTATTGGGAGTGATTACTCATTACTTAGAACAATCACCGAGTCTGATAAGACGTTTAACGGGCTATAGTAGTACTGTCCAAAAAATTGAGGGTAGTGTGATACTGAATATAGTATGTACTTTCCAAAAGACTGGGGTAATGTGAAACTGAATACAGTACTTTCTAAATGGTTGGGGTAGTGTGATATTGAATATCGTTTTATCTTAGTCGTAAAGTATTTTAACAATATTAAACAAGGACAACGGAACGACTTCTTGTCCTCTGAACTTCTTTGGAGATACGAGGGAGGTTCCTTACACTTACTTTTTTTTTTTTTTTTTTTGCAAGTAGACCTAACTTTTGCATGGGAGTGCGGTTGCTTGGTGCGCCTCTTCTGAAAGGCTGCTGGTTCTTCTTTGGCAATATTTCAAGATAGAACAAATGATCGCCCTCTGCGACGTCGGCATGTGGCAAGTCTTTTAGCTTTTGAAAGTAGCACCTGTCAGAGCGAGCCTGAAGAACGGTCTTAAATTATGGCTTTGCATGCATCATGCGGTTGCGCGCATTCACACTCCGCTTGCACGCGCGCGCGCTGTGGCGAGCATTATCTAGTGCGATAGTCTCGTAAATCTTCCCCGGTCGGACTTAATCACGCCAGGGAAATGGAAGTCGGTAAATCAACGCGATAAAGGAAACAGAGATGTGCGGCCAAACGTTTGGAGAAAAGTACATTACGAAGCAAACAATGGGCGAGCGTGATTACTAAGGAGACCCTTCGCCGTAAATCAAGTCTCGGTAAATAATTAAAACGATGTGTAAATTACGCCGACAGGGTATCGAATAATTTATTGGTCTGTAACTATTAATTTGTCTATTAACATTTATGCTTTTACGGGTGCTTTGGTGTGCGATCGTTCAGTAGTAGTCTGCTTGCGGTTTTAAAATAATATTCGAGTTTCGAAAAATAACCATAAATTGGAAAAAGATAACCTTTGTTTATATATTGTCTGCTGGAAGTCGCAGACGGAGCATAAGTTCTTGACGCACGAAGGCTTTATACTTCATTAATAAAGAGGCTAACAGGCATATAACGAAACATCTTCGCAAACCATTTTCATTAGTTTGACGAGACATACCTAATTTAAGTTTTACTAATTAACAGTGCATGAATAGGCTTTCGGCAAATTCGGTCATTCATCATCAGCACCGGATTACAGAGTTACGTTCAGACTGTCCGCTTTATTTTTATAAAAATTACGTGCCAATCTATTTATTTGCAGTTACATTGAACCTTAGTATTGCAACTGACTCTGCATTACTTTCTCGAAAGCATTAACCTTATTATTATTATTATTATTATTATTATTATTATTATTATATTATTATTATTATTATTATTATTATATTATACTAGCAAACTTACCCATCTACGATGGGTGATAAAATACGGGTGCAGAAGTGAAAAATTTATATGTACTATTTGTTCAGCAATATTAAAATAAAGGCGATTACACGAATAGTCTCTCTCTCTCTCTCTCTCTCTCTCTCTCTCTCTCCTCTCTCTCTCTCTCTCTCTCTCTCTCTCTCTCTCTCTCTCTCTCTCTCTCTTAATGTAATTCAAGTGACGATCACTGAACGCAGAGAAATTCTTATTCATTATTCTTTCCCCTCTTTTAATGATTCTCTCTCTCTCTCTCTCTCTCTCTCAATGTAAGTCAAGTAACGAAGACGGTGATGGGATTATCGGATTACTTAGCTCTCAAATCACAAATTATCTCCTCTCTCTTTCTCTCTCTCATTTTTCGATAGCAAGATAAAATTATAAAATTGTAGTGCATTAATGTCGTTAAATGGCTCTCTCTCTCTCTCTCTCTCTCTCTCTCTCTCTCTCTCTCTCTCTCTCTCTCTCTCTCTCGTGACTTTCATTTAACGGAACAGGGATCTTGATTGGTTCGTTTCTTTGTCAATTACTTTGCACGGTGATACGAATAGTGAAGTATCTTTCTTTTCATTATGTTACTGCAAAGACGCAACTTGTATGTCAGTGCGTTATGGCTACTGATAAATGCTCTTATGATCCTGTGTCTTCCAAAAAAAAGAGTAGAAAGTAGGAACTTGTCAGTTTCCTTTTTATTATGTCCATTGGCAGGATCGAAATTCCGAAGCAACATTACCGGGCAGTACTTCTTCACCGTTATTTTGTGCACTGGCAGTCCCGATGGATTTAAGTTATTCAAAAAATCTTGCGGATGTTGATGATAATTTTCATCTTCTATTGTGTCCGAGCTGAAATATTCGCGACTTTCTCCGGGGAAGTTGTACAGAAATTATGTATGAAAAATCGTAAAGTAACCAAGTCTACGGGAATAACCAGCTTCGTTTCACGGCCAGAAACAGCTCCGTTTCAGGGAATCCCTTCTCACCCCCACCCCCTACTAAGGAGGGGGTTAGGTTGGATGAAACCCCATTACAAACCATCTTAGAGTTCCCCACCATAACCCTGCCAAGTTTCATGCCCATCTGATCAGCCGTTTGGCCGTGATCGAATGACAGACGGACAGACAGACATTACGCCCATTATAGTATGATTATTGATTATTATTATTATTATTATTATTATTATTTTTTATATTATTATTATTATTATATTGCATTATTATTATTATTATTATTATTATTATTATTGAATGCTGGAAGTAAACCCTCTTTTAAACATGTTTTATTAAAAGTAATTGCTGCCTCAGCTGCGTTAATTTGATAAAAGTTCTTTTCTATTTTTCTAATTATTGTTTTCTCAATAAGCAACAATGAGAAAACAATAATTAGAAAAACAGAAAAGAACCTTAATCAATTATCGCAGCTGAGGCAGCAATTACTTTTAACAAAACATATTATTATTATTATTATTATTATTATTATTATTATTATTATTATTATTATTATTATTATTATTATTATTATTATTATTATTCAGAAGATGAACTTTATCCATATTGGAACAAGCCCTCACGCGCCATTAACTTGAAATCCTTGAAATTCAAGCTTTCAGAGAAAATGGTATTCAGTAGGAAGAAGGAACAGAAGGTAATGGGAAATATAGGAAGACGAGATCACTTACTGAAAAAGACAAAAAAAAAATTGTCAAATTAATAAATTAATTGATAAAATTGTCAGTAATTTATTACTCAGTTCTTTTGAACCTAGCAAGCGGGAAAAGGCATTGCTTAGGATTCTTTGCAGTGTCCCTTCGGCCCCTAGCTGCAACCACTTTCATTCCTTTTACTGTACCTCTGTTCATATTCTCTTTCTTCCATCTTATTTTCCACCCTCTCCTAACAATTGTTCAATAGTGCAACTGCGAGTTTTGCCTACTGTTACACCTTTAAAACCTTTCTACTCTTAATTTCCCTCCCAGCGCTGAATAATCTCAAAGGTCCCGGCGCTTCGACTTGGGCCAAAATTGTGTATTTCTGGTGATAGAAGTTGACTCTCGACGTGGTTCGGAAGTCACGTAAAGCCGTTGCTCCCGTTGCTGAATAACCACTCGTTCCATGCAACGTAAAAACACCATACAAACAAACAAAATTGCGTATGTATTCCTAACAAGCAGGAAAAGGAAAAAAAAAGTTCACAAGCATAGATAGAGTAAAACTTTGGTCCAGAGAATTATGGCACATTGTAGATTTATGAAATTTTAGACATTAATATCATGGACACCAGCCGGCTTCCTCTCTGATCTCTGATGCAAACAAAGGCAACAACGAAAGCATGTACAGTCAAGACGCCTAATGGGTTTTGAACCCTGATAGAAACATATTATATATTTAAATTAATTACTTATCATAAGCCCATGCCAAGAAATATGTTTATGATCGCTCGTTTAAATCAACACGAGAGCGCAGACCCCCTTGGTCCTCCTAACTGCATCAATCTATATAATTGTTTATGAGTCAAACATTTATTGTGATGTTGCAAACATGAATTATAACTGACGCCAGTTCTTGTGGCATGGGTTCTAAGTAGTATTTATACAAGTACTCAATCCCGTAGAAGGGTATTGCCGTCAGTGGCATTACTTAAGGCTTTTGCAGCGTCTCTTCGGCACCTAGCTGCAACCCCCTTTCATTCCTTTTACTGTACCTCCATTCACATTCTCTTTCTTTTATCTTGCATTCCACTCTCTCCTAACAATTGATTCATAGTGTTTCATCAACTGCGAGGTTTTCTCCTTTTGCACCTTTCAGACCTTTTTACTACTGTCAGTTTCCTCGTAGATCCCAGCGCTTGGCCTTTGGCCTAAATTCTAAATTTTATTCTATTCTATATTCTATACATGTACTCAAGGATACCCAGAAGTAACGCAGGGTATTAGCTTACTCTTACCTAAACAAGACCGCAAGTGACACTTTTTATCCTTTTTAATACCAATTTTTCTCCAGTCGATGCAGCCAAAATGATTAGAAGCAGCATTGGCCAGAACTTGGATAATGTTTGCAGTTCCAGTGATCTCGTAACCTCGATTACAGTAAGAACACAGAACCTGTTAACTGCTGGGAAGAATTTAATCTTGGCTAATAAACAGATAAATGCTGGGAAAAATTATTTTAGGCTAGGAAACAGATAAATGCTCGGAGAAATTTATTTTAGGATAATATAAAGATAAATGCTGGGAAGAATGTATTTTAGTCTAATAAACAGATGAGTGCTGGGAAAAAATTATTTTAGTCTAGTAAGCAGATAAATGCTCGGAGAAATTTAATTTAGAGTAATAAACAGATAAATGCTGGGAAGAATGTATTGTAGACTGATAGACAAATAAATGCTAGGACAAAAATTATTTTATACTAGTAAACAGATAAATGTTCGGAGAAATTTATTTTAGGGTAATAAACAGATAAATGCTGGGAAGAATTTATTTTAGACTAATAAACAGATAAATGCTGGAAAAAAATTTTTTTTAGGCTAATAAACAGATACATGCTGGAAGGAATTTATTTTCGACTAATAAACAGAAAAATGTTTGGAAGAATGTATTTTAGGCTATGCATATAAATACTGGGAAGAATTTATTTTAGAATCCAAGAGTGTTTGTTAAGAACAAAGAAGGTCGTCCTTGTCGTACGTCAATTTTCGTTATTCATGATGAATACATAATGTGTTCTTTATTTATGGATGCCTAAAAACAAGGCAGTACAAGAACAAACTATAAACCCTTCAAAGGTCCTAATTAGCTTTAATGGTTTTCTTAGATCATCCTCTTGAGCAGTACGTTACCACTGTTATGACGCAGTATATAGTGAACTGCACCCAAACGTTAAAGAAGCGCCTCAGTGGCGTGGTCGGTATGGTGTTGACGTGCCACCTCGGTGGCCGCGAGTTCGATTCTCGGACATTCTCGGCGTCGGTGACCCTGGTAGTTGTGACGCCAGATAACTCACAATCAATCAATCAATCTCGGACATTCCATTGAGGAGTGAGAGATGTGTATTTCTGGTGATAGAAGTTCACTCTCGACGTGGTTCGGAAGGAACGTAAAGCCGTTGGTCCCGTTGCTGAATAACCACTGGTTCCATGCAATACCATACAAACAAGCAAACAATAAATGTTAAAGAAGAAGTTGATAATGGGAACGGTTGATGATAAATCGAAACAGTTTAATGTTGGACTCCTCTCATAAGGAAGTTTGAGTGATAGCCAAAAAACTACTGAATCTGTTGTGCTGCAATCGGATTGATGAAAATGTGTTGTTGTTCCCTGCTGGTGTTTAGTTGAGAGACCCCGTTGTGGATAGTGCCGTCAGTGGACCACATGCGGTGCACTGTAGGCATTACTTAAGGTTCTTGCAGTGTGCCTTCGGCCCCTAGTTGCAACCGTTTTTGTTCCTTTTACTGTATCTCCTTTCATATTCTCTTTCTTCATCTTACTTTCAACCCTCTCCTAACACTTGATTCATAGCGCAACTGCTTTGAGGTTTTCCTCCTGTTACACCTTTCAAACCTTTTACTGTCAATTTCCAGTTCAGCGCTGAATGACTTCAAAGGTTCCAGTGCTTGGCCTTTGGCCTAAATTCTATCTTCAACTCTACCCTTTGGCCCCTAGCTGCGACTGCTTTCATTCCTTTTACTGTACTTCCGTTCATATACTCTTTCTTCCAGCTTACTGTCCACCCTCTTTTAACATTTGATTCATAGTACAACTGCGAGGTTTGCCTCCTGTTACACTTTCCAAACCTTTTCACTGTCAATTTCCGTTTCAGCGCTGAATGGCCTTAGTTGCCCCATTGCTTGGCATATACGCCCAAAATCTATGAATCATTCAATCAGTCATTCAAAAATTGAGAGAGTGAGAGAAACCCAAAAATTCTTGCGAAAGTTTTATATATATTTAAAATTGTGGCCTCGGATCCTATAGGATGAGGTGGAATATTGTAGGCTTTTCACGCGAGATATTGAAACCCTTTGTTTAACTGCGCGTGAAACACGACGCGGACAGAATTTCAGCTTTTCCACACCAGCGCGGCCTGCAGGGCCAACCAGCCTCCCCCCCCATAAGTTAGCCGGGTAACTTGCGTTAAATTCATAATGCACCATTATCCTCTTTAAATTCGGCCATTAAGCCGAAGTAATCCATAATATCATCTTTGAATATATACATTTTACTTTCCCTCAATTTGCGAGACTGGTGTCCCCCGAGGGCGCCGGTGTTCAGGTAGTCCCAGGGGAGGTGGACGTCACTTTTGGGGGGGTGGGGGACGAGACACCGAGCCTTTGAAGGACAGCCCACGGGACGAAGGCAATTTTTGTTTATGCATCCTCGAATGCGCTGATTCTACCTCATTTACCGGTCGCAACATCGGGACCCGCCCCGGGCAGCCGTCGTCGTCGGGATAATTTCGTGTCCCGAAATGTGTCTCCGAAATACCCCATTTGTGTCTCGCCGTGTCGATCCTGTGCCCACAAATCTCACGGGCGGGCCGCACGGCTAGGTTAGGCGCGCATGCGTCGTTGTACGCTCTGTAGCACGCACACGTTATACCTGTAACATACCTGTTTATAATGGTAATTAATAATTATTAATCCGGTCGGAATTACGGATGGTCTCAGGGTAATTATAGTCGGTGCCCGGTCGAGGATAACGAATGCGTTCTGGTGCCTTATGGCTTTTTCTTCTTTTATTTTTCCTTTTTTACTCTTGTTTTTTCCTTGTTACTCTTATTGCGGGTTTTCCGTTTATTGGCCCTTTATTTATTAGGTAACTGGGGAAGAGAGTGGGAGAAGGGGATGGTAGGGTTGGGGGGGGGGAGATGAGATGAGTAATGGTGATGCTGGGTCAGTCGTCGAGATATTTTTGAAAGATAACGAGGAAAGGGACAAATCGGAGCTTGTCATTACTGAATTCATTCGCCAGAAAGTGCGTCTCTGTGTTTGTGTGTGGGATTATATAGGCCGCGTGCTTGTTATGGGCAAAGGGATTGATTATAATTGCCTGTGAGCGCAGTATTTATACGGACTGGAAGGAAGACCTGGAAATTTTAATTTTCAGTCTCCCTGAGGATGTTGTGCAATCGTAGCTACAAAAGGTCTAGCAAAGATTCAATTCATTATTACCCTAATGCTATTCTCATTGCATTTTCATACAGTTTTTATCTGTTTGTTAATTATTGTTCTTTTTAATAAGTGTGATATCTTCTTTTTGTTTCCCTTGACCTTCTCTTACTTCCTAATGAACGCCATATTCTTTGGAAGTTTGAATTTCAAGTTATATATTGGCCCCTATGGGATTGTTCCATATAATAAAAATAATAATAATAATAATAATAATAATAATAATAATAATAATAATAATAATAATAATAATAATAATAATAATCACAATTATATATAAAAATGTATTTTTACATAGAAATATATTTTTATATATAGGTAATTGTGGATATTTTTTAAACAATTTGTTTTTACGGAACTGTGAATTTCTTAACAACAACAACAACAACAATAATAATAATAATAATAATAATAATAATAATAATAATGATAATATTAATAAAAATAATAATGATAATAATAATAGTAATAATGATAATAATAATCAGCTTGAGCCCACATTCACATTGAAAAGGCTAAAAAGATATATAGATATGGGGAAAAACATTTTTTAAAAATGCACAAGAAAAGTACACTAGTATACAGATAAAGCAAAAAATAAAAAGAAATAAGGGAAAATTAATGCCGGGGAGTAATAATATCACGGTTGCTCAGAAGAGAAGAGTTTCTATTCCAGCCTTTGGTCAGGAAACTGGTAAAACCAGAATAAGTACTTCCCGGAGGTAAAGTTTGCTTGTTTTTTTTTGCTTTTCTGCTAACGATTGTGCAATTGTGTGTGTTTTCTTTTAGCAAATGATGCCTAGAAGGTAGGTGCTCTTAATACTTTGATCATATATGTGGTATCGGATACTTCAAACCTTACTTGAGCTTGCTGGAATGAAAGCAAAAATAAAAACATTAAACATAAATACGATTGTGGTCGTGTTCTTGCATATGACAATAAGGTAAGTGAAGCTATTTAGGTTACGTGTTAGAAATTCACTCTGAAGGGTCTTGCTGTTTTATTCGAAACGCCTAATGGAAAATTTCTATATTTAAATAGGATCATTTTACTGTAGAGAAACTCGTCCAGTAATCGGATACTTATGGTTTTTCTAGGGTTACGGTGAATCTTATTTTTTTATTGATGAAAGTATTAAAGGTTCTTTCCAGCGTTTCATCTTCCTGTAACACCAGAGCCTTCTGGTCAGACCCAGGAGAGTGTAGGAATAGTTGTCAGCTGTCATGTAATACTCTTTTTTACTATTTTGGCAACTAATTTATTATTCAGGTAAACTCCTGTATTGTTTTAGCTTCTTGAGGTGTATCCCTTATGAGCGCAGGAGTTTCATTCATAAAATGAAATTATTGTTTCTTGTCCTCAAACATTCTCTGATTGATCATTGATCATTGATCATCAAGTTTCATGAAATGAGTGTCTAGATGTGGATTAGACCTTTGAACTACTTATTTTCTTATTTGTCGGGATATTATTCATTAGTTTTTCATAGATTGTATTAAATTTTTCTGTAATGACTTAGCACAATTTTTTTATGTAGGACAAACCAGGAAATTTATTTAACTTGCAAACAATAGGTAGAAAAGAAAGAAATAACTGGGTAGAATGAAGCACACGGTTTTTTCTAATCCAATTCTAAATGCTTATGATACATATTGCTAAAATTGATTAATTCAGGCCATTGAATGAACATAAATGTAAATCAATAAAATGTAGTTGTAATGAGATGATGCCTAATTTTCAAAATCAAGATGTAACAATATTTTCAACAACTGAATTCCAGCCTAGTTACAAATCTTGAAGCCAAAAGCACAGGAATATAGAGACGTCTGTAAACATCTGATTGAAATAATGTCCATTATTACGATGGCAATTATCCCCCAACCTCCATTTTGGCGTTCTATGCTTTTCAAAAGTCTCAGTCGCTTGGAAATGCGAAAATAAGCGTCCTAAGATTTTCCTCTCCTTTTCCAGCGCAAGTCTGTTCAAATTAGCTCGAATTGGCCACGCCTGGTCACAACGCATTAAATGCTCGTTTTGCACCTTGAATCCCTCTTTGTACTTTAAGTAAGATTTCTTGATTCTCTCTCTCTCTCTCTCTCTCTCTCTCTCTCTCTCTCTCTCTCTCTCTCTCTCTCTCTCTCTCATTTTTAACTCTCCCAGTCCCCATTGTTATCTCTCTCTCTCTCATATTTGTCTCTCATTTTTAACACTCCCAGTCCCCATTTTTATCTCTCTCTCTCTCTCTCTCTCTCTCTCTCTCTCTCTCTCTCTCTCTCTCTGCCCCCATTTTTATTTTCGTTGCTCAGTTAGCAGAGTCGTAGGTCTCTTCCCCCCCCCTACCCACCCACCTCATGTTCAGTTAAGTATTACCTTGGTATAACATTTATTTTGTGCTTCCCCCATTTTGTGCTTGCTGTGATCTTATTCTTCTTTCATGCCTTCCTGTGCATTTGCGTTTGAGACCGAGTGTGAAATTGTGAAGACCTGAATATGTGAGGAGTGACGAAACGGCCTGATGTGCCTTATAAGTACAAAAACCATTTTTTCGGCCATTTTCTTTTAGTGACGGAAATAAAAACAATCTGGTTGATCTTGCTAATCAGGAGGTTCTGGACAGAGGTGGCGCTTGAAAAAGAGATACAGATCCCAGAGCATACTTGCGCCTTTGGAAATTCTGATTGATCCGGTCCTTTTAAGGAGGAAAGTAGGATTTTTGTAAGCAAATCGGCCGAGGTTTTACTGTTGTTGCTCCAAGACGATTTTCCACACTCCCGATGAATATCTTTTTAATTGAAAGTTACCACCAGCGTGCTGGCGCCCCGCTTTGTTTTTATTTCAAAGCTTCATGATGGTTTGTTTTTATTTTATTTATTTGCTTTTTTTTTTTTTTTTTTTTGCATTCCGTTTTTGGAGATATATTGTGTAAACCTTTCATGGCCTGGCTACCACCCGAGTCGGTGCTTTTGTTGCAGGGTATTAAGGGTATTATATGCTACAAGAAGTAAACAAATTAATGCCACCGCTGTTGGGCGACAGCTGAAACAGCGGGCGGCGCAAGGAACAGTACAGGCAGGCAGAGCCCTCTGCCGTATACGGCTCTGAGTACAGGTAGTGTCCAGTCGTAGGGACGCTTAGCAGTTGAAGATCCAAAAAGTCAAATACTATCATTTCTCTCCTGGGGTTTGTCACTCGGAGGAAACATTGATTGAGAACTATTCATGTTCCTTGTCAATGCTCGTTAAATATGCAATTGAATGAATAATCAATGAACTCAGAGCAGACTTGGTGAAAAATACGAACAAGCGTTGAAAGTGTGACCGAACGTTTGAATTGTCTTGGTACAATTCCCAACGTCTCCATTTACGGAAAACAGTAGATTTAATATTGAAATCAAACATTTAGATAGATACAGGAGTAAATCGATATGTACACATACACGCTCATACATTGCTATTTTGCCTTAACCAAGACCATAGAAATTTGTACTGTTATTGAATCTGCCGTTACTCAGGATAATCTGTCATGCGGTAGTCTCTCTCTCTCTCTCTCCTCTCTCGTCTCTCTCTCTTCTCTCTCTCTCTCTCTCTCTCTTCTCTCTTCTATATGTCTTTCAAAGCGTTAATTAATATGAATATGTAATGTATGTTACAAATTTATGTTTTTAATGGTTCAGTGGTTGAAACCATGACATTTATTGTTGTTATAAAAGGCGTTTGAACTACCTGCAGCCTTTCTTATACTTAAGTGTAATCTTACAATGTGTGTATAGTACACACACACACACACACACCACACACACACACATATATATATATATATATATATATAATATATATATATATATATATATATATATATATATATATATATATATATACGTCATATATTTCTTCATAAAAAGCCCCAGGAACACCAGCATGTTGAACCATCCAACATATTTAGCATCAGGATTTGTGATACTGTTGGGTCAGAGCCGCGGGTGTTCGCTCTCTCTCTCTCTCTCTCTCTCTCTCTCTCTCTCTCTCTCTCTCTCTCTCTCTCTCTCTCTCGTGTCGGTATTTAAGGTCTTAAATGGAATCTCGTATCCGACGGCCTTTACGAGCAGCGTACAAGATCGATAATTAATACACTCAACAACCGTGACAAGTAATTGAAGCATTTACCAAAAGATGGGTTGCTCTTTTTTTTATCCTTTTTTTCTCGTTCATCTTTTTTTTTTCTTTTTTTGGCGGGCAAAGTGATGTTGATGAATTAGCATCCTTGTTCACATGCAATTAGTTTTTAGTATCTCTTCTTCCTCGTCTTTTTTATGCCCTTTTCTCTCCTTTGATTAATATTTTGTTTTAATACGTTCATTGTAGTCTATTGTGTGTATTAAAATAATTTTCACTTTGCGATATATATATAATAAATATACATATATATATAATATATAATATATATATAATATATATATATATATATATATATATTTATACACTTAGTCACCATATGCTAGGAAGGTGTTACCATTCCGGTAGTCTTTAGTCGTGTGATTATTAGCATCAGCATTTGGCTTATCTTATGGATCACCCCTCCATGTTTTGACAATCCCCAAGTTATAAAAAATTCCTGATGAAGCACTGAAGCTACAACTCAAAGGGTGTGTCCACACTTCAGCAAAACATATCATAAACACTTATCGGACAAAATTAAAGTAGCCATTGTTTATACGCAGGTTTAATAAGTCTTACAGTTTATCTAGATATCATCAGATCGTAAAGGGCCATCTCTCAACTCCTCAAGGTTGACGAAGAAGGAGTGGCAAGCGTTGTTCTCTTCTTTTGGACCAGCCTTTGCTGCAAGATACCTTTAAGGAATGATGTTATACTCCGTACCCCTTAGGTCGGGGGTTATTGCCGTCAGTGCACCTCATGCGGTGCAGTGTAAGTATTACCTAAGTTCCTTTCAGCGTCCTTTCGGCCCCAGCTGCAACCATTTTCATTCCTTTTACTGTGCCTCCGTTCCTATTCGCTTCCGTCTTACTTTTCACTCTCTCCTAACAATTGATTCATAGTGAAACTGCAAGGTTTTCTTCCTGTTCCACCTTTCATACCTTTTTATCGTTAATTTCCGTTTCAACTCTGAATGATTTCATAGGTCGTAGTTCTTAGCCTTTGGGCTAAATTTTATATTCTATTCTATTCTATATACTCTATACTCCTGCAATCACAAATATTGAGCCAGAACCGTTGTTCAAGATTCAATTCACTATACCTCGGGAAAAACTTGCCCTTAAGGGGAATTGCAACTGTAGAGTGCTTCGTCATCGGCAGGATTCGAACCGTTGGCTGGTTTAGAAACAACTGTAGATTGTGACTTTGACCACTTGCCAGTTATTATTGCCTTTAGATGTAGGTTTGTCCTCAGGTATAAGGAATTGCATATGAAGGGTTTTTTTGGAATGAATGTTTGTAAATATAAAAGCCATCCATGCACAAGTGACATAAATTTATACTAAAAAATATATGAAAGTATTCGAAAATATTAAGGTTCGTCTTGATTGGACGAGATAAGCATGCATGCTACAGTTCCCTTGATTATTTTTAGATTTTTCATTACTGCAAGAACAGAGGTTAAAATGAGTTCTTTTGTAAATATTGTAGAATATCAACATTTTTCTCGTAGTAAAAATAAGATTTAAGAGATACCCCTGGTTACTTTTTAGTTCTGATGAAATTTCAAATGGCATGAATATATTCTTTACCTAGGTAAGAGATAATGTAGGTACACCTTGTTATTTTCACTGCTTGCATTGTGTAGATGTTGGAGGCACAGCAGACTTATAAGTGATTGTAATAAAAATCGCCGGATCGATAAAAACAGATTTGATCTTGTTAGGAAGTTCTTTGAGCTATCTTCGACTCTGGGCTCTTGCTTCCATAGGAACTGAGAACTGCTTATTCTGATAATTGGAGTGATGTTAAAAACCGCTCTCCACCACCGCCCCCACCCCCATTCCCCAACCCCTACCCTCAAACACCCCTCCCCCCCAAAAAAGTAAAAGTGTCAGATTACAACCATAATAAAATTTCAAGTTTGTCAAAGTTCCATGATTTTACACTACAATGCCTAATATCTGTCTGACTCCCGGAGTGAGTTAGCACTACTCGTATATAATGGTGTTATCTTGTGTTGAGATATCGCGATTTCTCACTCCCCAATCCCCGGGTTTTATGAACAAAATTTGTTTCTGTCTGTTTTCACCTTTGTTGTTTCTTTGTTCCTGCTATCTGTATCCACATGTCACATGGACAGTGATGCTAATGATAAAAGTTTCGTGGCAAATAATGTAATCAGTTTTTGTATACAGATGAGGCATAAAACATACAGGTACAAACGCCTGCACACAGTAACTCGTGGAGAGAGAGAGAGAGAGAGAGAGAGAGAGAGAGAGAGAGAGAGAGAGAGAGAACAACGTTAATCGTTAAAACTTCCGCTACAATGAGTTACAGTGAATGGAATGCCTCTAGGTCAAAGTTAAGAAGAATGACCTATTAACATTTATCTGTGAATTGAGATGTCGCAATGAAATGTCAGGGAAGAGAATTTTAGCAGGTCTACTGAAAGAAGTTATTCCTAAGCCTGGTTTTTCCGGAGGTAAGGGATGACGGAATCTTATTCAGTTGCCATTAGGCGTGATAAGTGATTTCATTATGTTTTCGGCTATTTTATAGCTGCCTCACTCGCTCTTGTCTCTATGTTAGCTTTACTGGTACAAAGAGTTGGGGAAAGGATATACACAATGTTACGTATGCTGTTATGCACTTAATGAGTTTTGTCTAAAAAAAATTAAACGAAGTTCTTGCAGTTTCTGTTTGTTTTTATGAAAGGATTTCCTTAATTAAGAAGGCTTCGACTTTTTAAGACAACAGTGCATATAACTCTCATTGTGTTTGAGGTTGCACGTAGTATAGATCTTGTATATGAGAGTGATTCATTGATTCACTGTGAGCTACTGTCTGGCGTTACAGCCACGTGTATGTAAGATGCCACATTTGGGAAAAGTTTCTATTTTTGATTCTAATTATTAATCATAAATCAAGTTAAAAAGTACAGAGGTTCACGGGGCTTTCCAAAACAGTACGAAATCATTTTGGCTTTTCAAATACTTGGCATTTTAAAAATAATTCGACAAACAGTGATGCCACACATTAAAGGGGGGAGGTCGGGTTGTCAGACCAGTCCATCGATTCAAGTGTGAGTGGTAATTTACAAAATATAAAATTTTTAATAAATTTTAATGAGTTATTAATGAACTTTAAACGACTTTATATTTATTCAGGTCCCTTTCCTGCTTTGCTTCGTTTTCAATGATTACACTCTATTCGCTTATTCTTGCCAGCTCCCCGAGAATCCGAGCACGTTATGAACAGCACTAATTAATAGCATCACCTCCAACCACTCATATCTAGAAATCTGATTAAATAAGATACGCCTAATGTAAGGCACGGTTGGCTCAGGCGGGTGGTAGGGCACCAGTAGGACCAGGTTTTGGGCAATTGTTCAAACGCTGCTCGTCCAGTAGTGAGAACTGCAACATTTATGCAGAATTAAATGGAGGCTTTGCAAGATAACATTCTAATCGGGTTTGTCTTCGATTTGAGCGCGAGGGCGGGGTTGGGGCGGGGCAGTGGGTAGGATTGCGGGCGTGTAGTAGAGGGGTGGGGTTGGTCTACGCTTGCTGCTGCGCAGTCGATGTGTTTGGAGACCGTAACTTTATCCGCTTTATCGCCGTTTTTATCAAAGCGTGCAGATATCAACCGGAGTTCCTTGATAAGCACTTCGCATTTAATAAAGAAAACACAGCGGTCTAATGTCTTGGATCACTTATCCGAAGCCATTCGTCTTGCCAAAGACGACTTAAGATGAGCGCTAAGGTTCTTTTGACGCTGTAATTCCGAAATACGTGCAGTATATAACTGTCCTTTGTATGAATAATATTTTTTTTAGGCGTCAACCCTTTGGGCAACGGGGTAAAACTCTATTTCCGTCTCGGGAATAATACTTTAAGACTATAAAGTTGATCTTTAAGGACGTTTAAGTAACAGAACTCAAAGTGAAAAACTGTAATCTTTTCACAAAAATTGACATATTTGTGAACTTCTATTTTTATTTATATAACGATACCTCTTGATACACGTAATCTTCCATTTTGGTTAATTATATAATATTACAATATATATATATATATATATATATATATATATATATATATATATATATGTGTGTGTGTGTGTGTGTGTGTGTGTGTGTGTAATGTTTGCGTTTATATTTATTTATGTATATATACATAAACACACACATATATGTGTGTTGTCGTGTTTATGTATTATATTGTATGTATGTATACATACATACATACATACATACATACTTCAGCTCGCAGCATAAATAAGTGAAGTGGATTCCCAGCCGTGCCCTAAGAGATATATATACTATAAGCGCAAGACAGAAACAGCCGATGAGAGAACAAAAGGGGCGAAGGAAAAGGAGCTGGGTGATAAATGAGGCATCTCCTTCCCTTTCGTACCTCCTACGGCCTCTGGTAGATTTATAATGCAGTGTCCTCCTGAGTTAAACCAGCTATATTAGATCCAATTATTGGATCTGTAATTGTCATGTTATGCCACACGGGTTGCCAGATTAAATCGACGTGGCTGTGCTCTGCCTCTGCTCTGTCCGGGCGTGCGCATGCGCATGCGCGCTTGTGGATAGGATTATTGCGTTCTTGTGCGCGAGATGTACCGCCTTTTTTGTGTGTGTGTGTGTGTGTGTATGTGTTTTATTGCGCCGCGTGTACTCGGATATGTGAGTTTTTAGTAGCCTTTGTGTATGTGTATGTGGGCGAATGCCTGTATGTTTGTGTACGTCTCAGAAGTTGCTATTTACTGTTTGTGGGCGAATGCCGGTATATTTGTGTAGTCTCAGAAGTCGCTATGTACTATATGTGGGCGAATGCCTGTGTATTTGTGTCTCAGAAGTGGCTGTGTACTGTATTATTTGGAATGAGCGTAAGTCTGTAGATGTATGCTTTCGCGTTTAGGTGTATATCACTTTGTGTACTACGCGATGTATTATTTTTGTATAAACTTCGATGTATGTTTGATATATTCATAATTAGGTCATACGTCTATGTACATGCATATGTGTTCATATATACTGCACTCTCTACTCGAAGGATATGTATATATATATATATAATATATATATATATCCTATATATATATATATATAAAATATATATATAATACATACATATATATAGATGCATGAAGTGTTCAGATATAGTATGCATGTCGGTAAGAGGTTGCATTTATATTACAATGCGTGTAGTAAGTGTTCAGATAACATTATACACATCTGGATGCTGTGAACCTGCGGGTGGTGTAGTAAGTGTTCAGATAACATTATACACATATGAGCGTGAACCTGCGTGTAGTATTATGATATATGGAAA
>NC_061092.1:34281597-34311597 GCF_015104395.2 Macrobrachium nipponense | reverse complement strand
TCCCCGGATCTGTTTCTTACTAGCTTGAAGAAAATTTGATTGACCTCTTCCTAGCACATTTCGTATTTACTAAGATTTAATGAGTCTCTCTCTCTCTCTCTCTCTCTCTCTCTCTCTCTCTCTCTCTCCTTCGTCGAATCTGTTTCTTACTAGCTTAAGGACACATTGATTTGCATCATCAAAGTACAATTTAGTTTTTCCTTAGATTTAATTCTCTCTCTCTCTCTCTCTCTCTCTCTCTCTCTCTCTCTCTCTCTCTCTCTCTATCCGGATCTGTTTCTTACTAGCATGGAGAACGATTGATTTACACCATTCTAGCACAAATTTGATTTTCCTAAGAATTAATTACTGCGATTGCAAGGGCTCCGATTTTCTTCTCATTTTTTTTTTCAATATTTATCCCAAAACTTCGCTCTGTCTTAACAAGTCTCATCAATGAGCACAGTTAATCCCTGACAGTCAGTAAATTTCAATTAATTTTCGTTAATCAGCAACTTATTATGCAATTGGAACTTCAAACGTTCAAGCGAAGATGCAATGCATTGTAACCCTAATACTATTCTCATTGCATTTGAATACATCTTTATCTGTTTGTTAGTTTATTAACTTATCTTTTTTTCTTTCAATAAGCGATATCTCTTCTTTCTGTATTTGCCCTTACTTACTTTATCTTACTTCTCACTAATGAACGCCATATTTTTTGGACGTTTGAATTTCAAGTCAATGGCCCCTGTGGGCTTGTTCCATATGAATAGGGTTCATCTGAATAATAATAATAATAATAATAATAATAATAATAATAATAATAATAATAATAATAGAAAACGATCAGGCAAAGATCCTCTGGGACTATGGTATCAGAACGGATAGGGTGATACGTGCAAATAGACCAGACGTGACGTTGACTGACAAAGTCAAGAAGAAAGTATCACTCATTGATGTCGCAATACCATGGGACACCAGAGTTGAAGAGAAAGAGAGGGAAAAAATTGATAAGTATCAAGATCTGAAAATAGAAATAAGAAGGATATGGGATATGCCAGTGGAAATCGTGCCCATAATCATAGGAGCACTAGGCACGATCCCAAGATCCCTGAAAAGGAATCTAGAAAAACTAGAGGCTGAAGTAGCTCCAGGTCTCATGCAGAAGAGTGATGACCTAGAAACGGCACACATAGTAAGAAAAGTGCATGGACTCCTAAGGAGGCAGGATGTAACCCGGAACCCCACACTATAAATACCACCCAGTCGAATTGGAGGACTGTGATAGAGCAAAAAAAAAAAAAAAAAAAAAAAAAAAAAAAAAAAAAAAATAAAAAAAAAATAATAATTTTCATTATTATATTATTATTATTATTATTATTATTATTATTATTATTAGGTTTTCGTTTGGGGTCAAGTTGCTTGGAGATACAGAAGTAATGTGATGTACACAAGTAAAGTGATGAAGTAAAATGATCTATTTGAAAGAAAATGATAAAGATATGCCTTTGGTGTGATAACAGGTTTTTCCTCCTTTACTTTGCAATTATGCAGGAGCAGTAGCGCTGGCAGTGATGAATGCATTGATAAATTTCCTTTTGTGATAGTTATCATTCTTCTTCTTCTTCTTCCTCTTTTTCTTCTTCTTCTTCTTCTTCTTCTTCTTCTTCTTCATTCTCATTATTATTATTATTATTATTATTATTATTATTATTATACTGTGTATTGTTCGGATTACGCTGTAATAAAGTGACTTTTACTTTCTCTTTCTTCTTGAAGTCAAATTTCCTTTTCCCATTTTACCTGTGCACTGAAATAATTTAGAAAGTCATGGAACTGATAATTCAGCAAATGTCAGTGGTGAGGAAATTTCTCTCAATTTCCTCACTTATCTATTTCTTATTGTACCTTATAAACATATTAATCCATGTCTTTTTAAGCTGTTTTGCATTAAGAGAATCTTTTCTGCTGGAGAAGGGAATAAATAGTTAAGTGGTGGAGATATTGACGGCAGAGAAGCCATATGCAAGTATATTGATAGAATAAACATTTTCGATTTTGTGGATGGTGACCGTGTAATGCAGAACCTTTTTTTTTTATTAGGAAGTTTTCCTCATAGCAATCATAACTTTTTCGTTTGATTGTGAATCCAGTTTTGAATTCTGGTAGTAATATCTCAATGGTTTCCACTTGATATCTGCGTTTGTAAGCTTTTGTTAAATGTAACACAGCATTCGGTTGAAGCTGCTCATTGTCTTTATTCTTCCTCATTTTTTCCCGTTTAGTATTTAATGTAAATGGTCCAAGCATTTTATTTCCTTTATTATTTTGAAAGTGGTAGCGCCTTCATATTTCCATTTATTATCTAAAGCTCTTGTTGGTTGGTTTGGTGAGCCTTAGTGTACTTGTAATTATTGTTGAGAATACTGATTTTTAACGTCATTTCTCATTGTAGTCACCTTTTGAGCATTTGAGAATAACTTTAGCAATTAGCGATACGTAGATATGGAATGAATGAATATCAGATTTTTCAGAGCCTTGCCCGATGCTTTGTGCAGATGGTCGTAAATTCCCTCTGCCCTTGGGTGAGACTGGAATGAATTAGCTCTGACGGTAGCTGAGACGGAATTAAATTTTGTCTTTTTGCCCCCACGGCTGAGACGTTGCTAAATTTTATCTGCTAAAATTTCCCCTCTCTCTAAAGTTAAGACGGTGCTAATTTTGTACTTCTGTCCTGTGTATAGCTAAGACATTACTAAATTTGCACTAATGTGTATAGCTGTGACGGTATTAGATTTTTACTTCTTTCCATAGTTGAGACGGTGCTGAATTTGTACTTCTATCTATAGCTGAGACATTACTAAAATTGTACTCCTGTCTATAGCTGTACGGGTATTAAGCTTACACCTCTATGTGTAGTTGAGCCAGAGCTAAAATATGCCCATCTGGTGGAGCTGGGACGGTAGTCAAAAGTCCATCTGCCGACAGCTGAGACGGCGCTAAATCTGCCCCTCCGCCCAACACCTTGCCGTCAGTATACCTCACGCGGCGCACTGTAGGCATTGCTTAAATTTCTTTACAGCGTATCTTCGGCCCATATTTGCAACCTCTTTCATGCCCTTTACTGTAACTCCATTCTTGTGTTATCTCTTCCATATTGCTATCCACTCTCTCCTAACACTTGATTCATAGTGCAACTGCGAGGTTTTCCTCCTGTTACACCTTTCAAGCCTTTTTACTCTCAGTTACCCTGTCAGCGCTGAATGACCTATAAGGTCCCAGTGCTTGGCCTTTGGCCGTAATTCTATATTCTATTCCATTCCATTCCAGTGCTTAAACCCAATGACTTATTTTATTTCCTATTTTCCTTATAAATGATCTTCTGTTTATTTCTACTTTCTTCTTGGCTTCAGCGATTCCTTTCCCCGGTTTAATTCTTGTTAGACTTCATTAGACGAGTTGCTAGATTATATATCGACTTCTCAGATTGTTTATCCTAAGTCGCTGTCTTGTTATTGACTTGTTATTATCCGTAGTGGGACCTTGATTTTAGTCACGGCGTGGTATTAGGCGACGTGGTATTAGACCGTCCTTTTAAAAGCCCAAAGGTATCTTATTATAACACCAATATATCCTGTTATAGCCACAAGGTTATGCTAGAATTACGTCAACATATGCCATTGAAACGCCAAGATTTCCTATAGTTTAAATAATTGTTATCCCCAAAGTGATCTTGTTATAACCCATAGATTAGGATAGTGTCGCATCAAGATATCCAATTGAAACCCCAGGATTTCTTATTATAGTCTCAAAATATCCTATTATAGCCCAAAGATATCGTATCATAACCCCAAAGTTATACAGATGTAAGCACAATGTTATGCTAGTGTACATCAAGATATCCTAATGAAACTCCAGGATTTCTTATTATAATAGTCACAAGATATCCTCTTATAGCCCAAGGATATCGTATTATAACCCCAAAGTTTTACAATTTATAAGCACAGTGTTATCCTAGTGTACATCAATATATCCGAATAAAACCTCAAGGTTTCCTATTTATAACCCAAAGGTATCGTTTTGTAGCTCAAAATCATCCGAAAGACACAACAGGCGCCCAATTGACCGCCCTCCTCCTCCTCTCCTCCTCCTACCTCCTCCTCCTCCTCCTCCTCCTCCTCCTCCGCCTCTTCCTTTTCTTGCATTTCCTGATTTTGATTGCAGGATGATTATTGTCTCTTTTAGGGATGATGATGCCGTATTCATTCTGTTCCACCTTCTCTTCCATATTAATACTTGATCTTCCTTTTTTTGTAGTGACAATTATCCTCATTCTCTTCTCTTCCCTTATTTAGTTACCTCCGTTTGAAAACGTAAGCCAGCCAGACTTCTGTTTTTTCCTCAGCTGAAACTGTTGAATTCTAGAAGCAAATCAGTCCTGTGCTTCTTGCCTCTTGGCAGTAAAGAGGCCAAGCGAATAGTTGTTTAATTGATTTTTTAAATGTTTGCGCGTGTATTTTTAAAAATCGCTTCTGAAGTAAGGTCCATACGAATATTTTCAAATGGCATGAACAAGAATGTTTGCGGTTTTGCTCTTATACTGATTTCTTCCTTCTATGTGTTTTCTCTAGTAGATAAAATCAGTCATTTCTCCATTAACCTTGTGATCAACTGGTTATTTTTACATTATTCACTACAACTTTTTTTTTTATATCCGGAATGTCTTTCATCACTAATGACACTGCTCTTCTTCTATCTCACCTTTTCCACATTTAATCTGGAAAGTGGCCTCTCCAGGAATGTATATTAGCCCCTCCCATTCCCTTATTTAGTTTGTAAGTTGCAATTTGTTCATAATACTCTCACATCTCACGTGTGTGAAAAATTAACCTGGTTTTGTCTTCAAGGCACTACCACTACTACTGCTAATAGTTGTTTATTATCGCTTTATTACTGCTAATATCCATTTATATGCCTGTGAGGTAATCGATTTCACGACCAGGACCTCCCATTATGCTACTATAATAGTAGAAGTAATGATCATACTGATATATTTAATACTATCATTTCTGTTATCACTTCTGATATACCTTGTCTCATATCTTTAAAATATCCTGTTAATCCTGATTTTATTCCAGTCATTTACCGTCGAGGTAACTCGCAAATAACCCTAGATTTGCTACCGTTAAGTCAACGTCCGTTGATTTTCGAAGTCCCTGTAACACAGGTGTGTTGGCTAATTAATCAGAGAAGTCCTTCAGTTTTTGAAGGAGCATTCATTTAAAAAGATTACTGTATTCTTCAACGATGAAGGAATTTGTATTAAGGAATTTATATTGAACATAAGTCCGTGATTCTTTGAAAATTCTTCAAGAACACTTTGTGGTTGGGAGGTCATCACTGAAGTCCTCCCCGTTAGGGGGTAGTGCCGTCAGTACACCTCTTGCAGTGCACTGTAGGGATTGCTTCAGGTTCTTTGCAGCGTCACTTCGGTCCCTATAGCTGCACCCTCTTTCATTCCTTTTACTGTACCGACGTTAATATTCTCTTTCCTTCATCGTACCTCCCATCCTCTCGTAACTAACTGTGTGCAATTGCGATGTTATCCTCCCTTTCAAACTTTTTTACTGTCAGTTTCCATTTCAGCACTGAATGATGTCATAGGTCCCAGCGCTTGTATTAAATTTTGTATTCTATTCTATTCTATTCTATTCTATTCTATTCTATTCTCTTAATGAAGTCCTGAAGATATCAATGGATATAGAGAGGTCAGTAAATCTGAAACATGGCAGTGAACACTTTCTCGAAAAAAAAAACTTATATAAAATGCGGCCCATGAAACTTTCACCCACAGCCCGGTGGGGCCTGTGTTGTTGGCACCAATAGCGGTGCCAGACGAACGAACATGGCTATCTTTAACCTTTAGTAAAATAAAAATTACTGAGGCTAGAAGGCTGCAATTTGATAAGTTTAATGATTGGAGGGTCGATGATCAACATACCAATTTGCAGCCCTCTAGCCTCACCAGTAGTTTTTAAGATCAGAGGGCGGACAGAAAAAATGCGGATGGAAGGACAAATAGCTATCTCAGTAGTTTTCTTTTACAGAAAACTAAAAAGAGCAATAGGTCAGTGTGGTGGTCAAGATAATATCAGTTATCTGGAGATTCGTAAATCCACGACATGGATCATTATAAGAGAGAGAGAGAGAGAGAGAGAGAGAGAGAGAGAGAGAGAGAGAGAGAGAGATGACAAATCTTTCAGCACGAAATCATGACTAGAGTCGCTGCTCTTGCGACTGCCATCGGATCCGGATAATTACGTGCTTGGTGGTACTACCGGATCGATTTTCCGGATTTGTGAAGGGTCGTGTACGGTATCAAAAGAAGATGGGCAAAACAAAGAGGCAGAGAGACAGAAAGAGAGAGACAGAGGTAATTTATCCTGTCTCCTGGTAATGCATGCGTCATGCATGTCGAAAGGTATTGTATGCTCGTGATGAAATATTGACAGTTTTAGCACCGACGGCTTCTCAGGCGTGTGATTCGGGGAGGTGCAGATAATGATGCCGTTACGTCAAAGAAATACATGTGAATACAGAGTGTGAGAGAGAGAAAGAGAGAGAGAGAGATTGTATATATATTTGTATATGATAATTATTTAAAGTCGATTAGATTTTCACACAGGTCAGTGAAACTTAAGCTAACATCTCCGACTTACGAAGCCAGTACGGTGCTGTATGTCGAGTTAGAAATTGGCCGGGTCTTAATGTAAAATTGACAAGTATAATGAAGGTGCTCTCACAAATAATGGGTGTTAGAGTGCCCGCGCCCGCACACACACAGACACACACACACACACGTAACATCAATAATTGTATATTAATAGATCCATATATTTTAGTGGGTGCGATAATGTTTACTTTCTGTCTTTAGACTTGTGACTGTTCAGTAAGGTTGAATTTTGGCTTAAAAATAAACTTGTATCCTTTCTTGACATTTCAAATTGATCAACCACTTGGTGGAATAGGTGATCCATCCCTTCACTCACTTAGTGGAACAGGTGATCCGTCCATGCACCCACTTGGTGGAACACGTGATCCGTCCCTGCACCCAATTGGTGGAACAGGTGATCCCTCCCTGCACCCACTTGGTGGAACAACTGATTCCTCCGTTCACTCACTTAGTGGAACAGGTGATCCCTCCCTGCAACGACTTGGTGGAATGAGTGATCCCTCCTTGCACTCACTTGATGGAACGGGTGATCCCTCACTTCACCCACTTGGTGGAATGGATGATCCCTCACTGCACCCACTTGGTGGAACAGGTGATCCCTCCTTGCACTCACTTGATGGAACGGGTGATCCCTCCCTGTGCCCACTTGGTGGAATGGATGATCCCTCACTGCACCCACTTGGTGGAACAGGTGATCCCTCCCTTCACCCTCTTGGTGGATCAGGTGATCCGTCTCTGCACCCACTTGGTTGAACAGTTGATCCCTCCCTGGACCCAATTGGTGGCACAGGTGATCCCTCCCTCATCAGGTGTGTAATTGTGTTACACTCTATGCCATTTCGTGCCTGAATCAAGATGCAAATGTAGAATTTCGAAAGCATTACTAAAATGAGTTCGTTCCGTCTGATATTATGTCATGTCTGATGTTTGCCTTTTAGATAGAAAGAATATGATGATGATGATTGGTAGGAATATATTTTTTAACTTTTTTTTTATTGAAAGGACATAATGATAATGGTTTTTATTATTATTATTATTATTATTAGTATTATTATTATTATTATTATTATTATTATTATTATTATTATTATTATTATTATTATTATATTACTTGTGATATGCTTGTATCCTGCATACCAAGGCAAAACTGAGCATGCATAAATTTGAATTTGAGTTTGTAAAAAACAGAAACAAAAATGAAACCTCAAATTATAATTGAAAACACATGAATCAAAACAAATACTAAATAGTTGATGAAATTAGTTAACAAACAGCGCAAAGTAAATGTGCCGTAACGTGGTTGCTCAGTTATTATTATTATTCAGAAGATGAACTTTGTTCATAAGGAAGAAGCCCACAGGAGCCAAGCTGCCAAAGAATAGGGTGTTCATTAGAAGGACGTAAGAAAAGGCAGTTGGAAATGTAAAAAAGAAGAGATTGCTCATCAAAAAAGAAAAATAAATTAACTAATAAATAAATAAATAGATAAAAATTTGAGCAAATGATTACAATACAAGGAAAATGATATTGATGTTGTAAGAAATTGCATAAAATCATGGTATTCAAACGCTAGTGATTGTGTCTCATACAATGGCTGCACCAAGAATACGAACTTGTGCTGACATAAGGCCAGCTAAATCTATACCACCGAAAGATTGTGTCATTGCCCAAGCTTGGAGAACATTGGAGTAAATTTTTAAATAGTTCTTGTGACATGGCTCACTTGGAATGATGGTAGTTCCTCTATATTTTACATTTGTATTGTGTTTCTGCGCAAGCCCATATATATATATATATATATATATATATATATATATATATATATATATATATACACATTCATACATACATATATATATACATACATATATATATATATATATATATATATGTATATATATATATATATATATATATATATATATATATATATATATGTATATGATATGTATATACATAGTATATAGGTAAATTTATAAATAAGAGAATATATATATATATATATATATATATATTATATATATATATATATAAAAGAGACAGACAAACAGAGAAAGTAATGAACCATTTTGATAAAATCATGTAACGCCTTCTCGCTTGGCGTTTTCGACTAATGCAACAAATAAACTATCACCTTACTGTAGACTCCTAATATGTATTGGATAATCAGACTTGAAGGGAATCAAGGCAACACGGAAAATAAGAAAGAGATTGATGGACCCAACGATCCCCCATCTTTCCCCAATCCCCCAATTCACCTATTCCTTTGGCCCCGCCCCCCTTCACCACCCACCACCCCTCCCAGTAACCTGACTGCAGTAATATCAAACTCGAAGGGCTCCCGTAAATTTGGTCATAAGCTTTGGCACGTCAATTACTCACAAACAGTTCTTCAAAGTCTCCCAAGCTCTCATCATTTATCCCAGAAGAGAGAGAGAGAGAGAGAGAGAGAGAGAGAGAGAGAGACTGAATCTTGATTTGGCAGAGGAACAGATCTGCCTTTAAGACATCCATCTTTCCTAGAGGAGAGAAAGAGAGAGAGAGTGAGAGAGAGAGGGAGAGAGCGAGCAGAGCTAGAGAACAGTAGAAGCCGAAAAAAGCCTCTGAAAACAAACCGTGCTAAGACACCTGCAATTGAGATGAGATACAGCGGATACTATATCTCTGAAGATCGGCTATAAAATCGCTGATAAGTAACCATAATCCACAATAATTCGCGATAATTAGCAGCCTGCACGCAGCGGCGGTAAGGGCACCGTAAACTTCAAGAGATAACAAGCCGGCGTTGTCACGAAGTAAGAACACACACACACACGCACAAACACACACACACACACGGGAGAGAGACAGATGTAATAAAAAGGCTGTAATCACCTCGAGGATCTGGAATGGCTCTTGATCGCTCGTCCGCTGGCTCGTCTTTCCTCCGGCCTCGTTTCCAGCCCGGCCTCGTTTCCAGCCCTGGAGGCTTTGTATCAGCTCTTTTTACAACCTCTAGTTGTTGTTTTGTTGTATTTACTGTTGTTGTAGTGGTAGTTGTTGCTATTTGTTAGTTTTACTATTTTTGTTTTCCTTATCACATTCAAAAAATTTTTCCTCGATTCCTGTATTAACTAGCTTTGATTCTCTTCTCTCTCTCTCTCTCTCTCTCTCTCTCTCTCTCTCTCTCTCTCTCTCTCATACAGACACACACATTTATTTATTTTTTCGAATCTGTTTTCAAAAGAAGCTTTGATTTTTATTCAACCTCTCCCCCAAAGTCCCCCCCCAACCCCCCTCTCTCTCTCAGACGCCCTTTTGTAATACACTCTTTCAATATACTTCGTTTCATTCCCTTCATAATAATTTATAATTATATTGAGAGAGAGAGAGAGAGAGAGAGAGAGAGAGAGAGAGAGACAGACAGACAGACAGAGAGAGAGAGAGAGAAGGGCCAGCAGCGAAAGTTGTCACTCCCTACGATTTTCATCAGGCATTTAGAGATGATGGAGGGTACTGGCCCTGTGCGCCTCATCAGCTCAGCTGGTACTCACTTCAGTTGACCAACTACCATTTATATAATTCAATAATTAAATTAGCTTATGCCCAGTAATTATTAACGGTACACGTGAGATTTTACAGCCATGCTAAAAATATGACGTGACATGATTCTTTTTGCATCGTCCAGAATCTCAGACTCAATGTAACGTTACAGCATCTACATGCAATGTACTATAACTGAATCATGAGAATATGGAACGTGTTGAATATGTATATAAAGACAAGATCCACGCAGGAGAGAGAAACGATGGCGTTTTGCAAGGCCTTTCGAAGTAGTGTTAAACTTATTTTTTCCATTTCTAATGTCATACATGTCGGATAGTTTGCGAATTTACAGCTAGCGCTATTTTTCTTATGGTTATAGAAATATAATCCCTTTTTTGCGCTGATATAATCCGTGATCTGTGTGATTTGAACAGATTTTTTGTTGTTGCTTAGCTGAAAGCACGGTGTGATTAACGGTGCCATCAATGACATCGTGCTCAACATGCTCCTCAGTGGCGTGGTTGGTATGGTGTTGGCGTTCCACCTCGGTGGTCGCGGGTTCGATTCTCGGCCATTCCATTGAGGAGTGAGAGATGTGTATTTCTGGTGATAGAAGTTCACTCTCGACGTGGTTCGGAAGTCACGTAAAGCCGCTGGTCCCATTGCTGAATAACCACTGGTTCCATGCAACGTAAAAACACCATACAGACAAACAATCAACATGCTCTTCGGGCTGGTCAACCTAACTATAGGAGATTCACATCACCCGTGCATCTGATGTCTAGGCCAGTCCCTTACGACGCTCCTGATTGGCTTTTGATAAGCTAATCACTGGGCTGGAAACTCTCAGTCCCTCTCGAGAGTTCACATAGGCAGGATGTATGTTCCACCTTTCCTGAGGGGCACTTTTGAAAGACGTATCCCTCAGGAGAGGTGGAACATGCATCCTGCCTATGTGAACTCTCGAGAGAGACTGAGAGTTTCCAGCCCTTTGATTGGCTTATCAACAGTCAGTCAGGAGCGTCGTAAGGGACTGGCCTAGACATCAGATGCACAGGTGATGTGAATCTACTATACCTCTGCAGCATTATAACAGTAGACCCAATAAGCTCCAACAGTCATAACAATATTTTCAAAATAGGAATAGGAATTACAACAAGTTTTCTTTGAATGTTGAAGTTTTAGGCTGTGTTCAAGATGCCTGTATGTTGCGAAATGATATATAGGCCTAAAAAATAATCTAAGCGTTCTAAGATGATGATTATTTTATTCATGGGAGTGAATATTTTCACCGTGCGGTGATATTACACAACGTTATTTTCACCGTACGGATAACAAGAGCTTCGTTTATGGAATCATTCGTATGACTCTTTCTCTCTCTTTCTCTTGGCATCTCTTTCTCTCCCTCTCTTTCTTGTAAGTCTAACTCTAAATCTCTCTCTCTCTCTCTCTCTCATTATTCTCGCTACGGATAACCGAAGTTTTGTTCATCACTGGCGATAACAAACAGCCAGTAGTCAAACTAGTTTCAGGATTTCTGCAGGTTCATGTTTTGTAAACAGTAAAGACGACATACAGGCCGAAAAATCTGTCTTCAGGGATATTTTCTCCTCTGATACGGTCAGCCCTCCTGCGACTTCAGTTGGGTTATTTTGTGATTATATTTCTCCTTCCACCAAAGCAGTATCGAGAGTGAAACTTCTGTAGAAGTTGGTAACACCTTGGAGTTACATGCATCAACAGAACTACAGGAACATCAAGCCAGTTCATCTGCTGCCCAGGGACAAGACGACATACAGGCAGACACAACATCTGTCTTCTGGGACATTTTCTCCTCTGATACGTTCAGCTCATTTGATGAATTTGACTACCTTTTCAAGAAATATCAGAATCAGACTTGGTCCATGTTTCGAGTGAAGTCTTCTAGCTCCGTTATCCGTGAAAATAAGCGTCATCAGCATCAAATTCCATCTGAACTGAAGTACGGCTCTGCTTCATTCGTGTATGTAGCTACACTATGGAAATCCGAGCCGGAAAGGACTAGGCATAAGACAAAAACTGAGATACCTCCCTCGTGGCTGCAATGTGTTAGTGGTGCTAACCGCAAGTAAAAACAAGCTAGTTATTACAAAGACATATCTGCAGCATAATCATGAAGTCAGTGTAGCTTTACAGCCCTTCTATAGCCAGAAACGCAGACTGACAAGTTCAGAAATGGGAGACGTAGAGGATGTGAAACTTAACCCAGACAGCAAGCAATTAAAATCCTTTCTTCAGGGTAAATACAACAAAGCAGTAACCTTGCAAGATGTGCGAAATTTGAAGCGAAAGGTGCAAAGTGGGAATGGAATGTCAGATATTGGTAAGTTGACAGAAATAGTGGATGAAATTGTGAATGCAGGAAAAGGAAAGATAGATATATCACTGGATGAAAGTAGGGCCATCCAAATGATTGCATTTGCTTCTAATGAAATGATAAGCATGTACTGTAAATTTCCCGAAATGATTTTCATGGATGGAACTTACAAAATTAACAAATACAATTATATTCACTCTACATGATTCTAGTCCAAAACAATCTAGGTCGTGGCAGGGCTGTTTTTTACGCATTTTTAAGAAGTGAAACAGCAGACATGATGCTGGAGATAATGTCACCGTTTTGTAGGATGATGGAGAATATTAAACACACAAAGACAGTTATGACTGACAAAGACCTGAACGAAATTCAAACAGTCCGTGCCTTACTTCTGAAAGCAGACGTATTACTTTGCAAGTTTCATGTATTGCAATACGTCAAGAAAAAGGTGTCTGAACTTGTGCTTCCTGTTCCTAAAAAGAATGAAATCTTTGGTACTCTGAAACAGCTTGTGTATGCCCATAATGAAATCTCCTTTCAGTCAAAATTGTCTGTGTTAGAAGAACAAGATTCAAGTATGTTTCAGTATGTATGTGCAAATTGGGTAAACTGTAAAGAAATGCGGGTCACGTACGTCCGTTCTACAAAATTAACATTTGGAAATGACACTAATAATCACATTGAACAGAAAACGGTAAACTAAAGCACTTCCTAACCTCAACTACATCGATGTCTGAATGCATTCGTAAAATTATGCTTCATAATTCCATCTTAAATGATGAACGAGCCTATAAGCAGTTTTTGCAGACATGTACATCTGTTGACAATGGAGTTCATGATGTTCTAATCAACAAAATATACAGACAGTTCACGGAACATGCAGTTAAACAAATGGTGAAACACCATAAGCTATCTAAACCCTTAGGTTCTTTTTCCATCACATTGGATTCGCCAGGCCTCTTTGTTGTGAATATAGGGTCTACTGACCACAAAGTGACGAGAAATGGTGAAACAGGTGCTGAATTCAGTTATTCCTGCACTTTTTATTGCCAACATTTCTTGCCATGTAATCACATTATTGCTATTGTAAGACAAGAGAACATTGATGTTTCTACTATCAACAGGCATTCACGATGGCGGACAGAGAATACTATGATTCCTACACTGGCATTAGAATCCGAGACCTCCATTACACATATTACAGGGCCGAAGTGTCCAATGACCCCTGCCCAAAAATTCCGAGAGTCAAGAAACAATGCAGCGACTCACAGCGGTGCTAACTAATAGTGGAACTGAAGTGTACAGTAAGTTCCAAAACTGAAGCGACAAATTTCAGAGAATTTCGTTCGAAATTCACTAACTGGCAACTACAACTCGTAGCTGAAAAATATATATTTTTTCTACAGTGAAAGCTCTATAAAGCAAAATAAAGCTAACATATGATGCACAAATATCAAATCTATGATATTTATAACAATCATAAGAAAAAATTATGTTAATAGTAATTATTTTAAAGTATAGCAATTACTTCAAACTATAGAAACGAAACAATTTGAAATTCTCGTTCAACACAGGATTACCAACATTACCACTGTATATTTCGAGCAATGTGGAAACAAATATTTAATATTATAGTGTATTATCAATTATTTTAGCGAAGATGCATAAAACCATGCAATTATCAATAGAATGTGAAGGGAAAATCTCCGCGACATTAAACATAATCAACCATGAATGCACCTAGATTCAATGGAGAAGTTGAGGGTGGTTGGTAGTTCTGATTCTAGCTTCTAGGACCGAGCATAAAACACCATCTTCGAGAAAGGCTCTAACCTCTGCTGCTACCTTCAGGTGACTAGGCCTAGTTCCGGGCATTGCAAGGCTTACAATGCAGGGCCACTGTCTGTTATTAAGGCAAAGATAGAACCTTCAGGACCGACACCAGGACCTGTCCTTGCACCTGGGAAACAGACTCGCTATATAAAAAATAAGAAAGTCGGTCGCAAGCAACCAGAACACCCGTAAAATCACCATCTGGTTAAGTAGGGAGACGACAGACCGCAACCACCCCTTCCCCCCTCTACCTCTACCTCTACCCACAATACTAACTCCACCTTTTTCACTTCAACCTATTACCTCAAATCTTCGAATCATATCCCAACCGTGAAATTTAAGACTGAATTTGCGTAAGTTGGCGTATCATAAGGGAGTGATATCACCCAAATTCATATTTCCACTGACAACCAGTAATCAGCTCGATCCAGTCAAGTATTATTGCATATCAGAAATTTATGAGTTTTTTGGGGATAATCTTTTTGGGGTATATATATATATATATATATATAATATATAATATATTATATATATAATTATATATATATATAGATATAATCTAATTATATTATATATATATATAATATATACTATATATATATATATATATAAAGAAGCACCCGAGCATGACCAATAGGCCTAGTGCTCGATTCCTAAAACAGACCTCTGGTTATTCCCGATAGATAAAAACGTCCAGAGAGAGAGAGAGAGAGAGAGAGAGAGAGAGAGAGAGAGAGAGAGAGAGAGAGCATAACAGGGGATACTCGAATTGAAATAATGCTCGCCAAGCATATTCACACTCCGGATCGTATGGACAAGAATAGTCTCAATTATGCACTAAAAAAAAAAAGGTGGAAACCTACGAAAATACTTGTCTGGTGCGACCCTGAACCCAATTCCGCATGCAAATATTTGCACTATCGAGAAATTCCATGAAATTATTAACTAACAAGCTGGAAAATATATTTCCTTGATTCTTGAAATAGGCCTAACCATGTAACGAACGCTAAACGTGCACATAACTTGGATTTTTTTTTTTTTTTTTTTTTACACCAACTTGTCTTATTTATATTTCATTTAATCAGATGCTAAACTTCTCTGTGCTTTATCAAAAGAAATCATAATAACTTTCGATATAACGCTATAAAAGTAGAAAGTTAATTTACAAATATTAGGCCAATGCTTATGCACACGGTTCCTGCTGCCACTCTATGGTGAACACTTCATATCACACTTTGGAAGCCGCAGATGTTTCTTTGGGGAGATTCTTTTTTTTCTATTAATAAACAATTACTGAACTAACATTGATCATTCACTGGGGAAATACTTTGTGCGCTTATACTGTTAATCACTGATACGTATTATCAGGTAAATAGGATGACAATAATTGGAATAAAATATACTAACTGGCAACCCCATGAGTTTCTATAGAAGTACGATCAATTCTGAGATTTGTCGCTTCACTTCTGGAACTTACTGTACAAAGCACGACTTGATATGCTGAAACGTATTCTTACTTGCTGGGAACAGGGTCATGAATACCAAAATGATGATAGTCAGCAGATGCCAAGCACATCAACTTCACCAACGTCACAAACACCAGCTTCACCGACGTCACACACACCAGATTCACCAATGTCACATACACTAGCTTCAACGGTCACAACAGCAGACTCCCAAGGATTACAGCTACTGTATGCTCATCTTCCTACGGTAAAAATGAGAGGTCGTCCCAAAGAGTCAAGGGTATTAGGACGATTTAATAATTCAAAAGCTGCTAAGGCTGGAGTCAAACGGAAAGCAAACAACGTGTCCACAAAGAGAAGCAAAAGAACGAAAATGTGTAACGAGTCAAATGATGTGTAATGTTATGTATAACACTTACATACTAATTCATTCTGCTCCACTAAGACTTTAAATCTATATGGCACAATGTATATTTGTATAATAACTTGATTTTAATGTGGAAAAAATGTATTTTTATAAGATACCATTCATTTGTGTGAAGTAAATTTTTTACTCTTAAATTCCTTTTAACATCCTAAACTGCAGTTGCTAAGTATCTATTAATTCTTATAGATTCTCGGTGAAAATAACAAAAACAATATTATCACCGATCGGTGATAACAACGCCAGTGTTCTTATCACTGTGCGGTGATTATAATGTAATCAGTAGTATCACTGTACGGTGATAATACACACAGCCTTTGTTTATATGGAGAAGCTTGCTATTAATCGAAGTATCTATTAGCATTGGTATCAAGGCATATGGAACACTTGTTTGAACTGGCTTAGAATATTATTTTCTTAGAAGTCTTTCCGCTCGCTTTTGGTGAATAATTTATTCGTCCATCAGGTAACTTGAAGTGCAAGAATGTGTAGATAACTTCATATGCTTTCTGGCCAGAAATTTGTAATATAGAAATGTGAATGCTAAGTATCATATGTTTATGGTAAGTCAAGAAATCCAACACACTTAGGCTTAGAAACAAAATCTTGGCTTTAACAAAGGAATAATTGCATAGGCAAATATTTGCTAGTAAGCCAAAATTTTTGGAGTGGTTAAGAAATGTAGCTTAAATAATTTTTTTAATGAAAATTCAAATATTCCTTTAATCAGTATAAAATAAATGGTTTTCAAAATGATTTTATTGTCGCTATTCATTGTAGACCTAAGTTTACATCAGGTGGTTCATGTCGCCCCACCACTTTAAGGCAAGGAGTATACAAGCCACACTGTGGCGCCACAGAGTGGCGTCGGTGTGTGGTAGGGATGTGGCTTCCCTTAGGTTTCCATTGTGTATAAGCGGTGGCGGGGATCAGCCACAGTCGCTTGCCACAGACGCTCGTGTGCTCAACATAGCTTGTAAACGATGGAAACATATGGGAAGCCACATTCCCGCCACACACCGTCGCCACTCTACGGCGTTACCGAGTGGCTCGTGTACTTCTTGCCTAATGGTTGTGTCTCACACGCTCCGCTCACCCGTTGATATCGGTGGATGTATTCTACTTTTGTATTTACTTATTTACTTTTTTTTCAAGCATTGAGGCGTAAAAAGAGTCAAACAGAACTATTTGAAATTTTATGGTTGCATTGGAAGCAATATTAATATTAAGGCAAATTTTTCCGTTTTTTATTTAACATTTGAACTGAGGTTTGATAATGACTTTTGTTATTTATTTATCTATTTATTTATTTTTTTGTCAAAGGCACCGGCAATGAGTGAAAACGTTTCGTCACTATTCCAAAATTTGGCTACACGTGATATTTTCTTATAGGTTTGAATGATAGGACAGATTTCACTCCTATGAAAAATAGCATGACCTTATTGTATGCAATAGTCGTGTTTTGCATTGAAATAATAAATAAATGTTGAATATGTTAGGTTGCCAGTTAGTGAGTTTTGAACGAAATCCCATGCAGCCATATAAGCATCAGTCTGAGCATAGCTGTGTTATTAATATCTTGTATTTTTATTAACCTTAAATCTTTGTGGTGTGAATTTGTTCATTCATGAAGGCGCGCACTGTCTCATTTTCCAAGCTATTATATGTACATTCTATTAGCTCTGGCAGTGGTAATAGAGGTTGATTACTTCTTTAGATGTTGCAGCACTAGTTGGCTTTTAGACATTCCAGTAGCTCTTGCAATATTAGATAGCCACTAAACATTGCCAGGAGCCATTTAGCGCGGGAAAGCTGATAAATACTGGTTTTAGTTCCTGCCAAGCTAAATAGCTGTCAGACTATTACTTATTCATGTCGATATTGCAAAGCCAGATAGCTTTTTAATATAAATTCAGTTTTAGATGGCTAGAAAGCTATTGAATATTCTCCTCTCACAACGCCGGTTAGTTGTCAAACGTTTCTTTAGCACCTCAACTGTTCGGTATTCTTAAATATTATCTTTAGCTTTCGCAAAACCAGAGCTGTTAAGCAATTCTTTAGCTTTTACAACTATAGATAATGTTTAACAGTCCTTTGCCTTTCACAGTAATAAAGCTGTTATACTATCATTTAGCTTTCACAACACCAGAGCTGTTATACAATCATTTAGCTTTCAGAATATCAGGGCTGTTATACTGTCATGTAGCTTTCACTATACTAGAACTATTATACTATCATTTGGCTTTAACAACGTCAGAGCTGTTTTACTATCATTTAGCTTTCACAACACCAGAGGTATTATCTTATCATTTAGCTTACACACTACTTGATTTGTTTTGAGGATAATTGAAAACCTGGCAGTGGCAGAAAGGAATGTAAGATAGCAAAACAAGGGAAGTAGTTGATTCACATAGATATTTATAGTAAATGAAAACATGAAGGGGGAGTAGATATTTAAAGTAAATGAAAATTGAAGGGGGAGTGACAGAAAGAAAGAGTAAATGAACAGCTGAACAATAAAGGTAAATGTATCTCTGTTAAACGCTTGCGGGTTAATAGGATTGTGTAGAGAAGCTAAAGTTACACAGCATGAAGTGTGAATGTTGACTTCCAGTGAGAGAGAGAAATTGAACAGTTTGGATGTCGTCAGTTGAATATTTGAAAAATATTCATGTGGATAGCAAGGTATACGAATCGTAGATATAAAATGCGCATAATTCTGACCTTTTTTTTTTTTTTTTTTTTTTAAGAACCTAAGGAATGAAAAACTAAGTAACGATTGGCTGCATAATATGTACAAGATGTGTTGCAATGGAAGGACTATAGTAGTTTTCTCGAAATGATAGAGTATGCACAATGATGGTATAATGCGTATAATGGAAAGATCCAACGTGATGCCGATGAGTAGTTTTAGTATTCTGTATGTATGTATATTATATATATACATACACACACACACACACACATATATATATATATATATATATATATATATATATGTGTGTGTGTATATTTATATATATATATACATATATGTGTGTGTGTGTTTGAAGCAACTAAAATTAAATTTATATCAGTGCCATATATCTTTATATACATAAGTATATTTTATATACTTATGGTTATAATATATACATGAGTATATATAACCATGTAAATGTACACACACACACACACACACACACACACACACACACACACATATATATATATATATATATATATATATATAGTATGTGTGTATCCGTGTTTAATTGCTAACCCATAACGTGTACTCACTTATTACATCAGCGATGATTCGAAGTTTAACACCTTTCAGGCATGAGAATTTATCCTGTTTATTTTTTCCCCTGCCCCTGCGTGCATTTAATGATTATTTCCACACTGGATAAGCATAAACATTTACTTGACGTGCTATCAAAATATTAAAAGGAAGAGGTAGCCATTAGTGGCGGCCGAGAATGCAGCCCAGGCACTGGCGTTGAAGAAGAATTTACCCAGGGTCGGTCGGTCACCACAACAAGCATCGGTATTACTTCTTGGCTCCTGAACGCTTAAATATCCTAACGACGCTGCTAATTGTCTTTTTAAAATGCTCAATGACCACTTAGCAGGATAACTACCGTCCATGCATAGATGCTACGTAATCACCCACGTCAGCTTGATGATACCCTCTCGCGTTTTTCGTATCGACAAACTCTCTTAGTCTCTCCATTGCAAGATTTATGACGTTGGGAGCGAGAGGCCGAGAGAGATGGGCAGGGGGCAATGGGGGTGGGGAGGGTGGTTGATGATGTTGGTGGCAGGGTTACGGTGGAATAGCCTCTTCGAATTGCGTTCGAGACATTCTTTTATTGGTATTAAAACTGTAATTGATTTGGTTCGACATGGCACATCACCCATATACGAGCGCATATTTGAGTGTATATATATATATATATATATATATATATATATATATATATATATATATATATATATATATATATATATATATGCGAGTGAGGAACGAGTGGCAGAGGAAAAGATTCCGGATGTTTTAGCCAATTTCGAGGGAAACCAATAAGATTAATCTCAGTTTCTTATGGCTCTCAACTATAGACAACCACACACAAAATTATATATATATGATATATATAAATATATATATATATATATATACATATATACATATATCATATATATATATATATATATATATGTATACATATATATATATATATATATATATATATATATATATATATATATATATCAACATGACGATAGGCTATTCGCAGTAGGAATAAAGTTACTTATATTTAATGCTGTCTTCTTCTGGTATTATATATATATATACATTATATATATATATATATATATATATACATACATACATACATATATATAATTATACATTTGTGCGTTTATAGTTGAAAGACGAAATTATGTGAGAATGGTCTTGATTGGTTTCCCTCGAAATTGACCAAGACACCCGCAATGTTTTCCTCTGCCGCTCCTTCGTCACTTTCAATTTTCTCCTATTATTAAGTTTTATGACTCCCTTGGTACTCATCATCAGGAGAATATAAATTTTGCAATGCTTTACGTTTTTGTTTTATTATTTTTTAATCTTATAGACCGCAAATAACTATGGTTGATGACCGCAAGGGCATGTGGTCGTAATAACCTTTTTGTCAAACAATAGACCATGCCTGATATTGGTGGAGGATAATTCCTTTGATAGAAGACAGTGGAGAAGTCGCATCAGGCAACCGACCCCTTAATGTAGGGATATCGGTGGGAAAGAACAACGCAACTGTTGCTTTAGAAAAAACTGCTTTTCTAAACCTCCCTCCCTGTTCATAACGCAATGATTAGTTAGATATGGATGAAGATAGTAGGGCAAGTTCCATTATCAAAGGAAGCCAGCTCAAGACTTGACAGAGTTAAGCAAAATCAAGTAAAATTATACTTGCCAACATAATTCACTGTTGTTATAAATTATATTATTATTATTATTATTATTATTATTATTATTATTATTATTATTATTATTATTATTATTCATGAAATAGCATATGAAAACAAAGGAAACAAATTTTCGAAAAATCTTTAAAAAGATTCAATTTCCTGTAAGATTAAAAAATAAAAAACACGAAGAGTTAGTTATTCTTTTCGTATGGGAAGAGAAAGGGAAGACCTCCCCATACATGATTCGAAAACGGATTAAAAGAATATGGTAATAATTATGTAAAAACGAAGTGAGGGCGTGTGTGTGTTTTCGACTCTACAGACCGTTTTTACCATTCGTTTTGATGTAGAGCTATTTCTAAGCGTGAGTTTTGAAGGTGAGTCAGAATCTGGAGCACTGATTCAAACGGAATGTTCTGAAATTTGAAAAGTAGTTTGTGGTAGTTGTCAGGAGGGTGGTGCCATCACTGCACCGCACCTGATGCTCTGTAGGCATTACTTAGGGCTCTTTGCAGCGTCCCTGCAACCCCTTTCATGCCTTTTAACTTTGCTCCTTTCATATCATCTTTCTTCCGTCCTACTCTCCATCCTCTCCTAATGCAAAAGTTTCTTCTCTGTCTGGTTTTTAAGTATCTTGAAGTTTTTGTTTTGCGTACTTTGTATGTTGGTCATTCTTTTTATAGTCAAAATGATTTACCTGGCGACTGTTGTCATTATGAGTCTTACCTACAATGACAATTATATATATATATATATATATATATATATATATATATATATATATATATATATATATATATATATGAAAGGAGCCCATAAAAACACTAAAATATAGAGAGAAAAGTACTATATTTCAGAGACTGCTGTCTCCCTCTTCAGGTAGATGAATGAGAAAAGTTTACAGAAAAGGTGGTATTTATACCAAGAGGTCCATCCACAGGCAAGCCAATTTAGGTCACCCCTGCTGATAATCTTCCTTTAATCTTCTCAAGTGTTGGTTGAATGAAAATCTTGTTGATCGTATCTGAATCCCATGCTCCTTTTGAGATGTTCATTACCTGCCTCTCTTTTATTAAGGCCGATTCCATCATTGGACTCTTGTACCGGCAGTTGCTGCTATAAAGGACACGTGCCAAATTCCAGTTTATTCTATGGTTATGTTCATTTATATGGTTGAAAATAGCTGAGTTCTGTTGCCCATACCTAACTGACCGTTTGTGTTGTATTAATCTGTGGGAAAGTGATTTACCTGTAAATCCGATCTAAGATTGGTCACAGTCCTGGCATGGGATTTGATAAACCCCAGTGTCCTTGGGAGATGTCTTTTGTTGGACGTTAATCAGGGATTTGGCTAAGGTGTTTGGGTAAGTAAATGCAAAAGGGTTAGATTTTCCGAGGGTCTGAGTCACCTTCGTAATTGTGTCCAGGTGTGGAATTTTCATTTTATTGTTGGGTGTATCTCTGGTCTTGTCTTTAGGGGGTCAGTAGAAAATGACGTTTGCTTTGTTAATTGCTTTCTCAGTTATATTGTCTCTCTATATTTTAGTGTTTTTATGGGCTCCTTCTATTAGATGGAATTCTGTTGTAACAGAACAGTTTTACCAGTCACACACACACACACACACATATATATATATATATATATATATATATATATATATATATATATATATATATATGTCATTGTAGGTAAGACTCATAATGACAACAGTAGCCAGGTAAATCATGTAGCCTATAAAAAGAATGACCAACATACAAAGAACACAAAACAAAAACTTTCAGATACTTAAAAACACGATCTATGTCCGAAGTAATTGGAATTTCTCAGATGGATTCGTTCATAGAGATCTGGAAGATAGAAACAGTTGTATCATAGTGAACTGCAAGGTTTTCCTCCTGTTACACCGTTCAAACTTTTTGCTCTTAATTTACACTTTCCGCGCTGAATGATCGTTCTATTCCGTTCCAATAAATGTTTATGTTAAATGAACATGATGGAAATCAATTGACTCCCTGTCCTGTTTGTGCTTGGGAACATGGGACGAATGATAGCTTTAAAAAAGTACCCAAGATTATACCTGATCGCTTGTTCAAGTCTAGATAAAATCAGTGAGTGATTCATCAGTCATTATTTCGCGTAGTGCCCTGGGTATAGAAGCAAAGAGAACAAGTCGGCATTTTCGTGCTGTTAGGAGTATTTTGAATGTCGTTACGCGTTTTTGTACTGTTAGAAATCTATTGAAAATTACAGTACGGTTTCGTACTATTAGAAATATGTTGGAAATTGTAACGCGTTCTTATTATGTTAGAAACATGTTGAAATTGCCGACTGTTAGAAATTTGACCATTGCAACGCATTTTTTGTACTGATATAAAAATGTTGAAAATTGCAAAGCTTTTTGTACTGTTAGAAATATTTTGAAAATCGCAACGCAGTTTTGTACTGTTAGGAATTTGTTAAAAATTGCAGCCTATTTCTATACTGTTACAACTATTTTGAAAACTGTAACGTGTTTTTGTGTTCTTAGAAGAAGTAAGCTGAATATTTCATTGCGTTTTTGTACTGTTAAAAGTATGTTGAATATTTTAACTCATTCTTGAACTGGTAGGAATTATTTGAAAATTTCAATGCATTTTGATAGTTAAAATTATGTTGAAAATTACAACGCGTTTTTGAACTGTTAGAATAATTTGAAAATTTCAATGTAATAACTGAACTGTTAGAATTATGTTGAAAGTTGCAACGGGCTTTTGAACTGTTTGCATTATGTTGAAAATTGCAAAACATTTCAGAACTTAGAATTACGTTGAAAATTGCAACGCATTTTGGAACTTAGAATTATGGTGAAAATTGCAACTGAAAATTACAACGTGTTTCTGAATTTTTATAAATATGTTGAAAATTACAATACGGTTTTCTACTGTCAGAAATATTTTAAAAATTGCAAAGAGGTTTTGTACTGCCAGAAGTATGTTGAAAATTGCAAAGCGTACCTTTGAGGCGATGCTGGACTCCCCTTTTTCTGTTGCTCGTGGGAACTGAGCGATCTCTTAATGTTTATTATAATTTCTAAATATTATTATTATTATTATTATTATTATTATTATTATTATTATTATTATTATTATTATATTTGATGCTTTCACGGCATTGGAGTCTAAAGATCTTTGGTCACGTCCTCAGTATTTATTGTAGAATGTACTATTGCCGCGAAGTCTGTCATGGTCCATTTATTTCTCCTTCAAATGCATGCATTGGCTATGTTTCAATTCTTCAGCACCCTCCCTTGGGAGATGAGAGGTGATTAATTTCACGTATAGATGACATGTTTCAAGAGAAGGAATTCTCTCTCTCTCTCTCTCTCTCTCTCTCTCTCTCTCTCTCTCTCTCTCTCTCTCTCTCTCTCTCTCTAAAACGTTGTGGTAATCCCCAGTTAACTTGTGATTGTTGTATGTACATTCCATCCTCTCCTTCCACCTCTCTCACACCTACAAAACAACGACCGACTGATGTTGCTTTTTTTTTTCTATTTTGCTGTTGTTGTCCTCTGTAAATTCTGAACGCACTTACTGTTCATGTAGATCCATATCACCTTGTTAATCACACCTGCATCATCGGCGGCCCCGTTTCTACCGCGCCTTTATCAGGAGGAATCTCCCTCAGACATCACGGATGAGTATCTTACCTCGGGAGGATTCCTCCTTCGTCGGAGGATCTCCTCCTCGGGAGGAGGAGGAGGAGGAGAGCAGAATTAGCGGGAGCTGCAGCATCCTAACCTCAGGTATCCCAGAAATAGTATAATCCTCCTTTAAATTAACACCTTGGTTCACGAATTGCGCCACCCAAGGTATTAATCGGGGATGCATGACCCTGCCCTTCACCCCTTCCATGACCTCCACCACACCCTCCCTCCCCCGCCCCCGTCACCCCCTCTCCCTTCCCACCTCTTTTCCATGTCTCTCCCCCTCTCCCCCCCCGGTCTACGACCACCACAACCTCATCCCCACACCCTTGACGTCTGTCCGTATATATAAGAAAACGAAGACGGGAAAAACGAAATGATAAAAAAAATGATAGAGAGAGAGAGAGAGAGAGAGAGCTCTTCTTGTTATCTGTTTTCCTATTGGTTGTCGCCTGTTCTCCTTGTTAGAGGTGCATTCAGTGGTGGTCTCCCTCAGCCCCGGGGCCAGCACTGTCAAGTAAGCATGTTGATAGGTTTACGCTTTAATTCAATAAAGGAGGTGAAACGGAGAGAGAGAGAGAGAGAGAGAGAGAGAGAGAGAGAGAGAGAGAGAGACTACTTCGGCAGTGGGACGGGGCGGGGATTGGGGGGTTGGGAGGTTTTCTTAGGGTGAGGCGAGCTGAAGAATGATTAAAAGTTGGATCAAGGGAAATTACTTGTTGTGGAGGTTAGGAGAATCTAGTGGATTTTGATATGGGTAAAATTATCCGACGGGATTTGTTTGAAAGCTGACGGCTCCGTTGATAAGGCGGTGAGGTGGTGGCGAGACGATGGTAATTACCTTCGTTATTTTATTATTAATTATTATTAATTATTATTGATTATTATTATTATTATTATTATTATTATTATTATTGTTGTTGTTGTTGTTGTTGTTGTTGTTGTTATTGATTTGCCATAACAATGACATTTACGGTTGTAGTAACAATAATCTTATAAAAATATGGTGACATTTTCCATTTTTGCAGTTACGAATATAAATGGTAGAGAGAGAGAGAGAGAGAGAGAGAGAGAGAGAGAGAGAGATATTTTAATTATTCTTATAACAAAAATATTATGGTCTTTCTCCAGTTCACACCAACGCTAAGTTAAGATTCACGGTTCCTTGATATATCAGATAACTTGGTATATACATATTACATATATATAATATTTATATATATATATATATATATATATATATATATATATATATATATATTATGTATGTGTGTATATATACATAGAGAGAGAGAGAGAGTGAGAATATATAAACGGTCATATCATTAATTTCATGTTACCGTTAGCGAAAACTACGATTTCAATGAGAGAACTTCTTGGTATTATTCTACGAAAAAATTATTCTTTCTCTGTTTCGAATGCACATGGCAAATGGTATAAAAGAGAATAAGAAAAGAAGAAGAAGAAAAAAAAAGACTACTAATCTGCGTGAGACCCAGAAGGGTTTTCTTTCCCACGTAAAATGAAAGTCAAAATGCCTTTGGAATGACGGGGCACTTTTTGTGAAAGTTAGAAATTTTTTTTTTTTAATATTTTGACTTTGGAAGTCGAACGGATCGTTTACTTACTGTTATCACTGCTGTGGGAAAAGAGTTCGGTATATGTTATCATTTATGGGAGTCTGATAGTTAAGACAAATGTATAAGTATTTATAAAAAAAATCGTAATATATATAGTAATAATAATTTTTAACTTTTACTACATATTTACACGTACCCCTTTGTAGATTTCTAGATTTCCTCACCATCCAGTGACTCAAGCTATTATAAGATTTTTATGAATAATAGTAATACCTTTATTTCTGCTCAGGGATCTATAGAGATAAACAGTGTAGAGACAGTATAGAAAACAGAATAAAGATACATGGGATAAGAAGTCTATCAAAATAATGGGCTAGCGCATTTGTGGATTTCTGGAGAGAAATGCATTAAATTTCGTTGGGTGAAAGTGTTGCAGGGATACAGTGTTGTACACACTCGCGGAAGGATTCTAGAGATACTGCGAAACATTGTATTTCTGTTTGAATGTGAAACTTGACGTGTTTATCGGGGTGCGGAAAATAGATATTTCAGATGTTGCAAGCCTGACATTTAGCAAATTTGCATATGCTGTTTATATATATATATATATATATATATATATATATATATATATATATATATATATATATATGTATATATTATATATATGATTTTCTAGACGACTCTTTGGCAATCAATATCCGAAAATAGAAGAAGACTAATTTAGTACTTTTACAAATTTCTCAACTTTCTCACAATTGAGAAAGGGGCTGAAGACCAAACTCAACTCAACATGAAAAAACTTACCCGTCTATCTATGGAAATGAGCATAATACGTTTTGTCTCTGCCGTTTTTTTTTTCCTCTTATGCCAGAAGTTTCGACCATATGCGTACTAATGTGATTAAGAGCGTGACTGAACCTGGGTGTATGTGGCTCCCAAGGTCCAAATACGCACATGTCCGTGCACTTAATGTAGGAAGGCATCCCGGTAATATGCAGGTGAGTGCTGGGTTCCTCACCGAAGGGATGCATTTGTCAGTGATTGGCCATAGGAAGGTCTCATCTAGCGTGTAATACCCTCTCTATTAATTAATAATTATCTTTCATTAATGGTGTAATTATTTCTCGCACTCTTGTAATTATGCCGTGGCCGGTGCTGGTGGGTGGCGGATGGACAGGCTCTCTCTCTCTCTCTCTCTCTCTCTCATCTCTCTCTCTCTCTCTCTCTCTCTCTCTCTGCCCAGAGAGTGGCAGGGAGGGAGGCTGGCCGGTGCCCCGGGATGCCCCAGTATGGGCGAGTGCTCACTGGAAGGAAGGGCAATAATGCAACGAAGTCGGGTTGTTTATGGCGCACGCACCCGAGCACACTCTCATGCAACGCTCATCTCACAAAGTGTGTTAAGATATATATATATATATATATATAATATATAAATAATATAATAAATATATTATAATTATATACGGGTTCAGAGTTTTCTATTTTATTTCTGTCCTATGCAAACGTTCCTCCTTTATGTTCCTGGGATCATAGTATTTCAAATCATTATAACAAACTGCTTCATCAGTACAGTTTCTTAGGTCCTTGATGAGCATGTATTTAAAATGTTCCAGTTGTGGTCATTGAATATTTGCATGGACGCTTATCTATAGCGCTAAAGGTAAAATGTGCTCATAGCCTATTTACATGCTGATGATAACTGGATTTTTGTAAGAAAACCGAAGCAGCCTTATCTACTTGTATTGGAGGTCGAGGGGCTGCTTGATAAGATTGTAATTCGTGGGGTCAAAGGATGTATTTGAAAAGGTGGTGTATCTTTTTTTTTAATGCCCGTGGCTCCTCTGGACTCTCTCTAGTAGATGTTGTGACTATATTCTCTCCGTTGATTGAAAGTTCCTGTAAAATTTTCTCAGCCATATCTCTGTTCATTTGTGCTGTGTTAAATTTCCTCGTTGGACGAGTGGGTCACGTGCTCGCTTACCGATTTCGTATTCCGAGTTCGCTTCTCCGCTCTGCTAAAAAGAATCAGAGGAATGTATTTCTGGCGTTAAGAAATTCATTTCTCCATATAATTTGGTTCGGATCCCACAATAAGCTGTAGGTCCCGTTGCTAAGTAACCAATTGGTTCCTAGTTACGGAGAAATATCTAATCCTTCAGGCCAGCCCTAGGAGAGTTTTTAGTTAAACAAAGATATGCTTAACTTTTTTTGCGCTGTGCTGGTCTTTGGGATACCAAGTGTCATGTCTCTTGACAAATTTCACTTCTGTGTCTGTGCGGTACTTCGTTTACACTGGACTGTTTATTTTGTTTAAAAATACATCAGTGACGTTTAAAATATTAGAAAACGAAGGCGTTGTGTGATTTGAATCAGGGACTTCCATGATATTTTGTGGTTTGCAGGACCTCTGATAAATTTAATTTCCTTTTATGAACCTGTTAATCCTCATAACGATATTAGATTACAAAATGTGAAATGTATATATAGCTCATACACACACACACACACTCACACACAAGCGTGAGTGAGTGTGAGTGTGAGAAGGGAACAGCTTTAGAGCCATTTTATGATACTTCCACAGTGCCTCTGTTAACCTAAGCAGTCAACTAGGTAACTGGCAATTAGTCCACTATGGCGAGTCTCAGCTATAGGTTGAACAAGGGACTGCAGTTAGCAACCGCATCCCTAAAAGACTGCCAGAGAACTGGCAAGTTAATGCACTTTGAACTTTTCCCTCTACAGGGAAAAAATTTGTTGAAAACCGAAAGGGTAACGACAGGAAGCCGTTTGGCGCCATAGGAAAAATAAGGTAATTGTCAGTGCCACAATCAAACTTAATTAATGAAAGGTGATCAATCCCATTGTAGACGGTTTTTACAACACGAACATTGGTTGCTTCATAGACCTATACAAAAAAGTCTCATCTGGAGGGCTTCGAGGCCCCTATAAACACTGCGTCGTTCTCTCTCTCTCTCTCTCTCTCTCTCTCTCTCTCTCTCTCTCTCCTTAGGTAGGTAATCGCTACGTAGTGTGTAAATTGTGGCCGTATAAGTTACATTCGCGTGTGACTCATGAAAAATCTGCTCAAACTACAGCAGTTGCGATGAAGATAAACAACTATTTCGTGCGTGTGTGTGTGTTGTGTTTTAACGCTTTCCACTATCTACAATATTGTTTTTCCCTTGTCGTTGCTGATACCAAACCTGCCTCTTACAAGACCTGTCTTTAATTCGATGAGCACCGTACACTTACTGCCCTGAGCAAGTTGTTCCGCTTACGCGTGGTCTTAAAGACGGGAAAAAGTGGCCTTCCTTTAGTCAGCGCTCAGGGCGCGGGGGGGGGGGGGGGGGGGGGGAGAGATGGGAGTCATCATGTAGGCAATAAAAAGGGAAAGGAGGGAAACAGGCCACTTTTCCCGGCTCGGTAGACCTTGGAGACAAAATATTTTCTTTGTGTAATAAA
>NC_061092.1:34196597-34279097 GCF_015104395.2 Macrobrachium nipponense | reverse complement strand
ATCACACTCTTCTGCATGAGTCCTGGAGCTACTTCAGCCTCTAGTTTTTCTAGATTCCTTTTCAGGGATCTTGGATCGTGCCTAGTGCTCCTATGATTATGGTACGATTTCTACTGGCATATCCCATATCCTTCTTATTTCTATTTTCAGATCTTGATACTTATCCATTTTTTCCCTCTCTTTCTCTTCAACTCTGGTGTCCCATGGTATTGCGACATCAATGAGTGATACTTTCTTCTTGATTTTGTCAATCAACGTCACGTCTGCTCTGTTTGCACGTATCACCCTATCCGTTCTGATACCATAGTCCCAGAGGATCTTTGCCTGATCGTTTTCTATCACTCCCTCAGGTTGGTGCTGCGTACCACTTATTACTGCAAGGTAGCCTGATGTTTCTTCTTGCACAGGCTCCAGTGGAGGGCTTTTGCCACTGAATCATGCCTCATTTTGTACTGGTTCTGTGCAAGTGCTGGGCATTCTCTTGCTATGTGGTTTATGGTTTCATTTTTCGTATTGCACTTCCTACATATGGGGGAGAGATGTTATTTCCGTCTATCGTTCTTTGAACATATCTGGTTCTTAGGGCTTGATCTTGTGCCGCTGTTATCATTCCTTCAGTTTCCTTCTTTAGCTCTCCCCTCTGTAGCCATTGCCATGTGTCATCGCTGGCTAGTTCTTTAGTCTGTCTATGTATTGTCCGTGCATTGGTTTGTTGTGCAGTCCTCTGTTCTGTCTGTCATTCTCCTGTCTCTGTATATTTCTGGGTCTTCGTCTACTTTTATTAGTCCTTCTTCCATTGCACTCTTGAGCACTCGTCTTCACTGGTTTTCAGATATTGCCCCAGTGCTCTGTTCTCGATGTTGACGCAGTCCTCTATACTTAGTAGTCCCTCTCCCTCCTTCCTTTCGTGTTATGTATAGTCTGTCCGTATTTGTTGCTCTTGGGTGTAGTGCTTTGTGTATTGGTCATATGTTCCTCGTTTTCTGATCTATGCTGTCGGAGTTCTGCCTTCGTCCATTCCACTATTCCTGCGCTGTATCTGATTACTGGCACTGCCATGTGTTTATGGCTTTTATCATATTTCCCGGCGTTTGAGTTTGACTTGAGTATCGCCTTGAGTCTCTGCATATATTCTTTCTGATCGTGTCCTTCATCTCTTGGTGTTTTATATCCCCTCCTTCCATTATTCCCAGGTATTTGTATCCTGTCTCATCTATGTGTTTGATGTTGCTCCCATCTGGTAGCTTTATCCCTTCAGTTCTCGTTACTTTGCCTTTTGTATGTTGACTAAGGCGCATTTTTCTATTCCAAACTCCATCCTGATGCCCCCAGATACATCCTTACAGTCTGGATTAGGGTATCTATTTCCTTGATGCTCTTACCATACAGCTTGATGTCGTCCATGAACATCAGATGGTTGATTCTGTTGCCTTTTTTCTTGAGTTGGTACCGGCATCCATCTTCTGTAGTACTTTTGTCAATGGGAATCAATGGCTACTACGAAGAGTAGTGGGGACAGTGAGTCGCCCTGGAAGATCCTTCTCCTGAATATTAAACCTCTGCTAGTCTTATTCCAGAGCGTGTAAGTATTGTATTCCAGTTGCGCATTGTATTTTTAGGAAGCTGATGTGTTTTCCTCTGCCCCATATATTTTCAGGCATTCTATTAGCCATGTGTGTGGTATCATGTCGAAGGCTTTCTTATAGTCTATCCATGCCATGCTTAGGTTGGTTTTCCCTTCTCCTATGTTCTTCATTACCATTTTGTTCTATCAGGAGCTGGTCTTTTGTGCCCCTACACTTCCTTCTGCAGCCTTTTTGTTGGTGGGGGATGGTGTTTTGTCTCCTCTATGGTAGTTTTGTATAGCCTTTCACTGATGATACCTGTTAGTAACTTCCACATTATTGGTAGGCAGGTGATAGGCCTGTAGTTACTGGCTATATTTCCCTTACTCTTGTCTTTTTGTACCAAGGATGTTCTTCCTGTGGTCATCCATTTGGGTGCATGGTGATTTGAGATACAATGCTGGAGTTGTTCTGCCATTCGTGGGTGTAGGGCCTTGAAGTTTTTGAGCCAGTATCCATGGACTTCATCGGGACCTGGGGTCTTTCCAGTTTGGCATTTTTCTTTAGTTGGTGTCTGTCTGACTGTGTCTGTCGTGATCTCTGTGAATCTTTGTTTTATTTCTCCCTGTTTCTTCTTCCTTTTGACTTCCTGGAGCCATGTTGCATGTTTGTTGTGTGATACCGGATTGCTCCAATATGTTTTTTCCCAAGAGTCTCTTTACTTGGTTCGGCTTCAGGAATTTCTGGGTGGTTGTCTTCCCCTCTTAGTTGGCTGTATAGTCTTTTCTGGTTGGTTCCGAATAGTTTGTTCTGTTGGTATCCCTTATTCCTGTTCATGTACCGTTGGATCTTATGTGCTTTGGCCTTAAGCCTCTGTTTTACATCTTCTATTGTGTTGTTTATCCCTCTCTTTTGTACTTTGTATTTCTCGTTGAGTTTCTCCCACCCTTGTTTTCTTGCTTCTTAGCCTTTTTTTCTGCCATCTCTTTCAGTTTACTCAAGTCAGATCTCATCACCATGAGTTGCTTTTCCAGGCGCCTTTTCTAAGGAGGTTGCTGTTTTTGGTTTCTGTTGGGTTGGTTGTGCTGGTGGTGTTGTGTTCGAATCCCCATCAGTTCTGCTACTAATCTTGCTCCTGCATATGCCAAGTTATTTGTTTCGGTGATATTGGTGGTGTGTATTATGCCCATTATTTCATTGACCTCACTTGTTTTCTCCCTTAATTTCTTGGTGTTGTAGGCTTTCATGGAGGGGATCTTTGTTCTCTCTGGATCTGGCTCCATCCATTGTCTAATCTTTTCTACCCATTCCGTCCTCTCTGTTCCTTCGTCGGTGTTTCTTTCTCGTGTGTCGTTGTTTGATACCTCATCATCCCTGTCGTTCTTCTGGGTTGCATCGTCCTCTCCAGTTCGTCTTCGTGTAATTCGTTGTTGTGTGACATTTCCCTTTCCCGTTCTTCTCTTTCTGTTGGGGAGAGCCAGTTCTTTTTCTTTATGTTCCTTATTATTATTATTATTATTATTATTATTATTATTATTATTATTATTATTATTATTATTATTATTCCTTTGCAGCCTTCCTTTGTCCCCTAGCTGCAACCTCTTTCATTCCTTTTTCTGTACCTGCCTTCATTCTCTCTCTTCCATCTCACTCTCTAACAGTGGTTTCTTAGTACAACCGAGGTTTTCCTCCAGTTACACCTTTCAGACCTTCGTACTGTCAGCGTTGTATGACCTAATAGGTCCCAGCTCTTGGCCTTTTGGCCTAAATTCTATATTCCAATCCTATATTCCTATTAATAAAAAAAAAAAAAAAAAAAAAAAAAAAAAAAAAAAAAGAGATAGAGACAAATCATTGGCACAATCTACGGTAATGGTTCGTAGCATTTCGGTTTCCCAAGGTAGAGACAGTTGCAACAATGTTGAGTGATCTGAACTCCCCCAAAGCACCATAGCAAAATTACATTCCTGTCTCTCAGTCTTATCATTTGTTGATAAAAAGAGATATACATGTATATTTGATACATAGACTTATCACTATCAACAGTTTAACTAATGACAATGAAAATTTAGTAGCAAAAATCAGCATCAACAGTTTAACTAATGACAGTGAAAGTTTAGTAGCAAAATCATAATAATTTAAATCTTTCCGGAAGAAATCCAAGCAACGAATTCTTTATCCCCTCACTTCTCTCTCTCTCTCTCTCTCTCTCTCTCTCTCTCTCTCTCTCTCTCTCTCTCTCTCTCTCTCTCTCTCTCATATTTAATTACCTGTCACAGGTGACTTTGAGTTACTCAGCTCTCCGGGTGTTTTTATTTCTTATGCTCATTAAGTAGACTGTCAACTTGCTTAAATTACTTTTTAATCTATTTACATATTATGCTTTCATTGTCGGTAATGAGGGAGTGGGAGAGAGACATGATTTGAATTTGAATAGCCAAGCAGATGTATTTATTACTTGTTGTAAGTCTTATTGTAAATTAGCCTACCTGGCGGGTGAGACAGTTATGTATATATATACATATACATACATATATATATAATAATATAATATATATATATTATATAATATATATGTATATATATATATATTCTATAATTAGAGTGGGAGAGAGACATGATTGAATTTGAAATGGCAAGCAGAATGGATTTATACTTGTTGTAATTCTTATTGTAAATTAGCCTACCTGGCGGGACGAGACAGTATGTATATATATACATATATACATATATAGATATATATAATATATATATATTATAATATATATACTTATATATATATATATGAGGGAGTGGGAGAAGAGACATGATTTGAATTTGAATAGCCAAGCAGAGGTATTATACTGGTTGGTAAGTATTGTAAATTAGCCTACCTGGCGGGTGAGGACAGTTATGTTATATATACATATACATATATATATATATATATATATATATAATTATATATACATATATATATATAAATACAATAGTACTATATATTATATATATAATATATAATAAATTTATTTATATTTATACACACACACACACACACGCACACACACACACGCACACACACACACACATATATAGTATATATTATACTTATATTGGATTATGTATTATGTTTATTATACTAATATATAATATTAAAAAATATATATATTATAGTGATTTTAATTATATAATACATTGCATACACAATCCTATCAAATTGCATCTTGTTGAAACTTTATTTGACATAATTAGGAGGTTTGTTCTTAACTAGACGAAAGCTCTTATGTATTTATCAAATATATTCCACAAGAGGCAATTGTGAACGTTCACTTCAAGATATTTCAGGTCACTTTTAATGTTTACGAAGAGTAACAAACAAACCCGACCATAAATATAACCTCAATTCCTCAACCTTCAAATTTTTCTCAATCCATTTATACAATACAACACTCGCATTCAACATCCACACTTCATTTCCATAAAACAGAGTTGGCTCAACAATTTATTCATGCAGTCACTCTTTGGCCTCCACAAACACACTAAGAATATTACAAATATTTTTGACTCAGACTGTTAGGATATTAACATTCATTGCTCAATCTTTCTAGTTTCTTTTTACCTCTATGACCTTAATTTTGCTCACATTTAATCTTAACATTCTTTTTTCACAAATTCACAAACACTAATAGTCTCTTTCACACTAGTTTCTCAAGTTTCCCTTCATTATGTACAATCCATACATCATCACATCAAATGACAACCATTCTATAGTCAATTCATGATTTTCTCACCTTCTAAACCTTACATTTACATCTCTTCTTCTCTAACTAATCGAATCCCTCCATCCTTAGAAATATCCAATATATGTCTTTGTCTCAAGCCCACTTTTACATCAAACCAGTCAATCTCCTGTGTGTTTATTCTACTACGCGATTTACTTCCATCATATAATCTCCTAATCGCATTAAACAATTAATTTTCAATACCATACATCCCCAGTCCCTCTATGATTTTATCATAAGCCTTTTCTATGTCCACGCAAGCCATATACAGGGTCTCCTCAACTAACCATTTTTGGATCTCTTCAAATAGCCACTAATGGATCTCCTCATATAACCACTTATGGATATCCTCAGATGACCTCTAATGGATCTCCTCAACTAACCTTTTTTGGATCTCCTCAAATAACCACTAATAGATCTCCTCAAATAACCACTTGTGGATCTACTCAGCTAATCATTTGTGGGCCTCTTCAACTAATCATTTTTGGATCTCCTCGACTAACCCTTTATGGGCCTCAACTAACTATTTTTGGATCTCCTCGACTAACCATTTATGGGCCTCCTCAACTAAACATTTTTGGATCTCCTCGACTAACCATTTATGAGTCTCTTCAACTAATCATTTTTGGATCTCCTCGAATAACCATTTATGGGCCTCATCAACTAAACAATTATAGATTTTCTCAACTAACCATTTTTGAAACTTCTCAACTAACCATGTTTGGTTGATAAAAATATGTAACTCCTGGGGTTAGGCATTAGTGTGGAGGTATGGCCTCTTTGAGTGTCTGTTGTTCCCTTGGTCATGAATTATATTGGTTTAATTTTTGTTAATCGGGATCTGACGACAGTAGCAAAATGAACAGTGAGGGATGGTATTTTTACTAGAAGTTAATTTTATTTGATGCCGATTTTCGTAAAAGCAAATCGACGTAAGCTGAGAGACAAGAGACAAGTAAATAGTGGGTTGAAAATACGGCCAATTGCTCGTTATTTCAGGATGCGAGCAGAAGGGGGAAAACCAGCTGCTTCATATTGCAGTAGTGACGTAAGCTGTTTCGTGTTTTATTAAAAGAAGTTTGTCAAATGAGGCTTTCTACAGCTTATCATCGCTACTTCTAATGCCTTATTACCCAAAGGATCTCTGTGAAATTCCAGCAATCGTGTCTGCTTTTGTGCATTCACTTCCACCAATATCCACTCATCTCGTATCCAAGTAGGTGTTAATCTTCCAACTCTTCTGGTTCCCATAGGAACCCAGTTGACGCTGTCTTGTGCTGTTCTTCTCGTGCGGTGGAAGGACATGCCCAGACAGTCACTGCTCAAACACTGATAAGTGAATGAATAGCGCTGTTAAGAAATTGCCGTCTTAAAACAGCCACAATTTTCTCTGTAATAAAGTGTTTTGTCAACTTTACAAAGAAATGCTGAGATCATTTCTGTCGTTAAGGCCGCGAGGCAAAATTGAACGAACCCATTTCAGAACCTTTCTTATGAATATACTAGTTCTCGGGTAAATGACATCCAGATAAACTGTTGCAAGTATAATAAATCCCCTTTGCGTTCTAAATTGGAATGTTATTCATGGGTCTTACTCCATATGCGACTGTTGTCTTCCTTTGGTTTATTTCATCAGTGGGTGTTTCTCATTTCTGTGGTTTGGTTTTTCCAATCTGATTGCTTTTAATTCCGTTTCTTTTTGTTATTCTCGTCCATAGTGCTTGTCTTGTCTTGTGCTTGATATTGTTACTCCAGCCGTTTTTGCTTCTTTCTTTAGGTTGGTTTGGTTATTCCAACTTTGGTAGCTTGTATTACTCGTCTTTGGATTTGCTTATCCCAACCTTGGTTGCTTGTAATTTATATTTTTAGCATGATTATTCGACGAACCCTAGATGTTTGCTTCTTTGATATGCCTTGATTATTCCAGGCCTTATTGCTTGTGTCTTTTGTTTAATTTGGTTTTTCAAGTCATGGTTGCTTGTTTCTTGTTTGTCTTTGTTATTCCTGGGACATTTTACTTGTCTTGAAGAAATCACGTCGGCCACACGTACATCTAACTTTCCTCATTTACTCTGGTGTCTATTAATTTAACACTTCCAAGGTATTTGGAAGATGCTGTTTCACATAGTGTAGTGTGTCTTCCCATATTGTTTCATAAGGACAGCTTGATCTTTAAGAGGAAAACTCTCTCTCTCTCTCTCTCTCTCTCTCTCTCTCTCTCTCTCTCTCTCTCTCTCTCAATTGCTATAATAGCGAAGGAAGTGAAAGAGCTAATCATTTTGAATAGAGCTCATAGCCATAAATGTTTGTAACGACAGGTATAGACGTCTCGAAATGTACTGTTAAGTAGACAAGCAGGCAGGGCTTGTAATTAACCTCTCGTGTGACGTTTGAATAAAAGGAAGGAGGAGGATGAGAACAGAGAGAGAGAGAGAGAGAGAGAGAGAGAGAGAGAGAGAGAGAGAGAATGTGTTCGAACGAAGGTTAGGGCAAACATGCCCTGAAGACGTCACGCTTCTTTTAGACAATGGTGTCCATTACGGATCGAAGCGGCTGACACCGAGTCATAAAAAAAGAAAGAAAGAAAGAAAGAGATCAATTACACACACATCGACTGAGAGTAAAAGAAACCGAGATCGTCCTTAAAAATGAATTTAAAATGTACTTTTAGCTCGGTGATGTTTCCGTAAACAAATGAAAAGGGGTACATTCAGATACCTGTTATTAATAAAAACACCCCATCTCTCAGTTTCCCAGGGCATGATTGGTTTAATGTCTGAGTTCTCTGACCTCTGAGGTTTAGATCAGGGGGTTCAAATCACAGGCGATTATTGGCTGATTGTCGGACACAGAGACAAAGGGAACGGCGGGTCGTTATATCGCGTGGTTTCTGGTGCTTTGTTTCAAAAGAATGTGCCTTTTCCTATTGGTGATACTTTGAGGGAAGAAGAAGAAGAAGAAGGAAGAGCTCCATTGTGCAGTAAACAAAAGGCGCACTTGAAGAGGAGGAATCGTGATTTACTGACTGTTTCTTCTGGAAGGCGCTTTTGTAAGGGTGTCATTGATAGTTCTAAAAGGGAGGAAGAAATCATTTCTTTCCATATGATATTCATGCCGATGCCCCGTACGGGGCTAGTAGTGCCGTCAGTGCGCCTCATTCGGTGCAATGTAAGCATTACTTAAGGTTCTTTGCAGCGTCCCTTCGACCCCTAGCCGCACCCCTTTTTATTCTTTTTACTGTACCTCCGTTCATATTCTTTCTTTAATCTTACTGTCCACCCTCTCCTAACCATTGTTTCATAGTGCAACTGCGAGGTTTTCTTCCTGTTACACCTTTGTAATCTTTTACTGTCAATTTCCGTTTCAGTGCTGAATGAACATAGTTGCCCCGGTGTTTGGCGTGAGGCCAAATATCTATGTAAATCATATTAAATAAGATTCATGCCGATGATTGTTCTTTGGTTAAAAATTTCCTTTTTATTTATAGGCTGTTTTTTTTTGTAGAGTTCCTGTAAGTGAACCATTGAGAAATCAGTATTTTATAGATTCGTTCATATTTTATGACGAAATTACCCAATGAATGTTTTTCTTCAGGTCAGCATAGAAATGAGTTTTAGGGAATATATAAAAGATTAGGAAGTCCCACATTTCGATTTACAAATGTCATTTGAAGCACAGTTATTATTTCCACCTATGAAAATATATAATGAAGCATTGGATGTATTCTATATAGATTAGGAAATATTATATCCTTGATGTTTGTGTTATTAACTTGGTTTGAACGCTGCTCTCTCTCTCTCTCTCTCTCTCTCTCTCTCTCTCTCTCTCTCTCTTATTCTATATATATATATATATATATATATATTATCTCTTCTCCCTCTCTCTCTCTCCTCTCTCTCTCTCTCTCTCTCTCTCTATATATATATATATATATATATATATATGTATATATATATTATATATACCCATGCATATATGTATATTGTTTGTATATGTATATGCATATTGATATATGTATTTTGTATCTGTATTTTGCTTATATATGCATGCACTTACGCATGCATACCCATTAAGACCAGATAAGTATCAGGTTATAATGAGTTAGAAATTGAAGTGAATTCAGCTGCTTTCTTGTATCACCAGGGATATTCATTTTCAGTTTTAGAATGGGAACGTTTTCAAGTCTATAAAAGTTTAATGACTAGTGATGCCAGAAAAAACCCCGTTTTTTTTGAACGGTGTTTTTTTTTTTTTTTTTTTTTTTTTTGTTTTGGGGGGGGGGGGGGGGGGGGGGCAAAAAATCATTTTTTTTAGATTGCTATGTTTTTTTGGGGGGGGGCCAAAAAAACACATTTTTTTTAGATGCTATGTTTTTTTGTGTTTTTAAAAGATATCTTTAAATTTATTCATTTAGTTTATTTGAAAAAAGAATTCCATAACAAATCAACACGTTATCATTTAAACTCATTAAATGTGAATAACACATCTACAAAGTGTATGAAAGCCATTAAAATCTAATAAAAAGTAGTTTGTATTCTGTTAGGCTTAGTCCTAAAACAGACAAACAAATTTAAAAGTGAATACGTTAGGCAGCTTAGGCCTAGTCTTAGAAGGAATAAACACATCTGAAAGTGAATGTTATAGAGAGAGAGAGAGAGAGAGAGAGAGAGAGAGAGAGAGAGAGACCCATGTCAAGCAATTAAGGAATGTGACTGCTGTCTATTGTCTAATTTAGGCGATTACTGTACTGTACAATTATTGAACTTGTTATAGACTATCTTAGACCAAGTCTTATTTCACAAGTATAAACCATTCAACAAACTTATGTCTCTTAGGTCAGTAATAAGTTTCTGTTGGCCAATCAGTGATTTGAGGGGCTGTAAGGGAGTACCTGGTTTAAATATGTACTGCACTGTACATGTACTGAACATGCTACAAACTTACGTATGTCACTTAGATAAGTTTTTATTATCCAGTTAATAATTTGAGGGCAGTGAGCTCATGATTTAATCAAGTACTGTACTGTATATGTATTGAACATGCTTCAAACTTTTATCTCATGTCAGCTCTGTTGTCCAGTGACATGTTTTAGACAGGTACTTTACTGTCCTTGTATAGAACATGCTACAAACTTAGTCTCTCGGGTTAATTTCTGTTGTCCAGTCAGTAATTGGAGAGGGTGTAAGTTAGTACATATTTTGGACAAGTATGTTACTGTACATGTATTGAACAGGCTACAAACTAACGTTTCTTAGGTCAGTTTCTCATATTCAGTCTGTCTATAGAGGGGATATGATGGAATTGAGAACATGTTTTAGACCTGTACTCTACTGTACTGACCATGCTACAGACAGGCAAACTTTTATCTCCTTGGTCAGTACCTGTTGTCCAAGTCAGTGATTGGTGGTGAAGTAAGAGAGAACACGTTTTTGTACTACAAGTACTGATTGTACTGAGCATACTACAAACACATTGGTGTGTCAGTTTATTTTCTCCTGTGCTGTCCATTCACTGACTTGAAGGTGCTGTTTTTTAGTGCTGGTTTGGGAAGCATATATTACTATGTGCAAATATTACTTTATATTGTAAATAAATGGCTGGCCGTAAAAAGAGTAAAGTTGCCAAACTTTTTAAGGATATTGAGAGTGAGGGAAAAGTACCTTAGGTGAACTGTATTTTCTGTTATGCATTGATAGCAAAGAAAGGTACAAGAATGATAAAACATAACAATGTGCAAGAAATGTGATAAACAAGTGAAAATTAAATATTTATCCTAAGGCAAAGATCTCAAAGAAGATGCAGGTGCAGACTATGAGGTCTCAGGTGATGAAGATTTATTTGTTGAAGAGATAAAACCAAAGAAAGCTTTGAGCTTGGATGAAGCAAGTTCATCAAAGGAAAAATTCAGTAACTGCTTCAAAAACGCCAGTGTCAACAACCCAAACAAAAATTACTTCTTTTTGTGGTGTGGGAAACCTGTTACTGCAACTCCAAAGCCAAGGTCAAGGACTCCTAAGAAACTAAAATTTGGTAGGATTTTTTTTTTTTTGGATGAAATCAGTGAACGACAAAATGTAAGTGAACATCATGTTATTGTTTTCTCTTTTAGCATTCCATAAATTATCATCTATAAGCCGAACCTGTAAGCTAGAAAAAGTCTCAAAACACATAGTAGGCTTATACATGAAACATACTTTGAAAACCTTTAATATTTAGTGAAAATCTACGGAGTTTGGTAGTAGACCTGTATTTGACTGATAGCAATCAACAAGCAAAAGCGAGACTGGTTTTGAGATTTCTCTCCACGACACCACTGATTCTGATGAATTCATTATACACTTTAGCAAATTTGCCTTCTTCATACTGAGATAGTAAATATGGAATTTTGGAAAGTATCGGTTGTCCAAGTCAGTGACTGATGGGGATGTAAGTGAGAACACGTTTTGTACAAGTACTGTTAACTTAATGACTTTTTTTTTTCTTTTTTTTACCAGGGAATGGTAATTATACCAAGATTAGTGATAATTAATGTTCTTGTGTTCATTTAACATAACAAGGAAGAGGAGAATATGCCTTTTTATCTGTTAAATGATTAACTAATAAAAAAAAAAATAAAAAAAAATTTCCTCTGTTATTTTTTTTTGACCGGCTTTTTTAAAGAACTTCCAGGGTTATTGTGTAAAGAAATGAATTAACGTTGCATTTTGAGAATACAAGTACAATAATCTAATACTGACGACTTGGGAAAATATCTTTTTTCAGAAAACTGTCATGTTTGTCTCAGATGATTCTACAAACATTTTATTCATATATAAATATAACATATATATATATATATATATATATATATATATATATGTATGTATATATATATGCTATATATATATATATATATATATATATAATATATATATATATATATAGAATTTTATAGAATTTTGAGAGATATGATTGAATTCACTTTTAAATTAAATAAAGGAAGTCTGTAGGTATTCGGAGACAAGGACCGTTATTGTATTTAGACACTGGAATATTTCGTATATTATCAAAACAAAGGTATACGAATATTTTGGCTTAAAATTACAATAGCAGTAAATGCAGTTACATCGCTTGCATTTCATCTGTTTGTACGTGTAAAAGCAATTTAGCGCGGGTACACAAACGTTTAGATTTTATAGAATTGCAAAAGATATTTTTATAAAGTGCTAAAAGAATATCCACATGAACCGTTATATCTGGAACATGTTAGGCATCTCTTTGCATCATTAAATCCTGCGTCTCTCTCTCTCTCTCTCTCTCTCTCTCTCTCTCTCTCTCTCTCTCTCTCTCTCTCTCTGTTTAAGTTTCAGCAGTATTTATATGAAGATATGTGGGTGATCAGTCTTTAGGGTGAAGTTAGTTACCGGGGAAAAAATCCAAGCCAGTTTCGGGACTGCATGATTCTCTCTCTCTCTCTCTCTCTCTCTCTCTCTCTCTCTCTCTCTCTCTCTCTCTCTCTCTCTCTCTCTGTGTGTTTCTAAGGATACATTCTGTGCTCTGAAAAATTGTAGGAAATGAATGATGAGAAATATGCAGCCCTATCTGGAAAATTCATGGTTGCTATAAAAATCTTTATCATCAATTAAGGGACGTTCAACAGATATGAGATAAACCATAGAAGCTGCGCCAGATTTGATAAACTCCCACTTTGGTACCGTATCATGTTTTGATGGATACTGGGAATCGTTGTTGACCCTTGAGAGAGAGAGAGAGAGAGAGAGAGAGAGAGAGAGAGAGAGCTCTTTACGTAAGAGGAAATAAAAGGTCGGCAATTTTAGTTGCCCATGGCCTTAGTGTGTGGAGCACTAAATGACCACTGCATCTCCTTTGCTATGTCAAGGGAAGAAGGTATTTTAATGTTTAATTTAAAATAAGGGACTTTAGATGATAAAGAAGTATGTTTTTATTGTGTTAATAGTAAAATCTTGCCAGTACATTGCCATTCTAAGTATATATCTTTTCTTAAGTATCTCAAGTATTTGTGACAATCCATTTCTCGACAGCAACATTATCATTCGGATAATTGCCCCAATCTCCTTGAAACGGTAGATCTCTGTATAATGGGTGAGCTTTTATATGATAATAAAGCTAATGATTTATTATTATTATTATTATTATTATTATCATTATTATTATTATTATTATTATTATATTTTTATTATTCCTCATGATTATTTTTACCGAATTTAAATCTTTGATAAGTTTCACAATTTTGAACGACAGCTCCAACCTGCCAATTACGTCACAGCAGCGCGCTCGCTCGCTCACACACACACACACACCACACACAACAAGGAAAAAATTCCGGTCCAGCAAAAACAGTGAGTGATTTTTAAAATATGTTTTGAGTAAATGTTATCTGTTCAGTAAATTAATGAAGAAAGAGGAGGAGGAGGACTAGTTTTTCCAGACCTCTGGATTTATAAAGTGAAGACTTAACGATTAACAATCATATATTAACATAAGTAGCTGCTTGTTGGGTTTTTTTTTTTTTTTAGTAACATACTTCAGAGTTCTTCCTCAGATGTTTCTAGCCTGAAACAACATACACACACACAAACACACGCTCAGACATGCACACACATTCACTCACTCACACACACACACACACACACACACACACCTCAGCCACTTAAATGCTCCGACTGGACGGGGGCACGGATTAATCATGACCAGCCATGACTGATTTCTGTCGTGACGTGCATTAATTATGTTTTGCTCCCAAACTACCGCCACCGCCACTAAGTCCAAATATATAAATATATATATAAAAATGTTGTAAATCAATTTTCGTTACACGGGCGCCGGACAAAAAGAGCGATTCTCTCAGGGGCGGCCAGCCATTATAAAACGATTCTTCACTTTTACTTGCCCAAGAGCCTCTTATTACACATCTCTGATGGACGCCAAGCGAGATTTTCCAGGAGATCGCGTCATTTCTCTCTCTCTCTCTCTCTCTCTCTCTCTCTCTCTCTCTCTCTCTCTCATACCTCGGGAGTCTTTTATTTAGCAACTCAAGTGTTATGTCAGTGTACCTGTGCAATATTCATTTTCGAATTCAATCTTTAGTTAGAAATATCTCTCTCTCTCTCTCTCTCTCTCTCTCTCTCTCTCTCTCTCTCTCTCTCTCTCTCTCTCTCATACTTCGGGAGTCTTTTATTTAGCAACTCAAGTTTTATGTCATTGTACCTGTGTAATATTCATTTTCGAATTTAATCTTTAGTTAGAAATCTCTCTCTCTCTCTCTCTCTCTCTCTCTCTCTCTCTCTCTCTCTCTCTCTCTCTGAGTGTATGATACAATAATGGTGACAGTATTATGCCTTTATCTTTATTTTGAATGAAAGGAAAAGTGAGATAGAGAGAAAATTTTTTTCAAATGAAAGAAATAAGTGCAGTTATATAAAACTAGAACTTAAAGATAAACGATTCCCGCATGAGAGAGAGAGAGAGAGAGAGAGAGAGAGACCTTAGACCTTACTTACAGACCTTACATCTTGTTCGGGTTGCCCCAGGTCCCTCAGTGTGAGGCACCTCTAATGTCTACCAGAGAGTTGCTAGTACATCTTCCGGTATATTTTGCATCTTCCAATCTTGGATGGTCGGGATTGGCAGTTTAGATATTTGTCGAGCTTATTCTTAAACACATCTACGCTCACTCCTGATATATTCCTCAGATGAGCTGGCAACGCATTGAATAGACGCTGCATTATCGATGCTGGTGCGTAGTGGATTAATGTCCATGTGCTTTCCTTATTTTTCACCTGGTATAGTTTGGGCACTATTAATCTACCTCTCTTGCTCTTTCTGATATTTTTAGTTCCATGATATTTTTTGCTATTCCTTCTATCTGTTTCCATGCCTGAATTATCATGTAGCGTTCTCCTTCTCCTTTTATTTCCTAGACTATATAATTTTTAAGAATTGTAGTCTTTCCCAGTAGTCTAGGTCCTTAACTTCTTCTATTCTAGCTGTAAAGGACCTTTGTACACTCTCTATTTGTGCAATATCCTTTTGATAGTGTGGGTACCATATCATATTGCAATATTCAAGTGGACTACGAACATATGTTTTATAAAGCATAATCATGTGTTCAGCTTTTTTCTTGTTTTGAAGTGCCGTAACAACATTCCCATTTTTGCTTTACATTTTGCCAACAGAGTTGCTATTTGATCATTGCATAAACATGTTCCTATTCATCATCACACCAAGGTCTTTAACTGCTTCCTTATTTGTGATGGTCTCCATTATTAGGTCCCTTATATGCATATAGCTTTCTTTCTCTGTCTCCATAATTTATTGATTCAAATTTATCAGAGTTAAATACCATCCTATTTACCTCTGCCCAATCATATACTTTGTTAAGGTCTCTTTGTAGAGCGTTCCTATCTTCATCACAAGTAATTCTCTACTTATTCTTGTGTCATCTGCGACAAACTACTCACTACCGAATCCTTCACATTATTGTCTATGTCTTCAATCTTAATAACAAACAGTATTGCAGCTAACACCGTACCTTGCGGCACACCGGATATTACCTGACTTCATCCGATTTCTCGTCGTTTGCAATAACTATCTGTTTTCTGTTGTGTAAAAATTCTTTTAACCATCTTCCTACTTTATCCACGATATTGTGTTTTCTAATTTTTCTTCGCTAATATATTATGGTCTACTTTATCAAAAGCTTTTGCAAAGTCTAAATAAACCACATCTGTTTCATTTTCCGCTTTTCATATTTTTGAATATGTTCTCACGGTGGACTAACAGTTGGGTTTGTGTACTTTTTCCGGGTACGAAATAACCATGTTGTTCCTTTATTAAACAAATTATTTTTTATTAAATGTTTCATAATATTTTTCTTCATTACCCTTTCATACACTTTCATAATATGTGATGTTAGACTCACAGGGCCTATAATTACTTGCCTCTAGTCTTGATCCACTTTTGAAAGTAGGGGTAATATATGCATTAATTTGTGCTATCATAAATCTTGCATGTATCTACACTTTGTCTTAATAATATTGCAAGTGGCTTTGCGATAGAATGAACTACTTTCTTTAACAAAATAGCAGGAATTCCATCAGGCCCTGCAGCAGCTCCATTTTTAATTTCATTAATAGCCTGCACAATATCGCTTCATTAATATCTATGTCAGCTAAATATTCACTATTTTCATTCCCGTTACTTCTATATCATTATCTTCTTATCTATTCTAGGGGTGAATTCTCTCATTATATCGTTTCTGCCATGATAGTTGCAAATTTCCTTTTTTTTTTTTCATTCGTTAATCTCCCTTCAATTCTCAGAGGGCCTATTTCTATTCTTCTTTTATTCATCTTCTTCGATATGAGTATAATAGCTTGGGGTTTTGCTTGATATTTAATAGGGTTTTTTCTTCCAAGTCCCGTTTTCATTTTCTTTTGATTGTATAATCTTTTGTTCTGCATTTTCTATCTTACTTTTTAGTTCTATAACTTTCCATGCATTTTTTTCTTTTGCAAGACCTTTTTTCCACTTTCTGATTTTCTGGAACAAGATCCTTCTGTCTCTTGGTATGCATGAATGATGTTTACTTTTCTTCTTCGGTATATATTTTTCCACTATTTTCTCCAATATTTTATATAATATCTCCGTATTTACCCTATGTCATCACTTACGAAATGTTATCCAATCTTTGTTTAATTCTTCATTAATTTCTGGACCATTTTATATTTTTGTACTGTAGAAGTTGTATTTTCCATATCCTTCCCACTTTTTTGTTTTCATTTCTTGCTTATCTCTATTTTCACTTGCTTTGGAATGAACTGTTAATTCTATGACATTATGGTCTGAAATATTCGCATTATAAACTATTTTTATTCTTTAACATAATTCATCTCGTTCACAAATACTAGGTCTAAAGTATTTTCCTTTCTTGTTGGCAGGTGATTTATTTGTTGAATGTTGTATTCTAGTAGCATATCTAATAGCTTTTCAAATTGCCTCTTATCTTCTGCACTACTATTACTCTCTTTTTTATATGTATAAGTACAACCACAATCTCCTATTCGTTCTTTCCATTCTACGAAAGGAAAGTTGAAGTCACCAGATAGGAGAATAGTCCAGTCCTTGTGATTTCTACATATATCATCCAATTTTTCAATGATTAAGTCAAACTCTTTAGTATTAGGAGGTCTATATATTACTATGTTCATCAATTTTTCAGATTCAAATTCTACCGCTATTAGTTCACATTCTGAGTTACTATATTTCTCATATATTTTTCCTTGTTTTTTGTCTTTCCCATATATTGCGGTTCCCCCTTGATTTCTATTTTTTCTATCTGATCTATAAGTTTGGAGAGAGAGAGAGCTTTTATTTCTATTACAGCTTACGTGCATTGTTGTTGCTATTTTTACATAACCTTTTTGTAACCTTTTTGATATCGAGATTGTTGCAAGGCAGGAGCACTAAACCTTGCTTCTAACCCTCTTTATTTTATCGTGACCCCAGATCAGTATTTAATTACTGTATAATCTCTGTTGTTAACTTTCAGTTATGTTATTGTTATTCTACATCGTCATTGTTTATTTCTCTCTCTCTCTCTCTCTCTCTCTCTCTCTCTCTCTCTCTCCACAATAGACGTCTTTTCCCACTATAGAATAGGAATATTTTACAGATAATAAAATGGTTAGATCAAGTATCTTATTTACATTTATTTATATGTAACTACTTTTATGGATTTTTTTTTTCATTCTGTTTTTTCATGCATTGCATTTACGTTTTAATATTCTCTCTCTCTCTCTCTCTCTCTCTCTACTCTCTCTCTCTCTCTCTCTCTCTCTCTCCCTCTCTCTCTCTCTCTCCTGTATATATTATATATAATATATATAATATATATATATATATATATATATTATGTTTATAAATATATTATTTATCTCTTTGTCAACCTTTCATTATCACATTCACCATTTTTCTTTGAATTTTACTGATGTTTCTTGTTCCCCGTTTATTGTATGTATCAAGGGCGTTTTCATTTACCTGTTTTCTTTTCAAACCTCTCTCTCTCTCTCTCTCTCTCTAACCTCTTCTCTCTCTCCCTCTCTCTCTCCTTCTCTCTCTCTCTCGCTCTCTCTCTCTCTCTCCTCTCCTCTCTCTCTCTCTCATTCACCTATTAGCAAGACTGATTTCCTCAAACTGTCGTTACAGCATCAGTGGTCAGAAACACTTGAAATGTCATACGTATGCCCGCCGTTGTTTTTTTTTTTTTCTTTCCGCTGGGTTTTCCCTCTTGATCTGTATTTGTTGTATCGTCTAGTGGTTCGTTTATTTTCCAGCTCTCTCTTTTGTTCTTACTTTTCCATTTTTCTTTACCTCCTCTTCTTTATTCTATGTTCGTCCCTTCCCTATGCTTTCTCTTCTTTAATTTATTTTCTCTCTTCTTTCATTTGTTGTCTTCTGCTCGTTCCAATTCAAAATGTTTATCTGTTCCCTTTCACCTCCTCCTCCTCCTCCTCCTCCTCCCTTCGTATTTCATCCTTCTTGTAAAGTCTCTATTTTCCTTGCTTGCTGTTCATTCTTCCTTTGTTTTATCTCATTCGACCTTACCCTCTTTCCACTCATTTCGCCCATTTATTGTCTTCAGTCTCATGTTCATCCACTTGCTCATTTCCCCTATTCGTTGTGTCCTTCTTCTTCTTCTTCTTGTTCTTCTTCTTCCTCTTGACATTGGTTACTCTTCGCCATTTTTTCATCCGATGTTGCATGACGGTATAACCAACATCCCGATTGTATCGTCTCGGCAAAACCCTTTACCTGTGTGGAATCTCTATCCTGGAGCCATGGAAGAGCATCTAGGTATCTCTGTCCTGGAGCCATGGAAGCATCCAGGTAAAATCTGGACGCGGTAGGCGCAAGCTTTGAATATCCCTCGAATGTTATGTACCCAAGGAATGATACGAGATTATTCGTCGGGAATAATAGCAATCTCGGTTCTAGAACCGGGTCTGTGCGACGCAGTTGGGTTCCAGTTCTTTGGGAGGGAGAAGAGGGGGGTGGGGTGGTTGCTGATCATGAAATTTAAGGATCTGATTTTTTATTTACTTTTTTTTGTCATGTTATGGAAATTGAATTAGTTTGGACGGGAAGGTAAATACAAGAGAGGTGTTCTATTTCTTCGCGTGCATATTAATTTAATTTTTTTTTTTTTGCGTTCATATATGTAGGTGGCATTTTTTATTATGCAGTGAGAAGGTTATCCAGCCAGCATGCGATACAAACATACATACAATTTATTTATATTATAAACGCATAACAAAATACATATTATACTAATATTATATAGATGATAATATATTATATATATATATATATATATATATTATATAAATATATATATCTATAATTGTATAAATATATTTATGTTTATATTAAAAAAGATGTGCTTATATGATATATCTATATATATATAATATATAGATATTAAGAATATATCGTATATATGGTATATATATGATGTATATAATATGTATATATCATTTAGTATATATATATATATTTGTATATATTTATGATATATAGATATATATATATATCCTTCTTATATTAATATGATTATGATACTATGTATATATATATGATATCTAGAAATGATGTTTACATATATATATATGCTATATGTATTATATATATATATATCTATATATATATCAGATTTAGATAATGATTTTTATATAGAAAATGGTATGATGATACATGAAAAAGAAAAATATATAGAATATACCCTAAAAATATATCTATATATTATAATGTATATTGTATATAATTTATAACAGACATAGTATATTATATATATATTATATAGTTATATATATATATATATCATACAGATGTATAGATATACCTTAAAATATATTTATATATATATATAAATATATATATATATATATATATATATTATAATCATACAGTATATGTATGTTATACTTGTATATACATACAACCTGCCCCCCCAAGTACTTATTCCTTGATTAACGATAATCAAGGAATAAGTTAACCGAAAACGAATTATTTTTGTCATCAGTAGGATTCGAAGCGAAGCTCTGCCTGGTTTAGAAACGTTGATGCACAGAGACTTTCACCAGTAAGCCTTCAAAAGAGGTATTGGTTGTAACACGTAGCGAATTGTGTTGTCACATATACCATAACTTTTGTACACACACACAATATATATATATATATATATATATATATATATATATATATATAGTATATATATATATATATATATATATATATATGCGTCGAATCGTATTCTGACGATTTTAGTCTTATTATTATTTTTTTTTTTGTCATGGAATGCTATTAGTAGGTTTTCATGCCTAAATTCTTATAAGCCACTATGTAAGTTTGTACAGAATCTGTACTATTATTGTCAATGATAACATCACAGAAATTGAAAAAAAAAAAAAAAACCTAGAGCATCAGTGATATGAGATCCCAGTTTGGTGTCTGATGACGCTGTACCTCGATCGTTCTGGTCATAATATTATTTTTGTAATCTAATTATCTCTTTAGGTAAAATATCCCATTTTTAGTTTTCTGTAAAATAAAACTATTAAGATGGCTGTTTGTCTGTACGTCCGCATGTTTTCTCTCCGCCCTCATATCTTGAAAACTACTGAGGCTAGAGGTCTGCAAATTGGTAATTTTGATCATCCACCCTCCAATCATCAAATCTTTAATAAGTCGTTCCACGGTCATAAATATCAACAATGGAAGTTGCGCAGTTTCATAAAGCTCTATGCTTATCATAACTTTATTTTTATGTAACATACTACTACTCAGGCTGCTTTTGGAATATTACTCCGTTATGGCCACAGTTATGGGAAAAAATTATTTATTGGGACAATTTTTTCCAAGAAGAAAAAGGCTCTGGGATTCTGGGAGGCTGCTCACATACCAAAACAAAAGATCTAACGGATATCATTTTGTCTGTAAATACTAGAGCCTTTCCGACCGATATATAAAGTCTTTGAGATTATCATACTACAAATCTTTTGAGTTTTGCAAAAACAAATAAATAAAAATAAACTGCATGAGGAAAATAATTAACAGTAACGTACGTTATTGGAATTAGAATATAAAATTCAGGTCAAAGGCCAAGTACCAAATGACAACCTTCTAGCCTCAGTAGTTTTAATTTTATTTAAGGTTAAAGTTTCCCATGATCATGCTCCTGGCATCGTTTTAAGTGCCAACAACACTGGCCACCAGCGATGCGTGGCTGTTTCATGGGCCGTGGCTGAGTTTCTCACCGCATTATACGCCGTACAGAAAACTCCGGCCCATTTTTTACTTGATCTTATGAGTTTCTTATGGATTTCAATTTCTGATTTGGGCTGGGTAATGAGTTCAGGAAAACCTGATTAGGCTTTGAAATGGATGCAGTAGTTTTTCAAGGTTTGAGATATTGCGCAGCATGAGACCCTCAAGTGAAAAGCCAAGCTTCTGGACCGTATGTTTGAAAAGAAGGTTGAAGCTTTAATCATCATCTTCTCCAGCTTGATCTGACAGAGTTTTATGTATCTTCTCAGACTGCAAGATTTTAGTCTGAACCTGACAAGCGTCTGGGATTCGGTATGTATGAATAATGCGGTCACATGGATTGGCCTTATTAATGTTCGTGTTGAAAGCGTTTTTTAGATTAAATAGTTGGTAGCCTTTTTAAATAGTTATGATTCAACAAAAGTATATAACATGCAGTACCCTTTGTGTGGGTAGTGCCGTCAGTGAACCTCACAGGGTGCACTGTAGGCATTACTTAAGGTTCTGTGCAGCGTCGCTTTGGCCCCTAACTGCAACTCCTTTCATTTAGTTTACTGTACCTTCATCCATTTTATCTTCTTCCATCTTACTTTCCACCCTCTTTTAACAACTGTTTCATAGTGCAACTGCGAGCTTTTCCTCCAGTGACATCTTAAAACCCTCCTTTACTCTCAATTTCCCTTTTAGCGGTGAATGACCTCAAGGTCCCAGCGGTTGACCTTTGACCTGAATTTTATATTATGATTCCAATAACGTACGTTACTGTTAATTATTTTCAACATGCAGTACTTGGCTTTGCTTCCAACCCTAATTTTATTAATTTTGTTTATTTTTTATTTATTTGGTTTTGCAAAACTCAAAGCCATATAATATGATAATGTCAAAGGCTTTATATATCGGTCGGAAAGGTTCTTGTATTTATCTAGATAATGATATCCGTCAGATCTTTTTTTTTTTTTTTTTTTTTTTTTTTTTTTGTTTTTTTTTTTTTTTTTTTTTTTGAGCAACATCCCAGAACCCCAGAGCCTTTTTATTTTTGGAAAAAATTGTCCCATTAAATCATTTTTTTCCCTAACTGTTGCCATAACGGAGAATTATTCCAAAGTCAGGCCTGCGTAGTAGTATGTTACATCAAAATAATAAGTTGCAGTAAGCATAGAGCTTTATGAAACCGCGCAACTTCATTGTTAATATTTATGACTATGAAACCATTGATCCAAGACTCTTCTGTCATGGAATAAGGGATATTCATGTAATATGAAATATTATATGGCAATAATGATTTAGAGCATTCTCTGAAGATTAATTACTCGACCGTTGTTCTTAATCTGTACTTAATCAAGGAATTTCCGGAATTATTTCAAGTTTCAGCACCGTTTGAGAAAGTGCTTACGTTCTCTCTCTCTCTCTCTCTCTCTCCCTCTCGCTCTATTTCGGCTTTCCGTTTCGTGATGTAGTCGTCATTGCACTTCACGCGGTGCACTGTAAGCATTACCTAAGATTCTTTGCAGTGTTCCTTCGGTCCCAGCTGCAACCACTTCCATTTCTTTTACTATAGCTACGTTTATATTTTCTTTCTTCCTAACAATTGTATCAACATCATTTTCAGTGCTGACTGACCTCATGGCTCCCAACACTTGGCCTTTAGGCTAAATTTCATACCCCAAATCCAATTCAAAAAATAGAATCGAAGTATAGCATATGAAATACCACCCACCCGTAAATGGCAGAGGTTCGCTTTCGGAATCTACGTATCTCGCAAGCCTTTCCTTTCAAATGATATATATTTCCCAACCCTAATCACTCTTATGTAGTATCTGATAGGGCAAATCGGTAGAAATTGACTGGAGAAATTACTATACTAGTTTTAGTCTCGACTCCAGTCGAAACTGACTCGGCTACAGCCTGTAGCCAGGTTCAAGAAAGATAGTGAGATACGATGATTTTTTTTCCTCGTTGGAAGCGTGGAAGAACTTGTAAACGGCTTTGTTGAAAGCTGTAGCATTGTAAGGATTAATAGTTTTTTCTTTTGTCGTAGAAGTTTTCATGATTATATAAAGATAATGATGAGCGGGAGTTATGCTAGAAGAAAATGTTTAACTGGTGGGAGGAAACTGAAAGACAAGAGGAAAGATAAAAAGAAAATTTGGATTATACTTTATTAGAAATTTCTGTGTGTGTGTTTATGTGTGTGCAAACGGGAGTGTTTTATTATAATTTTGATTATTGACAAATATATAATTCTCTCTCTCTCTCTCTCTCTCTCTCTCTCTCTCTCTCTCAATAAGAGAAGAATAATCAATATTCTTCAATGTACGTCACATAACGAGACAGAAAGAAAATCCTCTCTCTCTCTCTCTCTCTCTCTCTCTCTCTCTCTCTCTCTCTCTCTCTCTTACACATCACATCTACTTAAACTTTGTGGTCGGTAAGACTTGAAAATGCACTGTTGTAGATGAAAGAAAATGGAGAAATTCAGTCAACAATTTATCGAGCGGCCATTGTTCATATCGAGGTGCCATCCTGGATCTTCCTCATCTACGCCATTATCGTCATCATCATCATCACCATCGTCATCATCCTGCCAGTGATCGATCAATCAATATCGGTCTTGGAGAGAGAAGTCTTCCTTCATGTTGCTTAATTAACTTGTTCACCCGAAGGGGAAGAAGAAGAAGAAGAGGAGGAGGAGGGAGGAGGAGGAGGAGGAGGAGGAGAATAAAAAGAAGAAGCAACGAGAGAGAGAGAGAGAGAGAGAGAGAGAGAGAGAGAGAGAGAGAGGTTCATACGGGACCCTTGATGTTGTCCCTCTGGCCCTCGATTTAGGGGGGTCGTCCTCCTGCCTTCGGGAGAGGAGGAGGCGGAGGAGGAGGAGGAGGAGGAGGTCGAAGGTTATCCTGCTAGATAATTGGGGTCCATCCTTCTTCATGCTTTTCGATTCTGGTGGAGGCGTCCCCGTCGGTCGGTGGCCATGAAGTTCGTTTGTTTATGGATCTGGCGGTTACGAAGGCGTGCAAGTTGTTCGAGCCGTCTGCGGGTGTGCCTGCCAAGCAGGTTGTAGACCTGGTTTTTGTAGCCCTAGTTCTTGTAGACCAGGTTCTTGTAGACCTAGTTCTTATAGACTAGGTTCTTGTAGACCAGGTTCTTGTAGACCTAATTCTTATAGACTAGGTTCTTGTAGACCAGGTTCTTGTAGACCTAGTTCTTATAGACTAGGTTCTTGTAGACCAGGTTCTTGTAGACCTAATTCTTATAGACTAGGTTCTTGTAGACCTAGTTCTTTAGACTAGGTTCTTGTAGACCTAGATTTGTAGACCAGGTTCTTGTAGACCTAGTTCTTGTTTAGCTGACTATTCATCTGCCTGTGTATTTTCACGTCTACTTCTCATGAGTATTTGTAAATAGGGCAACAGACGTGACCACTGTATTCTAAATTTACGTAACTTGACTAACCCCCACCCTTTCGAAATGGAAGCTCACTATCCCCCCCCCCCCCCACACCCCCAGCAGATACGCCACCGAGTGTAATGATATGCGGAGCAGGACTCCAGCATGCGGAGTTAATTGTGAAGGCAGGAGAAGGGGCTCTAAATAAGCCAGCGATTCAATGAAGTAATTAAAGGCAGCCGTGAAACGATAACTAGGTTTCACCCATTAGCTGCTTCGAAGGCGTCAGAAGCACAGACGCTGATATATGGCCCGAAATAATTTGACGCAGCCTAATTTGCTTCGCGCATGCGTCATGCTTTATATGGACTCTAGACGCTAACCAATCATGAGGCAGGAGTTTGCGATGAGTATTTTTTTTTATTTTTTTTTTCTTATTCTTTCGTGTCTTTCCCTGTAGTAAACTAATAATAAAAACTAATAATCTTCATTGCGTCTTGCGTCTGTGTGTGTGCGAGTTTGTGCCCGCAATTGCGTGGATGAATGTGTTTTTGAGAGATGAATCTCCTTCTCATCATGATCGGCTATATTTCACGATGACCATGACTAATAGAGACGTCGAAGTGTAGAGGCCTGTAATGGCGTGTAGAGAATGCATCATGTGCAGCGCCATAGCCGACTGCAATTGCACCATCACTGCCATAATTCTACCGTCGTTCCCGCTGCCGAGGCGCCTGCGCAGACGGTCCCTTTGGGAGGTCGAGCCAATTCACTGATTGAAGTTTCGTGATGATCTCCCTCTCTCTCTCTCTCCTTTTTTTTTTTATCTCCTCCTTTTTTTTTTTTTATGCCATCTCTCCTTGTGCAAGTGTTACAGCTGCTTCATCTTCATCTGTTCCCCCCGTGTCCGTCATCGTCATCTTCATCTTTATCATCTTGACCCTCATTATCATCATCATCATCATTACATCATCTTCTGGGAAAACTTCCTCCAACCCTACTGCTACAACCAGTAGCCATTTGTCTTGATTTCTCATGATGGCTTTTGCTCTTCGTATCGCTTCCCCTCCCCCTCCCCCAGTCCATCCCCCCTCAACCTTCCCCCTCCACCATCCCCAAACGCTCACTTGTAGATCATATTGGTTATCGACTCTCAGCCGATTCGGCCTTAGTCATTGGTAGAGGAGGAGTTGGGGGGGGGGCGCATCCATCCCTGTCCCCCCCCACCCCCAGCAAACCTTCGGAGGATAAGACCGCAGCAGGAGCAGCAGCGGAAAACACACATTAGATTTGCGTGATAGAATAATACGAATTGAGGCCACTTATCCGTCTCGAACCCGTCCATTAGGTGACTTAGGGGCATGTCTGTTTGAATAGCCCCCAGACGCCATAACATTTGCATATTGTGTGATTATAGACTCATAAATTCCGGTGATGATACATTGCCTTCCATCGATTCGTATCGACGGACCTCATCACCGTGGAACAGATTCTGTTTGCAGAACTGCTTCGCCGTTTCAGAGAGAGAGAGAGAGAGAGAGAGAGAGAGAGAGAGAGAGAGGTGCATTCGAAGGTTTCAGAATTTGACATTAACCAGTCAAGTTCGTATTTATGCTGATGAACTTTTAAAATTCTCAATAGATAGATAGGTATATGAGTGTAAGTGTATATGTGTATGTGTGTAACATCTTCGTGCCTGCGTGGACATCTCATGAATATATACTATATATACGTATATATATATATATATATATATATATATCTATATATATATATATATATAAATATCCCTTATATATATATATATATATATATACACACACACACACACACACACATATATATATATATATATATATATATATATATTTATATATACACACACACACATATATATATATATATATATATATATATATATATATATATATATATATATAAATATATACATACATACATTATCATATACATATATTGAATTATCATAGAACGTTCCCCAGGACACAAGAAGCAGGCCTTACATCTTCATTAAAACGAGGGAGAAGAGAAGCCTCGTGAATTGCGTGATGCTCTTTGGGAATAAATCATGATGGTGAAGTGGCTAAAGCAACCGCTACTCATACCTGCCACCCCACATGGTTTGCTCACCCCTTTCCCTCCTTGCCCGATCCCCCAAACCTCCCTCCCTCCTCCTTTACGGAAGAGAAACACCCATAGTTCGTAATTGGCCAAATGGACATTCTTAACCAATTGTATAGATGCCAGAGGAATGGGAGGAGTTAACATAGGTTAAGATGCACCCGGTACTTATACGCCGGGGAGAGGGGGTGTGTTGGGGGGGGGGGGGGGTGTTGGATGATAAAAAGCCGAGGTTGGTCTCAGAGGAACGGATTGGTTTGGGGGGCGGTTGTGGGGGGGTGGGGGCGAACGAACATGCCTATCGAAGTACTGATCTCGCAACCATGGACCTGGGGACGGTCATTTAGACCGATCCCTGGCACACGCATTAGTGAGGGATGTATGCTCTATGCACGCGCGGCTTTCGTGGGACATGCACGCCGAGCATGAAGAACCCTTCGTTTGGAGGAAAAAATGAAAGAGAAAATTCCTGTCAGACACTATGCTTAAGTAATAAAGACATCAAGGGACACTGATCGAAGATGATGGACTCCCTCGGACTTCCTTACGAAATGTCCTTGTAATGTCTCCGCGAAATATAGGTATTTAGTCTCAATACCCGTTTTTTCCTACATAGTCGACGCGGTGGGCCGACGTAGGTTGGATCCCCCAGGGTGGTGTTTTGACTTACAACTGTTTCTCTGTTCGACTTTCAACTCAAATCGACTTCTTCTTCTTCTTCTCCTGTTCCCAGTGCGTGTATGAAGCAGAATGAGGGTTATTAGTTTAATGCACATGTATAAGGACCATCCTTTCACTCACCTAGATTTTAGAGTACTGTCTTTTTGCTCAAATAGACTGGACCTTTTAATTTCAGAGTCGCTGTTTATTAAGAAAATGAAACCGGAATTGAACAACAACTCGTCCGGTATTCAACTAGCTATCATATAGTTTCATAGTAGGTACACGAAGTGGGTCGTTAGCCATTTTATTTTTGAGTGTAGTTTGTTTACCTTTCATATTATTTTCATTTTTATTACTGTTTTTGTATGACTTGCGTTTTGTTTTAGTTTTTTCGTAATTTTTTATTTTTAGTTTGTATGTGATGTTCGTTTTATTTTATGTTTTTACTGAAGCTTTTAATCAGACAATTCATTTTAATGTAATTTTTAGTGATTTCTCATCCTTGTCATTTTTTCAGCCTGAAGATGAGGTTTTAAACCTCGAAAGCTCGTAATATTAAAGAATGTTCTTCCTAGTCTTGGCACTATTATTCATCATCAAGCTATATATATATATATATATATATATATATACACACATGCATACGTACAATACATACATACATACATACATACATATATATATATATTTATATATATACATACATACATACATACATATACATATACATATACATACACACATATGATATATATATTTATATATTTATATTTATAGGTGGGTATGTATACATCTTTGCATTTACACAGCAAAAGATATACGAAAACACGAGAGGGTTCCTTTCGAAAAATCCTGAATTGTTTGTTTTAATAAGAGATGATTGCCTGCCCATCACGAAAACAGTGGAGCACACACACACTCCCTTGGCTGAGGTAGAATCTTTTAACAATTTAATGCAAATTGTTATTAATTTGAAACTGTTATTAGTAATTTGCTGATGGCCATCGCACCGCCACCGCCGCCGCCGCGAATTTGCATGAAATTAGTTCTTCTGAAGAGTACACAAACTTCCGAGCGAGTCGAACTTTTATCCCTCATTAAATGATCATATTTGGGGAGCCTCTGAGTGCATGATAGCTATTGATCAGTAATTGAATCTTGGGGAATGAGCGTGTTCGCCGAAGAAATCATCCCCAGAGGGTATCTGCATGCAGATTGAAACCGGACTGAAGATTATAATATAGAACGATGATGTGGGAATAATAGGCAAAGAGTGCAAATTAACTAAGGTAATATCCGTAATGAAAGTAATATACACATGATGCAGAATTTTTTTTTCTTGGTAAATAATCTTTGTAAGGATATTATACTGAAATAAAAAAAGATGCAACAGCCATCTTTTTCCAAAGTCATCGTGTTAGAAGGTTGATATACAACTACTACCTTGCATATTAAAATCGCGAGAAATCAGTGGTTAAAGCTTGTTAGGATTCGGGATGATAAGAGTAACTTGTTATTCATTTTGTGACTGGCTGCCTCTTTATTTGTTGAGGAAGGTGCTTGTGGAGGCAACTTTGAAATATTAAGAGGAGATTTGGTTGCTTCCTGATTTTCCTTACTCTTGAAATGTATCCTCATGTGTATGTGTTTGTGCGTGCGTGGTTATCTTAATCTCTGTACATACAGGCATACAGACATACATGACTGTTTACACATACACGCAGATATATATAGCTATATATATATATATATAATATATATATATATATATTTATATATATATATATGATATATATACACACACACACACACCCGTGTATATTACCTCAATAGAAGGCTGTCAATGTGTACAATATGCTAATTATATATCTATCTATCTATCTATCTGATTACCTATCTATATATATAGCTAGCATATTGTACACATTGACAGCTTTTTATTGATATTGCAGGATGACAGGATGAGAGAGAGAGAGAGAGAATGTATAATGTAAACCAAGAACCAAGTTCGTATCATTGAGCTTGCCTTGATGTATGTTCCTTGATAAATGCTCTCTCTCTCTCTCTCTCTCTCTCTCTCTCTCTCTCTCTCTCTCTCTCTATCTCTCCTCTCTCTCTCTCTCTCTCTCTCTCTCTCTCTCTCCTCTCTCTCATCCTGATGTAAGATCAATAAAAGGCTGTCAGTGCGTACAATACGCACATTGGTGGGTAACACCATTCCATGCATCGGACATGATATATTGTCACAATTAAAACGCAGATACGGATCTCTGACGCGCAGTTATCGACAAATCTCCGTGCTTCATCTTGCGGAAGTAAATTTACGACATAATTAACATCTGCAAGGATTGCTTGTCCTTATTGACTGCTTATCGTTATTAAAGACTCGGGAATCACCGTTGCGCTGGTGAACCGAGTTGCCGTTTTTTGTGCGTCTCTCGTGGGTCGTGCGTTTTCTGTGTCCATCTTCCCAATGGTTTCGGTTCTGTTTGTAGGAGTTTATTATCTGGATTATTATTTTGTACGGGTTTTGATGAAACTTGGTGTAGGCATGTAATGGGTTTCCCTTTCCAAATGAATAACTTCTGGTGGGTATCGATAGACGTTTGATCAGTGTGTTGTAGTGTTTATTAGAGAAACAACTCCAAGTCTCATTTAATTTGATTTCCGAAAAGAATTTTTTTCGGTTGCAGTTTATAACCTTGCATAGATAATAGTAACAACATTTTTAATATCAAGAAAAAAATGGATGCTCGGTTGACTACCTTTTCCATACAAAATCTTCTCTTTGCTTTTTGAACACTTTTTAACATCTGCTTCGCTAGTTAGTTGTAATTACCGACTTCTGACAGCATCAATGTTCATATTAAATTATGGTGCCATTGTGTCTCATCCTTGAATTTTACTTATATTGAAATCTTTCAACTTCCTTGTCACATTACAGTGATTTCCTCTTTATATGTTGCTCTCACTAGGCTCTTACCAAACTTAGTTGAAATATTAAAATTCCATTGTATACGCGTATGAATACAACACATGGGATTTTATTGGTGAAGAGGCGTGTTGAAAAACTCTCGAAAGCTCTTGTTCTTGTAGTTAGACATATACATTGTATATATAACTGTTTTTTTTTGTTTTTTTTAAATATACCCCCCCCCCCCCAACCCCCCCCCCCCCCACACCAACCCAAATCACGACATTGTGCTCTGTTTACGACAAAAACTCAGTTATCATAATTACTTTTGTGTTACCTTTTTATTACATGGATTTGTCTCTCAGCTGATTGTTCATCTCCTCTTTACTTCAATAAACGAAGAAACTTTGATTCTCGCTTTTCATAAACTTCAGGAACTCCTTGCTTGCTCACTGTGCCATATCAGATACAATCACTCTTCCAGTTTATTATGTGCTATAACATTCAGATGTGCATATACGTTAATATATATTATATATAGATTATATATATATCTATATATATGTATATATGTATTATACGCAGAAGCTAGATACTATATCGTACCTCTCAGTAAATGGGAACTTATATAGCTTTCGACCATCAGCTGTGGTCTTGTCCATTGTAGTGAACAAGACCACAGCTGATGGTCGAAAGCTATAAGTTCCTGTACAAGAAATATATATTTTAAACTACAGAAGGATTTTGCATCATTGTGGATTGTATCCCCATATCTATATATATATAATATATATATATATATATATATATATATATATATATGCCTATATAGATATACATACACACACACACACATATATATATACAGTATATATATATATATATATATATATATATATATATATATAATATACACTGTATCTATGTGAGTATGTATGTATGTATGTGAGTGATGATATATGTATGCATTATACGTATTGGGTAGGCCGGTCTTTTTCCCCTCTTGATGTATCGATTTGTACCTAGGAACTCAATTCCGTTAGTATGTACGGTCTTTGCTCAAATTACTTATAATTACAGGTTGGCGGTTTTGACCTCGATTAGCAGGTCATTATTCATGCAAATTGTTTGCAAGTGGTAGCAAAATACGTCCAAGTTTGGGAAGCACAATAAGCAACTATTTAGGAGCCAAACGCATCCTTCAACGAGTAATTGTGCTCCGTCGAAAAAAAAATGTAGAGAGATGATTATTTGTTACTTTATCTAGACGGAATTAGTTGGGTGTTTGCTATGTAGTAGGTTGTGTGATGCAAAAAGGAGGGTGGCGGAACGCCGAATTTCCCGACACTGGATTAGGTTTGCCTTTCTCCTCAACTCCTAAATTTTTATCGTTATCCATTTCTGTGAAAGATGGTTGTGAGTCGTTTTTCTCTAATTATTTTTAATTTATTTCGTTTGTCGGTCATTACTCGCGGTGTGAAGATGCGTCAGTGCGTTTTTGTGGCTTAGAATTATGGAATGGTGTGCATTTGCATATGCTGTATTTGCTGTAATTTGTGTTCGTGTGGTCGTTAAGAGTTTTCAGCTGCAGGGAATTCGATGGGTTTTGAGCGACAGCAAAATGCAAGCTCAAACTAATTGTATGGAAGTAAATAAAAAATATATATGTATAAGTAAATATTTAAATAAAATAGATGGAATAATAACAGAAGAATAATTATTGTAATAGGACGGTTATTGTAGCGTTCCTGAACCAGTTTTTTATAATACTTAAAAATAATTATAAAAATGAATGTATAAATAAAAAGGTATAATTACAGAAAAAGGAGAAGGTGGGAATATGATCGATACGTATAGAAAGAAAACGGCCAATTGTTGTAGTAGAAAAATGATATTCATTTTCCCCTTTGTTGGTTGGCGGCAGATGATGTTAGCGTGGTTATTCTCACCATATCTTTTTAAAATGAGTTACGTACCCCATACATTTTTCCAACATGGTTGCGACCCACCAAAGCCGACTGCCTACCAGGTATCTAATTCGCTGATTGGGTCAGCAGAGGCAAAACGAATACTTAAACGGATGGAGCGCAATCGCATTCCTCTCGTAAGATTCGAACTCTTGTCTCATAATCGCAGATGTCGTACGAAAAATGATCTGTATAACATTGGTATAAGTAATTCAGTGTAAGTATAAGTTCTCAGAACTTAGAGAATAAGGGGAGCTATAATGGGAAAATAGGTTATAACTGGAGAGTTCTGGTCTGGGGCGTGAGCAGAGATCTGCCAAATGTTAATCTTGTAGAATTCGTAAGAAAATAATTAAAACTGCTGACCATGCATGGTTTGTGTCGATTTTCGGGTTGTTTAAGGGGAAGTAGGATACCTTATTTTCTTTTTCTTAGCTTTTTCTTGCCGTAATATCCTGTTTTAGAGTTAATTATTACCTTATAGAATTATAATGTGTATTCATTACACATGACTTAAGTAAAATTCTTTTCTGATCCAGAAAAAAAAAACATAAAATAAGGAAAACGGTTGGCGCTTATATTCAGGCATTTGTATGGTAGTAAAAGAGCTGGCACTTATTTTGTTATCTATAGCAGGATTGACATTATTATTTTAGTTTGAAAGGATTTGCTTTGCTGTGGTATGAAGTTCAATATGAATTATAATTACCATGTATTTGTCATGTTTATGACGGTATGTGATATAAATGATAATTATCGAGCACCCCTCGGAAGCATTAGTAACTGGGCATGTTACATTCCTACTTTTCTCTCTCTCCTCTCTCTCTCTCTCTCTCTCTCTCTCTCTCTCTCTCTCTCTGGGCAATGTGTTTGTTAAATTTTCAGCAGTAGTTATATGAAGATATATTGGTGATCGATCAGCCTTAGAGTGAAGTTAGTTACCAGAGAAAAAATTCAAGCCAGTTCGGGAACTGCATGATCCCGGATATATATTATATATTATATTATTATATATATATATAATAATATATATATATTATATAGATATTATATATATATATATATTATAATACTATATCTATATATATATATATAGTATATATAATATATATATATATATATATATATATATATATATATATATATATATATATATATTATGACGAATTGTCACTCTCCTTGTTTGTACATATATATATATTGTATATATTTTCAACAATGTGTACCTTTTCCCTATTTGAGTATTTCAGTCTCTTTTGCTTCAGCGCCATCTCTTGACCGCGCAACCTACTTTCACTGTGTGTTCCTTGCTCCTAGCTTTTGTATTTTCAAACCTTTCTTCGGCCTTAACTATTGGGATGAAGTAGGAGTATACTTCCCAGTTCCCACTACAGTTGTGATTGTTATATTGTTCTTACTTAATATTCAGTACCGTAAGTCGTAACTATATTGTGGAATATTTAATTAATGTTCGTATTGGTGTTTTGATATTTTGCTTACGTAATTGTTTATTTATTGGTATTATATATAAATACGTGAGCAGTGTTTTCTTTTGTCACCATTTAAGTAATAATGGTTCTTTGGTAAGATACTAAGCTAAGGTACGTTAAAAATTCTCTTTAAGACCTGAGATATTCCATCGCAGAGGTGACAAAATGGGGGCCTGATCGGGATTGTGAATCGTGAAAAGTTAATTGAATGGTTTAGTGGTTTACGAACGCCCACAGAACCAGTGAAATACGAACCGTAAGATTTTGTAACACTGCTCTTAATCCTCGATCGTTCATTGTTAACGTTTTGTTGTTATAGTGGAAGTATACTCCTCACTCGGTCGCTTAGGCATCGGTAATATGGAGGAATAGCTGTCAACAATCGTTAGTCCGCTGGGTACTGCAGCCTTTTTTGTGCTTTCTTTTTGCCCACCCCGTATTACGAGCCGCAATTAAGGGTTACTCTCGCTACAATTAGTCCGAAATACGCTAATTTTGTGTTACCTCGGGCGTCATTCATTAGCCTACTTGACCCTTCGGATTTTTTGAAATCCCTTCTGGTAATTCTGGGTATCGTGCTTTCGTTAGCCGTCCAACTTCCTTTTATTCTTGGACATCGACGTAAAAGCCATCTTCACCCGGCAAATCCTTTATGGGTATCGCGCTTTCGTTATCGGTCTAATCACTTAATGATCATTAGACAAACTTAAGCCATCCTGGCCCATCAGTTCATTTTGAACGCTCGTGTTGCGGTTAATCAGTCTCGCCTACACTTCGTTTGGTGTTAAAACGGACGTAAACTCGTACACGACAATTGAAGTGTCTGATTATTAACGACCTAGTTAAATAATTGGTTTGTGCTACAAATTCGGTAATTCTGTATTTAGTGTAATGTTTGTAAGCGGTAATACCGTAACTTAATCAGCACGTTCAGGATAATTTTAGATTTAAATATTAAACCTTCTTACCTTAACAAAAATCATACCTTTCGATTTAGAGAAATTCTTGGCTAATCCCAGAGAAGAATTAACCTTGCGTTTGGCTAAGAAGCAGGAACTTCTCACGGTTACGAGTAAATGCCAAATCCCGACAGGTATAACTTATGTCAAAGCACGTATCATTAATGACATCCTTCAGTTTTTGCTGTATAAAAACGTCATAACAAGAGGACGACGAAGATGTAGAAGAACTGGGAACCCTTATAGGTGCCATTGCTAATGTTGATCCTGAAGTGGATAAACAAACTTTAGTTAAAAGTTTTTGAAGTGGAGGAAAAGAGAGAACAAGAAAGAAGATGCACAGAACAAGAAAGAAGAAAAGAAGAATTTGAATATCAGAGAAGGCTTAATGAGTTGGAACTCTATAAACTGGATAAGTCAGCTTTTATCAGGCTTAAGGCTAAAGAGGATGAACGAAAACTTCCCACGGAATTCGATGTGACAAAAGCCAGCAGATTAGTTCCCGAATTCAACGATAAGGATCCAGAGGTTTTCTTTCAAACATTTGAAGACAGCAAAGTCATTAAATTGGCCACCTAATTTCTGGACAATACTCGTGCGCAACCACTTGAAAGGTAAGGCTGCATATGTTGCATCGCAATTAATTGGGGTTAAAGACTGTGGAAGGCTACAGGCAAACTTTTAGAAACTCGTTCAAGACTCAATCTCAGACGTTTGTAGAATTCTGTAACATAAAGGGAAGACAGTTTAACAAATGGTTGGAGAGAGCTGGTGTTACTGATTTAGGCTCTTAAAAATCTGATGTTGTTGGAGGAATTTTTGCGTAAAGTTTCCTCTAATATTGCCAAAGATCCTTCAAAGACTTGTCTCATCGCCTAAATCTCGACAGGTTAGTTGTGCTTATTGTAAGAAAGATGGGCACTCCATAGAAAATTGTCCCAGTCCAAAATGTCAGAAGTAAGCACTGATGGTAAATCAAAGAAAACTTAAGGTGCACTAACCTGTCATGCTTTTGTACCTTCACAGGATCTGGAACCATTTAATAAATTCATGTGAGAGGCTTCACTTAATGATTCATCTGTTACAGCTCTGAGAGAGACTGCTTCATCCCAGACAATAATTTCGGCTGCCAATCAAGACAACTTTAAATAAACGAGTATATAGCAGTAATTGACCTAACCACAACTACTTTCTACCCGAGGCTGAGGTGGATATTGCTTGTCCTTATTTTACAGGTAAGGCAAAGGTTGCTGTCTTAGATAAACCATTACCTTGTTACCCTATTCAGATGATTATTGGTAATGATCTTGCATGATCCTCTGTACTTAAACTTAAATTGATTGTAACAACACCTGAGGTAGTAATCAAAGATGAGCTCTCCAAAAAGCCAGGTAAAATCTCCCAGGTAATCACTAGAACATCTAGTAAAACACGCAGCACTAATTTTCCTCCCAAGGTAAAGAATGACAGAATAACAGAAGCTCTGGATTTAGTTGATATAAATAAGGACTAGTTTGCTGTACTCCAATAGAAGGATTCAAGTTTGAAAACTCTGGGATAAAGTAGTGGATCCTACTGACAACACTAAAACTCCGTACTTTCATGTGGAGAAAATTACAAGTCTCCCAAAGGTCTAACATCTAACTCGAAGCATGACTGTTTTCAGGTTGTTTTTCCAGAGCCCTTAAGGAAACCCTTGCTTGACCTCTCTCATTCTACAGAGTCTCGTCTTGGAGTGAATAAAACCTACAAGTGGGAGGTTGAGGATTTTTATTGGCCAGAAATTAGAAACTACATAAAGGAGTTCATTGCTTCCTGTCACTACTGTCAGATCACTGTTAAACCTAATGAGAAAATACCTCCTGCACCGCTTCAAAGCATTCCAATACCTAAGTCACCATTTGATAAGACTAGTGGTGTCTTGGAAAGAATGCACAAGACTATAAAAAGTTTGTTACGGAAGTATATCGGTGAAACATCACAGCACTGGGATGAGGACCTCTATCTTCTCATGTATGTACTTAGATGTACACCTCATGATTCCACAGGGGTATCCCCATTTGAGATCATGTTCGGTCGAAAACCAAGAACTCTACTAAGTTCGGTAAAGGAGAATATTTTGCAGAGGAAGCCAGAAGAAAGTACGAATATTTACCAGTATTTAAAATATTTAAAAAAGAAATTTACATAAATTTATGATATTGCTGCTACTAATTTAGTTTCTTCTCAGCAGAAGATGCAACACATAAACAATAAGAAGGCAAAAATGATGGAGTTCAAAACTGACGACCAAGTTTTAGTGTATCATCCTATTCCTGGCGCTCTCTTACGAGAAAAATATGCTGGATCTTACAAGATCCCTCGTAGGACCTCTAAAGTAAACTACATAATCAGCACTCCAAACAGAAAACGACCGACTCAATTAGTTCATGTAAACCTCCTTAAACCCTATATCACTCCACTCAAAACTTAGAGTCTTAATATTGCTTTAGTGATAACCAAAGCTAATACAGAGGCAACAAAGGTACCTAACCTGACATTAGATGAATCATTAGATTCATCTAATCTCATTTTATCATTTAAGGATTTTTCTAATAGTGAAATTTTAAAATCTTAAGATGCTTATCTTTCTCACCTAACTGTACCTCAAAAACAGGCATTGACAAGACACTTACTAAAGTTTCCAGACATTAGTACTGATATTCCTAAATGTACCTATGTCCACCATGACATATTGCTTGAACCAAATACCACTCCAATCAGTCAACCTTTCTATAGAGCCACAGGAGTTAAACTAGAAACATTGAAAAGGGAAGTTCAGTATTTATTAGACAATAATTTAGCAGAACCCAGTACATCGCCTTGTGCTTCACCATGTATATTGGCCCCCAAATCTAATGGGCAATTCACTTTGCACTGATTATAGGAAATTAAATAAAGTGTCAAAGATTCCTATCCACTTCCTAGGGTTAATGACATTCTAGATTATATTGGTAATGCCAAATTCTTAACCCAAATCGATTTACTAAAAGGATATTATCAGTTACCACTGACTGATAAAGCTAAGAAAATCTCTTCATTCATAACGCCTTTTGGTCTCTTTTCTTACTTAGTAATGCCCTTTGGACTCTGTAATGCACCTGCAACGTTACAGCGCATGATGGCAGAGATAACTAGAGGTCTTAAAGATGTCTTTGCATATCTCGACGACCTTGTGATTGCCAGCAAGACCTGGGAGGAACATCTTCGCACCTTGGAAGAACTCCAAAAGTCGGGCTGACAATCAGCCTTGCTAAAAGTTCATTTGGTCAAGCAAAAGTAGTTTATCTACTATGAGATTCAGGGCCTCTGTAACATGGTTTTTTCGCAATAACTTTTTATCTATGCATTTCATAAATATAACGCTTATTCAGGATACACATTACTTATATCTACACATAAATTTTGACTGTTTTCTGCATTACGTAGATTGAATAAATTTGGTACTTATAATGTAAAAGTGACTTTTTTTTAAGACGGGACAACATACTCGGAGAAAAGATTTCGAACGCACTCGTTACGTAACTTATGACAGCATTTCTTCCCTCTTTCTCGATGGATGATTGGCTATATGTAACGAAGGCTAGACCTCTGGCAACAATGACATAAAAATGTAAATACAAGCAAAGCAGTACACCTTTACGAACTCTGAAACCCCTCCACTAATAATTGTCATAATGAACAAACCAACAAATTATGTTAATAAATACAAAAACACTTTGATTATTAGTCTAACTCCAAAGTAAGTTTCCTAAGAAATTACAGTCTACTTTATAGGTCACAATCAGATTGACAAGATGTAGGGAATAGTTGGTAATTTTCAAAAACATAGTAGACAAGCTTGATTTGATAACTGCTATATCCAATGTCAAGCAATTTTTATTTATTGGCTATCTACCTATTTACTAAAAAAAAATAAAAAAAAATAAAAAAAATAAAAAGCAGTTACTGCATTTTTGCGTTGAACCTTCACCAATAATTATTGCCAGAATGATGACTTCATGAGGCTCCACCCACTTTGGCCTTGTTATAATTCAGGATAACACTGAAGGCTATCATGGGCATTGTTGGATTAGAAAATTTAATTTCTGGCTATAAAAACTCATTTCTCGAGTAGTTGCAAGAAGTGCTAAATGATCCTCAAGGATCCCAGCAGTTGGCCTAAACGTTTAATTCATGTATATTACTGCTATTACTACAGTAGTATTACTACGCTAGCACAGATACCCCACCCACATCTATGTATCGTTCCGCCATTCATAAAGTCTGTCATGGCCACGGGCTTTCTCTTGACTGCAAAAAGTTGCAAGTCATAAGACAAATGCAGTTTTGCAACCACGGGGAAAATTCCATATCCTGTCGGCCATTATTGACTGCTATGGGTTTCAGAGCCGATGGAATAAGGTGAATGAGTTTCTGTGGTGGATGGGCGGGGCAACATTTCGTCAAATGTTGTTTACCTTGCTTACGTAATGAATGTTTTTAGACTCTTGGCTCGTAATCATTGGCCATGGCATCGGCTGGATAATTTTTACTCTATAAAAATTAAAACTATCAGGTTTAGGTCATTGATAATGCTGCCAAAATTTGTGTTGTTGTCAACTTTCAGCTACATCCGATGCTTTGATAAGGAGCAAAGTCCAAAAAACCGTGTTACAGAGGCCCTGAATCTCATAGTAGGCCATTGCATTGATAGTGGAGAAATTTTACCTAAAGAGGCTAATATAGACAATACCAAGAACATTCTTATTCCTGCCACCAGACAGCAACTTAAATCTTTTTTAGGAATGGTTTCTTACTATGCTAAATTCATTAAAAACTTTGATGTTATTACTGCTCCCCTCTATGCTCTTACTTCCCCTAAGGTAAAGTTTGACTGGACCGAAGAACACTGTCACATTTTTAAGCAACTGAAGAGCACCTTGGTTTCTAAACCCCTCTTAAGAGCTCCTGATTTTAATAAAGAATTTTTCATGCTGATTGACGCCAGCAATACAGGTTATGGGGCTGTTTTGCTACAGTCTTACTCAGTCAGTACCACAGAAACGCCACCACCACTTCATCTCCTTCCCATCACCTACCACTCTCGCTTCTTCATAGGAGCCCAAACCAGGTGGGCCACTGTCGAGAAGGAACTTTATGACACCGTCGCTTCGCTACTACACTTTCAACCCTACTTGGAAGGACACCACAGAGTAGTAGTATATGCCGACCATCGACCACTCATCTTCCTCGAACGTTCTCGCCTCCGAAACAACACACTACTTCGTTGGTCATATATCTTGTTGGCCTTCAATCTAAGACTTCAGTCGATCGGAGGTGCCAACAATCTCATAGCTGACACACTGTCGCGGCTTCCACCGCCTTCAACACCACTATAGTGGGCCCATCTTAGCGGGGAGGGACTATGACGAATTGCCACTCTCCCTCTTTGTACATATATATATTGTATATATTTTATTTTCAACAATGTGTACCTTTACCCTATTTGATATTTGAGTATTTCAGTCTCTTTGCTTCAGCGCCATCTCTTGACCGGGCAACCTACTTCCACTCTGTGCTCCTTGCTTTTGTATTTTCAACCTTTCTTCGGACCTTAACTATCGGGATGAAGTAGGAATATACTTCCCACTACTAACAGTGACAGTTGTGATTGTTATATTGTTCTTACTTGATATTCAGTACCGTAAGTCGTAACTATAATGTGGAATATTTAATTAATGTTCGTATTGGTGTTTTGATATCTAGTTTACGTAATTGTTTATTTATTGGTATTATATTATATATATAAATACGTGAGCAGTGTTTTCTTTGTCACCATTTAAGTAAGATACTAAGATAAGGTACGTTAAAAATTCTCTTAAGACCTGAGATATTCCATCGCAGAAGTGAATTATATATATATATATATATATATATATATGTGTGTGTATGTATATATATATATATATATATATATATATATATATATATATATACCATATATATACATACATATATATATATATATATATAATATACCTATATATATAACAATATATACAATATATATACAGACACTTGTGCAAGTTGATACCATTGAAGGAACATGGATAGGTTAATGAAGTACTTATTTTCATTGGAGTCCATGTTTTTAAACCAGCATGCTCAAGTATTGAATAGCTCGATAAACTGACGGCTCAAAAATTTCTAAGGTCTTTGGGTCTAGGGCCAAACATAATTAGATTTGGGATGTCGCTTATTCCTATTACTGTTCTTATCGGCAGAAGTGTTGTAAGGAGAATGTATACTATCCCCTCAACATTAAAATAAGTTCTTTGTATTTCGAACAGAGACGAAATCCAGATCCAGTAACTGTAAAAATTTATGTTCCAGAGTTATGTGACATGTTGGGTTCACTCGATCCCTATTATTGAAGGTCCTGTTGGGGGGGCTGGGCAGGGGGATAGTGCCGCCAGTGCACCTCAAGCGGTGCACTGCAGGCATTACTTGAGGGTCTTTGTAGCGTTCTTTCGTCCTCTGTTTCTTCTATCTTACTTTCCACCCTATCCTAACCACTGATCCATTGTGCAACTACGAGCTTTTCCTCGTATTTCACCTTTCAAACCTTTTACTGTTAATTTCCTTTTTAGCGCTGGATGACCTCATAGGTCCCAGCGCTTGGCCTTTGGCCTAATCTATATTCTGTTCTTTTATTGAAGCGTTGACTATTGTTCACTGCAAGACCAGGAGAGATGTCTTGCAAAGTAACACCAGCTTTATTGAAAAGTATATATCGCATCTTTCGTAAAGCTCATGACTTAACCTGCCTAACTATGGCCTGCGGGGGCATTTTCTGCAGAACCCCATTAATTGTTTAGAAGTGAGGGCTTGGAACGCTAGATGAGACTGGTATGAGCAGGAGATTGCTTAATATAATGAGTTAGACATAGGTCAGCCCCATTATCAATGAAGGTTTTTAATTATCTTTTAATATTACCTCTCTTTTTTTTCACCATCCGGCGATAGAGCCCGATAAGTGGAAAGCACAGGAGAATCTGACTGCTCAATTAAGTGATTGAGATCTTCGTAATATATGTTAATTAAAAGTACACGCCGGAGCTGAAATCTTCATCAGTATTTCGGGTTTTAATTACCACCTTGCATGATTCTACTGAACAAGCGCGCGCCCTTGAACGTCTCGTTCTTCTCTTGCTCTTTTTTATATTTTTTTTTCTTCATCTCCATCATTCTGTGTTTTAGCTGTCCGGTGCCATCCCGTGCCTTAATAAAGATTCCGAGTCTATTTTATAGAGGATTCGATCCTCCCCCTTGTCTTCCTCTTCATCTTACTCTCTCCTCCTCCTCCTCCTCCTCCTCCAGTACCAAAGCCATGTCCTCCCCTTCCTATAGGACCATCACTTAGTATTCCTTCCCCTACCCATTCCAGTACCACCACTATCTCTGCCTCCTTCCTCCTCCCCTCCCCCCCATGCCAATACCACCGCTATCTCCGCCGCCTCCTCCTCCTCCCCCCACCCGGTGCAATGCATCTGGTGTGTGATCTTCAGCTTTATTTTATGGACGGTCGGAGATGCTCCGACCGCCATAAAGCATATCAGCTTATGGGATGCAGCCGCCATTAGTGTTTTACATAAAAGGGAACACAGGAGTTACCCCTCGAGTTTATTTCACGAGGGGCATTCCGAGATTACGCCGTAATGCATGTAATTGGAGGTGCCAACTACCTACTCATTTGCATCCCTCCGGCGGGCGTTTCTCATCCTGGACGTTTTGCTCCGTAGCTCCCGCCGCGACGCCATTGTGTTTCTCTCTCTCTTATCTTACTAGCTTTTTTTCTTATTGAATTTTTATGTACTGTTTTCGTTCGGTGCATACCTTCTTTACAGCTCTTATTTTTTTTACTTTTTTTTCCAAATCTAGTGTATAATTTTCAGGTTCTTTATCTCTGTGTTTTGGTTAGTTTTTTCTATATTTCAATATTTTTCATAGAGTTTCTTTTTTTTAGTCTTTCAAATGCAATGCTTGGTAGATTTTCATTGTAATGGTTTTTTTAATAATTTTAACGAAGTTCTTAAATTCGTTTTTCTTTCCAGTTTTTATTAAAGGATTTTGATTCCTCTATTTCAGGTTATCAAAACTTTAGATTAGTTTGAATAGTGTTACGAAGTTCTCGTGTTTTTTTGTATAAGGCTTAAGATAAATTTTACCGTATTAATTTCCTAATTTAAAACTCATTTCTGTGGTAAAATTCCAGGTGCTTTGTCTTATATAGCCAGTTTTTTTTTTTTTTTTTTTTTTTTTTTCATTTGGCTTAACTTTGGTTATCGGACGATTGATACCTATTCATTGTTTTCTTTGAAGTTCTCTTGATTTTATTATATTTCGATGTGATTATTAGGTTTTTACCACAATATATATGGCTGATGGATTGACGTATTAGCTTTTTACCTTAATATACATGGCCGATGGATTGACGTATTAGCTTTTTACCTTAATATACATGGCCGATGGATTGACGTATTAGCTTTTTACCTTAATATACATGGCCGATGTATTGATTGACGTATTAGCTTTTTACCTTAATATACATGGCTGATGGATTGACGTGTTAGCTTTTTACCTTAATATACATGGCCGATGTATTGATTGACGTATTAGCTTTTTACCTTAATACACATGGCTGTTGGATTGATGTATTAGCTTTTTACCTTAATATACATGGCCGGTGGATTGACGTATTAGCTTTTTACCTTAATATACATGGCTGATGGATTGACATATTAGCTTTTTACCTTAATATACATGGCTGATGGATTGACGTATTAGCTTTTTACCTTAATATACATGGCCAATGGATTGACGTATTAGCTTTTTACCTTAATATACATGGCTAATGGATTGACGTTTTATCTTTTTACCACAATATACATGGCTGATGGATTGACGAATTAGCTTTTTACCTTAATATACATGTTTTTACTTAATATACATGGCTGATGGATTGACACATTGGCTTTTTACCTTAAAATACATGGCTGATGGCCCATGAGTAATTAGCTTTTTTACCTTAAATATACATGGTGATTCGGATTGACGTAGATAATTTATACCTTAAATCTACTTATGGCCGATGGATTGACATATTAGCTTTTTACCTTAATATAAATGGTGATGGATTGAAGTATTCGCTTTTTACCTTATACATGGGTGTGGTTGGACGTATTAGCTTTTTACCTTATATACATGGCGGACCATGACCCCCATATTAGCTTTTTACCTTAATATACATGGGATGGATGGAGTATTAAAGCTTTTTAAAAAAAATTTTTAAAATAATACAGGGTGGATGGATTGACATATTAGCTTTTTACCTTAATATACATGGCTGATGGATTGACATATTAGCTTTTTACCTTAATATACATGGCTGATGGATTGACGTATTAGCTTTTTTGCTGGTGGATTGACGTATTGGCTTTTAACCTTAATATACATGGCTGATGGATTGATGCATTAGCTTTTTACCTTAATATACATGGCTGATGGATTGACACATTAGCTTTATTATCCTTATAGGGTACATGGCTGATGGTATTGAAGCGTATTAGCTTTTTACCTTAATATACATGGCTGATGGATTAACGTATTAGCTTTTATCTTAATATACATGGACCGATGGATGACATATTAGCTTTTTATTTACCTTCCCCTAATTATACATGGCTGATGGATTGACGTATTAGCTTTTTACCTTAATATACATGGCTGATGGATTGATGTATTAGCTTTTTAACTTAATATACATGGCCGATGGATTGACATATTAGCTTTTTACCTTAATATACATGGCTGATGGATTGACGTATTAGCTTTTTACCTTAATATACATGGCTGATGGATTGACGTATTAGCTTTTTACCTTAATATACATGGCTGATGGATTGACGTATTAGCTTTTTACCTTAATATACATGGCCAATGGATTGACGTATTAGCTTTTTACCATAATATACATGGCCAATGGATTGACGTATTAGCTTTTTACCTTAATATACATGGCTGATGGATTGACGTATTAGCTTTTTACCTTAATATACATGGCTGATGGATAGACGCTTTAGCTTTTTAACTTAATATTCATGGCTGATGGATTGATGTATTAGCTTTTTACCTTAATATACATGGCTGATGGATTGATGTATTAGCTTTTTACCTTAATATACATGGCTAATGGATTGATGCATTAGCTTTTTACCTTAATATACATGGCTGATGGATTTTCGTATTAGCTTTTTACCTTAATATACATGGCCAATGGATTGACGTATTAGCTTTTTACCTTAATATACATGGCCAATGGATTGACGTAGTAGCTTTTTACCTTAATATACATGGCCGATGGATTGACATATTAGCTTTTTACCTTAATATACATGGCTGATGGATTGACGTATTAGCTTTTTACCTGACATGGCTGATGGATTTGACGTCTTGACCTGATCTGTAAGACTAGTTTTTAAAACTATTTTTCTTGTTCTTCTCAGCTTATTGATTTCCGTTATTCCCTCATCCTAATTTTAGGTTTTCGTTTATTTTATTTATTTCGAGTATACTTGATATCTTACCTGACGTCTATTTTAAACTCCCCTTTGATATTCGTTTCACTTTCTTACATTTGAGGGACATGTGTGGATTTTAGCGACATTTTTAAATTTTCGTACAATACGTAGTTCTCGGGGATGCTCCGACCGCCATAAAGCATATCAGCTTATGGGATGCAGCCGCCATTAGTCTTTTACTTAAAAGGGAACACAGGAGTTACCCCTCTAGCTTATTGCACGAGGGGCACTCCGAAATTACGCCGTAATGCATGTAATTGGAAGTGCCAACTACCTACTCATTTGCATCCCTCCGGCAGACGTTTCTCATCTTGGACGCGTTGCTCCGTAGCTGCTGCCGTGACGCCATTGTGTTTCCTCTCTCTCTCTCTCTCTCTCTCTCTCTCTCTCTCTCTCTCTCTCTCTTATCTTACTACTTTTTTTCTTATTGAATTTATATGTACTCTTCGTTCGGTGCATGCCATTTTTCCTGTGTTTTTTAATTATTATTATTTTGTGTGTATAAGTCAGGCTCTTTATGGCTGTGGTAATGTTTATTTTCATCTCTGTGCTTTGGTTAGTGTTTTCTATATTTCAATATTTTTCATAGGATTTCTTTTTTTTATTGTCTTTCAAATGCATTTCATGATACCTTTTCATTGTAATGGTTTTTAATCATTTTGACGAAGTTCGGAAGTACTTTTTTCTTTATTATTTGTAGAGGATTTTGACTCCGTTTACTTCAGCTGATTAAAACCATAGATGAGCTTGAATAGTGTTACGAAGTTCTCTTTTGTTTTTAAGGCTTAAGTTAAATTTTACCTTATTGATTTCCTAATTTAAAACCCATTTCTGGGGCAACTTCAGGCTTGCATTATCTTTTTGAAGATTATTAGTATTTAGTTGCTTTGTCTTATAAAGCCAATTTTGTTCATTTGGCTTAACTTTGGTTATCGGCGGGAGATTGACTTATACTTGTTTATTATTTTCATTGAATATGTCCTAATATTATTATATTTCATGTGATTATTAATTTTTACTATAATACGCATGCCTTTATACGTACGATTAGTTTTTTTCATTGTTTTACGTGTGGTTCTCAGCTTATTGCTCAGTTGTTTTGATTTCAGTTTATTTCCTCATCTTAATTTTAGGTTTTCGTTTACTTTATTTATTTCGGGTGATTTTGTATCTTAGATGACGTTTATTTTAAACTTTCTTTCGATATTTGTTTCACTTCCTTGTGTTTGGATTTTATCGACTTTTTTTATTGGTTTTCACTTTTTTTTCAAAGATTTCTATGTATTTATTCAGTGTATTTATCTAGTTTCGCCTTTGTCCATTATTTTCATTAGCTATGACTACGTTTCTTTGTTCCATCTCACATCTTGAGTATAAAACAACGTGGAAAGAATTTGGGAAGAAAAAAAATGATAGAAGTTGATTCAAGAGACCAATTAGGTCAGTTAATCAATGGAAGTTTTTTGTGCTACAGTCCTCGTGCCCACCCTTTCTCTCTCTCTCTCTCTCTCTCTCTCTCTCTCTCTCTCTCTCTCTCTCTCTCTCTCTCTCTCTCTCTAACACACACACACACACACACACACACATTTAGTTCTAACAACTATCGCCTGAGACCCTACAGCCATTTTTCGGGAACTGCCCACCACCCACAAAGGTATCTGAATTCCCTCCACTAATTTCTCTCTCTCTCTCTCTCTCTCTCTCTCTCTCTCTCTCTCTCTCTCTCTCTCTCTCCCTTAATGGCAGTGGAACTTCTGTTGAATGAAGGTTTAATACTGACACTTGAAATTTTTGTAGGTGGATATACGCTCCTCTCTCTCTCTCTCTCTCTCTCTCTCTCTCTCTCTCTCTCTCTCTCTCTGTGTCTTCGTTAGTGACCCTGACAGTTGAAACTCGTGGAGAAGCTCTGATCAATCAATCTGTATCAGTGTATGTATGTGTATGTATGTGTTTTAAAAATTAGGAATGGAATATCTTCAGTGGTTATAATATAGATATGTACATACTTCTTGCTTGACATCCCTTAAAATACCATTGGAAGTTCAGTTTCATAATTCTAACATATTTCTGTGCGTTTTCATTGGGGAAATCAGGTAGTACCTCTAAAACGTCGATATTCTGTTTTATGTACATGCATACGTACACACACACACACACACACACACACATATATATATACGTATATATATATATATATATATATATATTATATTAATATATTATATATAATATCTATATATATATATATATATATTATATATATATATATATATGTGTGTGTGTATATATACTTATATTTATATATGAAAGTCTTCTCGTGCTTAAATGTTTTTATGATCTTCGATTTGATGCAGTTACTTCAGGTGTTATCTCCAAATTGCATATGTAGACGAGTCATTAATTACTTATTTTGTTTACTGGTAGGGAATGGAATACTTTGACGTCTGTTATATATATATATCATATATATATATATATATGTATATATATATATCTAATGTATATATATATTATATATAGATATATATGTGTGTATATATATGCGTGTATTCGTTTGTGTTTGTGTGTGTGGTATGTGTGTATAAAACTGAAATTCTTCATTCCTCTTCAGGTGCTCAAGGGCTTCTTTGCGCAAACTCAGAAAGCGAGACGCTAAAAGATTTCGGAAAATTGTCCCGTGTGACAGCACCTTCATCTCTGGGCTTCCATCTTGAATCTCCCTCATTCCAAAAATGCTTTATTTCTCATCCGTTACAGCATCAGCAGCTTCCCTGCCTCCTCCTCCTCTTCCTCCTCCTCCTCCTGCTTTTCCTCTCGATATCACCTTCTTTTTATTCTTCTTCTTCTTCTTCTTCTTTCCTCTCATCATCAAGTTACTGTGATGAAGAACTAGCGCCTGTCAATCAGGGGAGCAGCGTCGTGACTTCCAAAAAAGTGGGTCCTGCAAATTCATCATCAGGCGGGGGTCATTAGGGAAGGAAATGTGATGGCCAATTATGAAGGCTGGTAATATACTCATTACCTGTGGTGGATGATCTCTCTCTCTCTCTCTCTCTCTCTCTCTCTCTCTCTCTCTCTCTCTCTCCTTTTGTACGTACATTTATAAAGGCATGTATGTGTTTCACACATCTATACATTACATATACATACATGCACGTATATACAAGGTTTGGCACTGTATAGCTGTACCCAGGTAAAAAATAAAATGTACAAAATCTTACTCAGGGTCAAATGTCAAATATCATCTCATACATTTCGGAAGTTGTCCTCATCGGAATCTGCAGTCAGATTAGAATCTAAATTGTGTCACGGACCTTCAGAAACTGTAGATGGGCCAAGATCTGAGCTGCCAGATTTTGTGGGACGATTTTGATCCATCTTGAAAAGGAGGAAAACGTCCCAGCTAAGAGGAGACACTTATTAAAAAGTATGTACACTTTTGGAATAATTGGTTATCTGTGAGGTTTTGCTGATAACTTGGGTTTAGATCTGTACCAGAATGTGATTTTTATAGATTTCTCTCAAGGGTATGATCTGGCAATGTGAGGCTTCAATCATGTTTGTCATGTGTGCTTTCAACTTCACGGATGTGCTTACTCGAGCTGCCTGATTGTTAGTGGTGTAAGAAGACTATGTATGTATATCAGTAAACGAATATTAATTGTCCCTCATGTTTTTTAGTTTGAAAATAAATCGTGAATCCGTTTTACTGTCTCGTGCCTGCAAAAAGAAAAGTGGCTCATGACTCGTGGAGAATATGAATTATTTAAAATTATTTCAACAACTGTTTTCATCCAATTTCGCACATCAAAAGAAAGCTCATAATTCATCAATCAGTCAACCACAACACACCATTGATGGTAGTTTCATGACAAAAGGATTTGCTGTAAAGAGAATGTGACTAACCAATCGACAAGGAGTTTAGACAGTATCTCTTGCCAAATGTCATCTGGTGCAAAATTATTCCCGGATTTCGAACAGGTAATTGAGAGGTATACAGCTCTCAACTCACATCTGCTAGTTCCGTGGTTTGCTCCCGGGTTGTCGCCAAGCACCCTACCTGACTGTGATAAGAGTAGTCTGTTAGATGGACAAAAAAGCATGGTGTGGCAAGCTCATCCTAAAAGACTTACATTTATGAGAACTGAGGATTCGGTCTTCCAAGACGCATAGAGAGAGAATATGATTTTTTCATACAAAACTTATTAAACATTTTATATAGGTATTGTGATAATCGTCGATATTTGAATTATTGCTGATGTTGGGAACACCAGGTTTTATCACCTTTTTCCCTTATCATCTTGCTGTGCTGATTACAATAATTTTTAGTATTGATTTTTTTTAATTGATTTTCAAATTCCCCTTTTAACCACTGCAGTCGAGACTTGGTGCCAGGGTGACCTAGACTGTTTGTTTTTATTTACTACCTAAAGTTTTACATATAAGTTTACATTAGTTATTTATATTTTTAAAATTAAGTGAATTATTGGTATTATTATTGTTACCGTCACTGAACATCGGAAGACGCCTGTTGGGACTAGCTAAAAAGACTGACTTCTGACTTTACAAATAAGCTTCTACTGAACAAGATGGTCTTCATTAAAAATAAGAAAACAAAAAAAATAGAACATTCTATTAAATCTTGAAGGTTAAGGTTCTCAAAATGTGTTCTGGAAAGAAAAATTGAAGTTGAACATGAAAAAGCGCCGTCAGTACACCTCATGCGGTGTAATGTAAGCGTTACTTACGGGTCTTTGCAGCTTACCTTCGGCCTCTAGCTACAACCCCTCTTGTTCATTTTACTGTCCCCCCATTCATATTCTCTTTCTTCCATTCTCTTTCCACGCTCTCCTAACATCTTTCAAACATTCTACTGTCAATTTCCATTTCAGCGCTGAATGACCTCATAGGTAGCATGCTGGCACCAGTAAAATTGATAAGCTAGGCGTTCAGTTTGTGCGTTCTTGATAAATCAAATTAATATTGTATAGAGAGCGGACAAGTTATGATTGTGAATGTGCCCGGTTGTTCATCTAGTTCTGAAAGATTAGTGTCTGTTTCACAATGGAACATTGCGCTAAGTTTTCCAGTGTTAATTCACTAAATAATTCTAGATTTTTGGTGATAATTTTTTTCTTATTCTTGCTTATTCTGTCTTTAATTGGTTTGAAATCTTTGTGACAGAATTAATGTCTTAAGACTTCTGTCAGTGAAGGACAGTTTTGCAAGTGCTTCGACAATACATAAACACCTTATTGAAAAAAATCTTGAATCGCCACTGCTTCATTCATGCTGGAGTTGAGAGAGAGAGAGAGAGAGAGAGAGAGAGAGAGAGAGAGAGAGAGAGAGAGAGAGAGTCAGTCTCAATTCCGCTATCTTGCGAACAAGGCCAGAAGACATCAGACATGAGCAATTATCTCATCTTGTAGGAAACGTTCAAAAAATTCTTCATCAGACCACGACTTGGCTGCGAGGGAAGATTTCTGTCCCAGGTTTCGCGGAAAGCTTCCGGGGCTTGGGTTTGCGGCTTGGGGCACGTATGTAGGGCCTGGGGAAGGTTGCTGGGTATTCTGTTGTGTTGGGGCCGACGAGGGGGGGGAGGGATGGAGAGGGCCTGGCAAACTGAGCAGTACAAAAACCGTTTTCCTGAGAATCTTCGGGTACTAAGCTATTTTAGTCTCTTCTGGGTTATTTCTGGAATTTTGGGGTCTTATTTTTATTTTCACGATTTTCCTGTCGTGTAGTTTCGTGTTATTATTCTTATTACTTTTTAAAATTAAATAACTGGTGTTATCTGGTGTCGTGAATATTCACTCAAGTTGCATATGCACACATACATACATACAGATATATATAGTGTGCATGTGTGTGTGTCTGTTTATATATAGCTTATACATATCTAGATATACATACACATAAATTTCCAACCATAAATGCAGCCTGCTGCAGTCAACTAAGTACAAGATATAATTCAGCGTTTAGGTTAAAAGATATATATAGTATATGTATGTATATATATCATGTTATCAGAAAATGAGAGAGAGAGAGAGAGAGAGAGAGAGAGAGAGAGAGAGAGAGAGAGAGAGAGAGAGAGAGAGAGAGACTCCCAGGATGCACGTATAGATTAACCTGTTCAGTTGAATGTAAGGAATAATATATACGTGCGTTCCCATACATGGTTTGATTAGTATAAGTATACTATACCAGTAGAAAGTTTCAGATTTAACTTGTTGAATAATCAACTCTAAAGATAATGCACGGTGCAAATGCTCTTTCCAGTAGACAACTGGTTCTAAAATGGTATTCCATGGAGATATTTTGCGTGGTCAACAGAATATTCACTGTATTTGGTAATAAACTGGAGATGGTATATCTATTTTTAAACTGACTGAAAATGCAGTAAGAACAACTTTTTCCCGATAGATAATTGACCATTCATTTTACTGTATAATTCCTATTCCAAAATTATAGTGAAAATCTTCAGGTTGCAATTCTTGTGTAGGAAATTATTTCAATCCGAGATGTTTATTACCTATGCTTTATTTATCGTTGCTCAGAAAACTAGTAGTCCATGGTATTTTAATTATTTGGCTAGTGGTTCATGACCTGAGACGAGCTGAGAATCACTGCATAAGACGGAAGTGTACAGCCATCACTTCGCAAAGAATCAAGAACTACTTATTTCACAGTACTTCGTCCGTAGACATAACCTTTTGATACGTTCGTATGTGAACCCTGGAGATTTCCTTCTGTATGCTGTTAAAATATCTGAGGCATTATTATTATTCAGAAAATGAACCCTAGGCATTATTATTATTATTATTATTATTATTATTATTATTATTATTATTATTATTATTATTATTATTATTATTATTATTTTCTTTTTTTTTGCTCTATCACAGTCCTCCAATTCGACTGGGTGGTATTTATAGTGTGGGGTTCCGGGTTTCAATCCTGCCTCCTAGGAGTCCATCACTTTTCTTACTATGTGCGCCGTTTCTAGGATCACGCTCTTCTGCATGAGTCCTGGAGCTACTTCAGCCTCTAGTTTTTTCTAGATTCCTTTTCAGGGATCTTGGGATCGTGCCTAGTGCTCCTATGATTATGGGTACGATTTCCACTGGCATATCCCATATCCTTCTTATTTCTATTTTCAGATCTTGATACTTATCCATTTTTTCCCTTTCTTTCTCTTCAACTCTGTTGTCCCATGGTATTGCGACATCAATGAGTGATACTTTCTTCTTGACTTTGTCAATCAACGTCACGTCTGGTCTATTTGCACGTATCACCCTATCCGTTCTGATACCATAGTCCTAGAGGATCTTTGCCTGATCGTTTCTATCACTCCCTCAGGTTGGTGCTCGTACCACTTATTACTGCAAGGTAGCTGATGTTTCTTGCACAGGCTCCAGTGGAGGGCTTTTGCCACTGAATCATGCCTCTTTTTGTACTGGTTCTGTGCAAGTGCCGGGCATTCGCTTGCTATGTGGTTTATGGTTTCATTTTTCGTATTGCACTTCCTACATATGGGAGACATGTTATTTCCGTCTATCGTTCTTTGAACATATCTGGTTCTTAGGGCCTGATCTTTTGCTGCTGTTATCATTCCTTCAGTTTCCTTCTTTAGCTCTCCCCTCTGTAGCCATTGCCAATTGTCATCGCTGGCTAGTTCTTTAGTCTGTCTCATGTATTGTCCGTGCATTGGTTTGTTGTGCCAGTCCTCTGTTCTGTCTGTCATTCTCCTGTCTCTGTATATTTCTGGGTCTTCGTCTACTTTTATTAGTCCTTCTTCCCATGCACTCTTTAGCCACTCGTCTTCACTGGTTTTCAGATATTGCCCCAGTGCTCTGTTTTCGATGTTGACGCGGTCCTCTATACTTAGTAGTCCTCTCCCTCCGTCCTTTCGTGTTATGTATAGTCTGTCCGTATTTACTCTTGGGTGTAGTGCTTTGTTTATTGTCATATGCTTCCTGGTTTTCTGATCTATGCTGCGGAGTTCTGCCTTCGTCCATTCCACTATTCCTGCGCTGTATCTGATTACTGGCATTGCCCATGTGTTTATGGCTTTTATCATATTTCTGGCGTTGAGTTTTGACTTGAGTATCGCCTTGAGTCTCTCCATATATTCTTTCTTGATCGTGTCCTTCATCTCTTGGTGTTTTATTTCCCCACCTTCCATTATTCCCAGGTATTTGTATCCTGTCTCATCTATGTGTTTGATGTTGCTCCCATCTGGTAGCTTTATCCCTTCAGTTCTCGTTACTTTGCCTTTTTGTATATTGACTAAGGCGCATTTTTCTATTCCAAACTCCATCCTGATGTCCCCAGATACAATCCTTACAGTCTGGATTAGGGTATCTATTTCCTTGATGCTCTTACCATACAGTTTGATGTCGTCCATGAACATCAGATGGTTGATTCTGTTGCCTCTTTTCTTGAGTTGGTACCCGGCATCCATCTTCTGTAGTACTTTATTATTATTATTATTATTATTATTATTATTATTATTATTATTATTATTATTATTATTATTATTATATTATTATTATTATTATTATATTAATTATTATTATTATTATTATTATTATTATTATTCAGAGAATGAACACTATTCATATGGAACAAGCCCACACCACAGGGGCCACTGACTTGAAATTCAAGCTTCCAGAGAATATGGTGTTCATTAGGAAACAAGGGAAGACAAAGTGAAATACAGAAAGAAGAGATCCCACGTATTAAAAAGAAAAATAAATGATTACATCCATGAAGGGTGTTTTTGTGTGTGATTTTTTTTTTCACCGTTGCAGCGATTGTATTTGCCGTCTGTGTTGTGAATTCAGTTGCAAATGTACACCCAGATATCCTTTTATTTACCTAAAACTTACACATAGCGTAACTATTTAAAGCCCGGGACGCAGTGTTACCATACAAAAACACCACAGGCGGCTGGACAGATGGAAAAAAACAGAGTATAGTGTAATCATACTATTAATTTGTGTAAAAGAGGTCTGAGAAGTTAGGTCTGATATAAACTGGCCACGGACTGGACGACGGCAACCCTAAAGTAGGCTATCGTTGTTACACGCTAAAAAATATGTGGCTAAACATTAGGTTTTAAATAGAGGTAGATATGCGAGTCCAAGCTGAACTTCAAGTTCAATTTAATATTGATAGCGTCTAAGATCCTCTTGTACCAATCACTATTTTGTGATGGCAGTTTTACCGTTGGGAAGTGTTGCTTCCAAAATGGCCCGTTCAGGTGGGTGAGAAGATAATGCTCAAAGGCGTCTAATTTCCGCCCTGAAAACTACATAGCAAACAGAAGAGATCATGGCTCAGTAGCCCTGACCTTCCTTGAACGCAAAAAAATCTGTGCGTTCATCTGTATGTAGCTACGACGATACCAATGACAATAAGCATTCAACATGTCAGGCGATGAATTATGCAAATTCCCCTCAGCAAAACAAAAAACTATTCCAGTGAACGAATATTTAGTATAAAAGAAAATAAAAAATAAATGTTGTGAATGTCATGGAGCACCTTGGCTTCAGTTGCCCAGTAGCCATTTTTTGCCACCATTATCAAGAAATTTGAAAAGCGTTTCATCCGAGCCGACGGTATCTGGAATTTTCACGCTGAGCGGATCACGTGCATGCCAAGCTAATTCAAAAAGGCGTCTCATTATTTGTGTATGTGGAGAGAGAGAGAGAGAGAACAAGCAAGCGGCATTCATGCATGTCGAAAGCATTGCAACATGGCAAAGTTTAGTGCTTTGTCACTATCATAAAAGGCTATCTATTCTTAGCGCATATGGAGACATATATAACTAACTAACGAGCTTAAAAAAGGAAATAATGCAATGTTTTAGTAATGATTTACGCGTGCCTCCCTCCGGGACACATTTTAAGAGTTCTCAGTGTTATTTTTAAAATTGATGTCCATGAAAACACAGGAATCTGTGAGATCTGTAATATGTAAACCCGTGATTATGTGTTTTTCCTCGCCATCTATTTCATCGACAGATAAGATTTACTGTAGTCAGTTTACAGCAAAAGGTTAAGGTTTAACCTAAAGTTAGTTCAAGGTTGACGGGTCAAGATCAGAATAGAATCCCTATAAGGTTGACAGCTTCGCTCATTCCCCTTTGTTCAGTTTAATGAATCATCGTAGGTTAAGGCCAGTCCATTTTTGAAGATTGTTGCGGAAAATAAAATCTGTGTTTAAGATCAGGTTTCAGAATTAAGTCAGTTCATGGTTGAATATCAAAGCTGCGAAGACTGAATTCATGCTTTGTAACGAGATGTCGGGATACAGTCGGCTTATGCTTTAAAGTAATAGGTCAGAATAAAGTCAGTATATGCTTGAGAGCCATAGCTTAGAATTCAGCGTTTACATTGTCTAAACCTCTAAGTCACGTTATTCACTGTAAAGGGTTATATCCAAGATTAAAGTTAGAAAGCTGGTTTTGGTCACTGGTTGATTGGGCGACCAACTGAGAAGGTCAGCAGCTGATCAAGCACGAGTCCTTGTGTCCATGGCGTATAGTTGTTGGACTTGCAATCACAATCTACTAAATCACTTATTACAAACCTTGCAAAAGACCTTTGGTGTCTCATCCCCGTAAGGGGGTAGTGCCGTCAGTGCACCTGATGTGTTGCCTGTAGGCATTATTTAAGGCTCTTTGCAGTGTCCCTTCGGGCCTAGCTGCAACCCCTTTCATTCCTTTAACTGTACCTCCTTTCATAATCTCTTTCTTTCGTCTTACTTTCAACCTTCTCCTAGCATTTGTTCATAGTGCAACTGCGAGACATTCCTCCTGTTACACCTTTCAGAACTTTTTGCTGTCAAATTTCCCTTTCATCGTTGAATGACCTCATAGGTACCAGCGCTTGAGTGAAAGTGATTGAACGAACTCACTGTTGAAGGATGCAGTTTAAAATAGTAATACTTAGTTCTTGGTCTAGATCAAAAGCCCTGACTAGCCAGTTCATCGCTGTTTGCTATACCCTAGTAAAATTAGTTCACTGTTGGGGGCTAAACTTAGGCCCCGTCCACACGGTCGAGCTTCGGTCGACGAACTTTGTCTGATGCGACGTCAGAAGCGGATAAACAGCGAGAAAAGTCAGAACTTGGGCGCGGTTTCTCCGCTTCTGACGTCACATCGAACAAAGTTCATCGAGCAAAGCTCGGCCGTGTGGACGGGGCCTTAGGAATAGTCAGTTCATTACTGAAGGCTAAACTTGAGAACAGTGTTCTCACTACTAAAGGCTAGGTCTAAGAATAGTCAGCTCATTGTTGAAGGCTGAAGCACAGAATAGTCAAATCATGGTTGGAAGGTAAAGCTCAGAATAGTCAGTACATGATTCAAGGCTATTGCTTGGAAAAAGGGTAAAGCTCAGAATAGTCAAATCATAACTGAAAGCTAAAGCTCAGAATAGTCATTTATCCTAAGGATAAAGCTGAGGATAGTCATTTATCAGAGGAAGGCTAAAACTCAGAAACTTCATTCATCAAAAAGCTAAAGCTGAAGGCCTGTCCACACTAGGAAACATTGTTTGCAAACAAGTTTACAAACAATTTTACAGCATATTTTTTTACAGCATATTGGTTTCCCATCCAGAATGAAAATTAGTTTCTGTGTGTATATGTATATATACACATGTATAATGTATGTTTTTATATTTGTATACATGCATTATACATATACATGCATGTTTAATGTATATGTATATAATATAATATACATATATATTTATATATGTATGTATGTACACGTGATTATATGTATCTATGTTCAATTCCGCCAGAAGCAAGTCAACATGACAGAATGGGGTACATCTCATCACCGCCAACTCATCGCCGCCAACTAATCGCCGCCTACTCATCCCCGGCCCAACTCATCCCCGGCCCAACTCATCGCCGGCCCAACTCATCCCTGGGCCAACTCATTCCCGGTAGTGATTAATGAATTTCAGTAGAATATTCAAAAACACCTTTATTCAGAATCAAGTATGACTCTTTCATGACACTAAAAATAAATTAACACCATATAATTAAAGACAAAAAATCCATGAAAATATAGAAAAAAAAAATTATTTTATGTTATGAGAAATGCCTCTTAAATATTCAATGGGAGTCCTTTCATTAAAATTTTGGACAATTCTAAGAATGCGGGAATCAGTATCCCTGTACTTTTTTAATTTGGCGGGTGGTGAACTGCCTGCTATAAGTGATTCCAAATAAAAATCTCTACCTTTCTGAACTTTTTTAAGTGCATTTATGAATTTCAGACTGTAGGATGTTCCATTCCTAATTCCATTTGTAATCTTCTGTTCGCTCCTTCTACATGGTTGTTTTGTTTTATCTTCATGATTCAAAGTTCGAAAATACAAATTCCACATTTCCAATGGAAAGAGTGGTGCACGTCTGCTATTTCCACGTCTGTTTAACCGACCTATATAATTGTCTTCAAGCCAGTTCAAGATTGGCACATGCTGCTGGGGGATATTCATCAGCTAAGACGTCAATATATGAATCAATATGACTGACAGGTACAATGCAAGCGCCAGTATCATCTTACTTGTAAAGAAAACTGGCTATCGTTATTATAGCGAGAACTTAGACCCAAAGCCGCAATGTGTTTTTGCATGTTTTGGCTAAGGTGAAAGAAGGAAGCCTTCACCCTTTTAGTTCGACTTGTGGAAAATTTCCTTGATTGCAAAAATGCTGCAATTTCAAAATCACATACAACCGATTTCGGGTTTACTGTTGGTTTTTGTAAAGATTTCGTTTCTTTTGGGGGAAAATCACTTAATAATACGAGTAGCCTACTTTACCAATAATAATAATACCAACTTCTCCTTCCAAACAGCAAAATTCTATCTTAACTGGGACCACTGTCTTTTAATAAAAAATCTTCCTTCTGGTTTGTTGTGGTTTTTTTCGTAGGTCGAATATTCATCAGGGATTGCTAAATGATTTAGGGTCAACTGGATTTGGCAGAGAGGCACTAATCTGGTAATTGAGTAAACTGTTGTTTCGTTTTATTTACACTGCCTTGCAGCGTGTGTGTGTGTGTGTGTGTGTGTGTGTGTGTGTGTGTGTGTGTGTGTGTGTGTGTGTGTGTGTTGTGTGTGTGTGTTGTTGGACCGGTGATGAGTTGGGCCGGGTATAAGTTGGGCTGGAGATGAGCGGGGCCAGTAGAAGTTGGGCCGGGGATAAGTTGGGCCGGAGATGAGTTGGCGGTGATGAGTTGGCTGGCGATGAGATGGCGGCGATGAGTTGTCCCATTTCGACATGACACGCTCCTTTTTCTAAAAACTTCCTTACCCATCTCTTTTTTTTCTTTCTCTTATCCCTCCTCGAGTGCAATAAAATAACCAAGTAGAATGCAGAGGCTACTGCACCCACAAGCATCCTAACGACAACTGAGGTCTGGACAGGAAACATTGTTTGTAAACAATGTTTCCTAGTGTGGACAGACCTTTTAAGAATAGTCTGAAGGCGAAAGCACGTAAGTCTTTGTATAGTTGAGAAGTTGAGATAGTTAACGGCTGAGGGCTAAAACTATGAATATTAAGGTCGTAGTGGAAAACTAGACCTCTGCAACAACAGGTCATCCATGAATAGCAAACCATAAAAGTCAGTCACTTGATGTCAGAAAAAAACCGTTTATACATAAAACTCGGAATACAGTTTCAAGAATAACTATTCCGCAGTTGAAGACGAAAGCGTAAGACAAATTCAGTTCACGGGTGAAGGTTAAACCCTGGAGTTAATTCACGGTTGAACCTGACCCTCTCAAAATAACCTTGACTGTTACACCCTCCTAATCAATTTGTGCCGGCCAAGATCTATTCACACAAATTTCTCTCTGAGCGTGACGTGGATCTAATTCCAGCCATGGTAAAATTAGGGTGAACTGAAATCGGCAGCAACGGGAAGTTATAAATGTTTGAATTCTCTCTCTCTCTCTCTCTCTCTCTCTCTCTCTCTCTCTCTCTCTCTCTCTCTCTCTCTCTCATACACGTACATATATGTTGTTTAAATGAAATGAATAATGTCTAAAAATGTCTATGATTGATTTATTATGATTGTCTGAAATCTTCTTTCCATTGTGAGAGATTTATTTATTTATTTATGTAAACATAGAAAGTTCTTCGGAACCCCAAATGAGGGAAATTTAACTTGAACATTACCAATACTCCAAACAGTTCACACCTAGCCATTCTTGAGCTAGTAGCCTCTATTTTGGGTAAGGTGGGAAGCGAATAGAGAGCTACCAGTCTCTTGTTGACTTAGGATGTAAAGTGAATAGAAAGCAAGCAGCCTCTAATTGGGGTAAGGTTGGAAATGGATAAAGGAGTATCAGGCTTTTGGGTTGGGTTAAGATGGGAAGTGAATAGAGAGCTAGCAGCCTCTAGTTGGGGTAAGATGGGAAGTGGATAGAGAGCTAGCAGCCTCTGGTTGAGTTAAGATGGGAGGTGAATAGCGAGCTAGCAGCCCCTAGTTGGGGCAAGATGGGAAATAGATAAAGAGCTAGCAGCCTTTAGTGGGGATAAGATGGGAAATGGATAGAGGAGTAGGAGCCCCTAGCTGGGGTAAGATGGGAAGAGCACAAAGAGCTAGAAGCCCTAGTTGGGGTAAGATGGGAAATGGATAGAGAGCTAGCAGCCTCTAGTTGGGGTAAGATAGGAAGTGGAAGAGTAAATAAAGTAGTGTAAATAGAGTATTACTTGGCCTCTTGCTCATCTTTCCTCCTGGGGAGAACCCCGGGTGGGTGCGAGTGTGATACGGAGGGAGGACCGCAAAGTAAGCACAATGAATTAATCAGAAACGCGATCTTGAGAAGGAAGAATTTAGTGGTCGCATAAATTGCTCGGTGGCTTCAAGACGTTGCAGCGATTATGCAATGGCGAATTTAGCGAAGGGCGTCGTTAAGTTCCCTTGACGAATTAATCTCTCTCTCTCTCTCTCTCTCTCTCTCTCTCTCTCTCTCTCTCTCTCTGTTGCTTGATGGGAATATTTTGTTATTTTGGATATTGAAAAAAAATTTTATGGTCTTTTTTTTCTGTGGTTATTTAAGTTTTTTGTAATGAGATCGTTTTAAACGGAAGTTAATGAATGAATTATATCCTCTCTCTCTCTCTCTCTCTCTCTCTCTCTCTCTCTCTCTCTCTCTCTCTCTCTCTCTCTCTCTCTGTTGCCTAATAGGAATATTTTACTATCATTTTTATTATTACAAAAAGTTTTGTTTACTGGCTTCTTTAATATTTCAGTCGTTTTCGAATGAGGTTGTTATATACAGTGATTGTGAACCATAATGTGGAATCTTAATTGATTTATTGTTCAATGTCTTTCTAACACTGAAGGTTTATTCATTGCATTTTCCAACATAGTAAGTACTTATTGTGTGTGCGCTAGTGTATATATATATATATATATATATATATATATATATATATATATATATATATATATATTTATTTATTTATTTGTTTATTTATCTATCTATTTATTTATATGTATGTATATATATATTCAATTGTAGTCCACATAGGAAAATGAATGGAGTTTTTCTTAGAATAGACGCTCCAAGAAGAGGTCCATTGGATGACGAAATTGTTGGGCATTTTCTAAGAAAAACTCTATTCATTTTCCTTCGTGGACTACAATTGAAGTAATATATCGTCGTGCCTAAGAAGATTACCAGTACTATATGTGTAATTATATATATATATATTTTAATATATAATATATATAAATATATATATGTATATATATTTATATATAATATATATATATATATATATATATTATATGACCATTTATATATATATATATATATTACAAGTCGCACTCACACGCTATATATATATTATATATATATATAGATATATATATATATATATATATATATATATATATATAGCGTGTGAGTGCGAGTGTATATAAATATAATCTACTGTGTAAATATAATATATATATATATATATATATATATATATATATAAATATATATACATATATATATATATATATATATATATATATATATATATATATATATATAATATATCACACATATAGTACTGGTAATCCTTCTTAGGCACGACGATATATTACTTCAATTGTAGTCCACGAAGGAAAATGAATAGAGTTTTTCTTAGAAAAATGCCCAACAATTTCGTCATCCAATGGACCTCTTCTTGGAGCGTCTATTCTAAGAAAAACTCCATTCATTTTCCTATGTGGACTACAATTGAATATATATATACATATAAATAAACTATATATATATATATATATATATATATATATATATACATCTATATAGTATTATATATATATGTATATAATATATGTCATATATCATCTATTTTATGTATGTTATATATCTATAATTTATTGTAATATTGAATATATATGTACACTCGTATTAACAATAACCTGCAGTAATTAAGAGAAATCAAAGAACACTTGAAAGATCCAAGTGATTTTTCCACTCATAGGAGCGTTTTACGGCGAAAGACCACCATCTGCCACTTTTTTTTTCTGATACCCTTATGAAGAAATAAATTACGTCGTATTTCTCGTGTTTCATGTAATTACGAAATTGGCTGATGGGTGGCAGCCGTAGATCGTTATTTAACGAAGGGCCATCCGGGAATTTGAGGAACCCAGATTGAGGCTGGTCAAGATTAATGGACGTTGCAGAGAGAGAGAGAGACGAAGAAGAGAGAGGATATTAGCAGTAACATCCTAAGAAGTAAATCTGTTTATTCCATAAGATTAATTGGCGGCAAAGGCAATATTCAGCAGAGAGAGAGAGAGAGAGAGAGAGATATTAGCAGTAACATCCTAAGAAGTAAATCTGTTTATTCATAAGATTAATTGGCGGGAAAGGCAATATTCAGCACACAGAAAGAGAGAGAGAGAGAGAGAGAGAGAGAGACGGAGAGGGGGGTTGAGGAGGAGGCAGGAGAGAGAGAGAGAGAGGATATTCAGATACCGGGGTCGTCCATACGTTCAAATAAGAGTTAACTTTAATATTGGAATAGTTATTTATTAGTTGACTTTTGGTGTTAATTTATATTTGGCATCGCTGCCTGCTATTGATTCAATTAACCGTTATAGAGTGAGAAACGAGGAACTGTTGCAGCGAAAAGTGAGTTCATTAATACCATAATCGTTATTATATAAAGTGCCGCATATACTGCAGCATCTAGGGTCTTTTTACCTTTGTCTATGGAATTTGGACCATTTGTTTTATTAAGGGACTACTATATATTACCACGCGTATTGAAACCTATAAAGAGGTAAAGAGAAATATTCGAAATTCTATGCCGATATGTTGAAAAGATTTTTTTTTATTGCAGGTGCCATCACCATATCAGTTTAAAATGAAAGTGTTCGATGTAATTTGGAAGGAAAAATTAATAAAATTACACATATTATTATATATTATTTATAAATTAAACTGTATATATATATGTGTATATATGCATGAATAACTTGATCACGAAGTATATAAAACGTAATGCTATGTATAAATAGAGGTTTTTGCCACGAAGGAAAAAATTAAAAGCGAGATAGCCAAGCACTTTCGGTCTATTGCGACCCTTTACATTTTTTCCTTCGTGGCAAAAACCTTTATTTTAATATATATATATATATATCTTATATGCATATGCATATAAATAAGTATATATATGATATATTATATAATATATATATATATATATATATATATATAATATGATATATATATATATTACATACATGCATTACTGTAGATCCTCTCTAATTCTTCAGAAGTCCTTCACAGCTAATTTACGCCCAGAATCCACTGCATCCAAGGAGATTATATGTAGCAAGGCCTTCGATCATTTAACAATTATGCATCCCGGCTGCTTTCAGGGCCTCCCAGCCTCTCTGCATATCTCTCTCCCTCAGGTTTTTTATTGCCCTGGCCAGGCCCCTCAGACGAATCTTGCCTCGGTATAATGTCTTCGGAGGACTACTCCTTACAGACCTTACAGACCTTACAGTTCGTTCGGGTTGCCCCAGGTCCCTCAGGGTGAGACACCTCTAAGTTTCTGTTACCAGAGAGTTGCTAGTACAGTCTTCCTGGTAATTTTAATTTTGCATCTTCCGAATCTTGGATGGTCTTGGATGCAATTTAGATATTTGTCGAGCTTATTCTTAATCACAATCTACGCTCACTCCTGATATATTCTCAGATGAGCTGGCAACGCATTGAATAGACGCTGCATTATCGATGCTGGTGCGTAGTGGATTAATGTCCTGTGTGCTTTCCTTATTTTTCCTGGTATAGTTTTGGGCACTATTAATCTAGCTCTGCTTGCTCTTTCTGATATTTTTAGTTCCATGATGTTTTCTGCTATTCCTTCTATCTGTTTCCATGCCTAAATTATCATGTAGCGTTCTCTTCTCCTTTCTAGACTATATAATTTTAAGGATTGTAGTCTTTCCCAGTAGTCAAGGTCCTTAACTTCTTCTATTCTAGCTGTAAAGGACCTTTGTACACTCTCTATTTGTGCAATATCCTTTTGATAGTGTGGGTACCATATCATATTGCAATATTCAAGTGGACTACGAACATATGTTTTTATAAAGCATAATCAGTGTTCAGCTTTTCTTGTTTTGGAAGTGCCGTAACAACATTCCCATTTTTGCTTTACATTTTGCCAAAAGAATGCTATTTGATCATTGCATAACATGTTCCTATTCATCATCACACCAAGGTCTTTAACTGCTTCCTTATTTGTGATTGTCTCATTATTAGGTCCCCTATATGCACATAGCTTTCCTCTGTCTCCATAATTTATTGATTCAAATTTATCAGAGTTAAATACCATCCTATTACCTCTACCCAATCATATACTTTGTTAAGGTCTCTTTGTAGAGCGTTCCTATCTTCATCACAAGTAATTTCTCTACTTATTCTTGTGTCATCAGCGAAACTACTCACTACCGAATCCTTAACATTACTGTCTATGTCTTCAATCATAATAACAAACAGTATTGCAGCTCCCCCGAACCCACCGTACCTTGTGGCACACCGGATATTACCTTGGCTTCATCGATTCTCATCGTTTGCAATAACTATCTGTTTTCTGTTGTGTAAAAATTCTTTTAATCATCTTTCTACTTTATCCACGATATTGTGTTTTCTAATTTTCTTCGCTAATATATTATGGTCTACTTTGTCAAAGCTTTTGCAAAGTCTAGATAAACCACATCTGTTTCATTTCCGCTTTTCATATTTTTGAATAGTTCTCACGGTGGACTAACAATTGGGTTTGTGTACTTTTTCCGGGTACGAAACCATGTTGGTCCTATATTAAACAAATTATTTTTTTTTTTATTAAATGTTTGCATAATATTTTTCTTCATTACCCTTTCATACACTTTCATAAATTTCAATATGTGATGTTAGACTCACAGGCCTATAATTACTTGCCTCTAGTCTTGATCCACTTTTGAAAGTAGGGGTAATATGTGCTAATTTGTGCTCATAATAAATCTTGCCTGTATCTACACTTTGTCTTAATAATGCAAAGAAGTGGCTTTGCGATAGAATGAACTACTTTCTTTAACAAAATAGCAGGAATTTTTTTCCATCAGCCCTGCTGCAGCTCCATTTTTAATTTCATTAATAGCCTGCACAATATCAGCTTCATTAATATCTATGTCAGCTAAATATTCACTATTTTCGTCCCTTACTTCTATATCATTATCTTCATTATCTATTCTAGGGGTGAATTCTCTCTTATATCGTTCTGCCAATATGTTGCAAATTTCCTTTTTTTCATTCGTTAATCTCCCTTCAATTCTTAGAGGGCCAATTTCTATTCTTCTTTTATTCATCTTTTTCACGTATGAGTATAATAGTTTGGAGTTTTGCTTGATATTTATTAGGGTTTTTTCTTCCAAGTCCCGTTTTTCATTTTCTTTTGATTGTATAATCTTTTGTTCTGCATTATTTTCTATCTTACTTTTTAGTTCATATCCAACTTTCCATGCATTTTTTTCTTTTGCAAGACCTTTTTTCCACTTTCTGATTTTCTGGAACAAGATCCTTCTGTCTCTTGGTATGCATGACTGATGTTTACTTTTCTTCTTCGGTATATATTTATCCACTATTTTCTCTAATATTTTATATAATATCTCCGTATTTACCCTTATGTCATCACTTACGAAAATGTTATCCCTGACGAGGGAGATAAATTTTCGTAATGCAAATACTTTGTGATTAGGCCTTCGGTTATGAGACCTTCGGATTAGTCCGTAAACATTTCTTTCTGGTGCGGCTCATAATTGTTTTATCCCTATTGATGTATTTTTTTTCTTTCATGCTTCTTCTTAGTTCCTCGTTGGACGAGTCGTTTATGTGTTCGACTACCGATCTCAGGGTCCGGGTTCGATTCCTCGCTCTGCCAACGCGAAATCAGAGGAGGAATTTATTTCTGGTGATAGCAATTCATTTCTCGATGCCAACCATAGGAGAGCTGTCAATCAGCTCAGTGGTCTGGAAAACTAAGCTATACTTAACCTTTTCTTTACTCCAGGAGAAATCTGTGCTACTTCTGATTGAATTCAACTCACTCTCTCTCTCTCTCTCTCTCTCTCTCTCTCGCTCTATATATATATATATATATAATATATATATATATATATATATATATATATATACATACATACATACATACATATATATATTTCTCACCCACATTGGGATACCAACTAACCCAAACAAACTAATTAAAGTAGTTCCAATATATGTATATATTATATATATATATATATATATATATATATATATATATATATATATATATCGAGCTACATATGTCCTTTAATATCTAATTCGCTCTACCTCCGAATTAATATATTTTCAAATATGTTTAACCGAAGGGGAATTTTTTAGGCGGGGTGGGCCAAGGCTTCACTGCCGGTCCTGGAATTGAAGATGTCGATGGTTCGTGCCCGTCGGCCGGCAATTCTATTATCGCCTAAAAAATTCCCCTTCAGTTAAACATATATGAAAATATATTAATCCCGAGATAGAGCAAATTAGATATTAAAGGACATATGTAGCTCGATATATCTATTATGAATCACGGATAATGTTGTATGAATTTAATATATATTATATATATATATAGCTTATATATATATATATTATAATTATTAATAATATATGTATGGTATTATATATAATATATATATATACATATATATATCTATATATATATATATATATTATATATATATATATATTGTGTGTGTGTGTGTCTGTGTGTTGTGTGTGGCGCGCGCGTATGTGTATGTGTATGTGGATGGTCATGAAGAGTGCAAGACTTTCACTCTCACGCGTACCTATTTACTCGGCAAATGCGATTCGAAGTCACGCGCCCGTGCCCAACTTCCTGTCCTCACGCAGCAGCAGCAGTGTGTGACCCTCCAGCGGCCTGACCTTGAAAGCTTTTTTTTTTTTTTTTTTTTTTTTTTTTTTTTGTCTGTCCATCTTGCAACCGAAAGAAATCTATGTTGGTGCTGTCACCTAATCGATCATATGGGCGCGAGCATCTGTCTGGAATTTCAGTGGGTGTTATAGATGCTTACTTACAGTTTGTGTAGTCTTAGTAAAGAAACGACTAATTTTTCTTTACTTTGTATTACAGTTCTCGGTTGAAGTATTACTTGGGAAAAATGTTGTTCAGTTGATACTACAGAAGAACGAAAGCCGTGCGGATGGATTTTGCTATCTGCGGGAATCCTTATTATTTTAGACATCGTAGACGCAGCATTCAGCTTTCATAAGGTATATAAACAGGCTTTTCGAACATTCCTAATCTCTTTCCCTTTCTGCGTAAATTGTTTTTACTTGAATTGAACATCGTCCGATTTTGCCTAAGTCCAGACAGGCAGGAGAATGTAAAGTCGTCAATGAGGATATTATTAATAACTTCAGGTGATTTATGTCGAATATAGTGAAATAGCAGAACAGGAGCACATTTGATTCCTGATACAAATAAAAGAATCCTTATGAAAAAAGATTTATGCCAAATGAAAAGAAATAGTTGAATACTTAGCCGATTTCATTTCGAATATATTGAAGAAGGTGAAGGAGAGCTCAATCGATTCCAGATAAAATGAAAGGAGTCTTTAAACAATTTTTTTTTTTGTACCAAATAAAAATAAAATTGTTGATACCTACCCGATTTTATTTCGAATATGCTGAATTACCGTAAGAATATTTCAATCGATTCTTGAAACAAATAACAGATTTCTTCTGATGATAAAATTTCTACCAAAGAGAAAAAATAGTTTAATACTTCGATGACTTCATTTCAAATGTACCAAAGTAACTTGACAGGAAATCAGTCTATCCTTCGATATAGATATACCATGGTTCTTTTGAGAAGGTTGTATGATTAGTGCATTTTTTATATCTGGGACCTTGAATGAACCTTCCCTACATCTCCCTAGAACTCATTATCGCGATGCATTTTCAGTTCTTGCGATGAAATTTGTGAGTTAAGGAAATTATATTCATATATTTATATATATATATATATATATATATATATATATATATATATATATATATAATCTGTGTGTATGTTATTTATTTAGTTTAACGTGATCAACTTTTGTTATTTTGTCCGTGGTATTTAGTTGTGGAAGACAAATTAGAAATGGGACTCCATTGCTTCTGTTTCTTAATTAAAGGACGTTTTGTTACATGTTTAGTCTTATTTCATTCATTCTTTTGTGATATTTGATCAGAGGTTTATTTTGGAAAATTCGCATCTATGTGTTGCATAACATTTGATTTGCATTTACCTGAGGTTTAATTTTTATTCGTGAAAGAAAGTACGAGGTGGGCTTCGATGGAGTACTTAATGATTCAGTTAACATGAGGCACTAAGGTGCAGTGTGATGATAATAATTATAATATAATGATAATATGCGATTACTACCTCCAACCACTAATATAAAAATTTATTATATTATTATTGATTATTATTTTATTATTATTTATAAAATCTAGGTGGCCTTCGCAATTATTTTTTAAAGCTTCCATACGATTTTCCTGGCATTATTTCTCGTCCTTATTTTGTCACCATTTGTCTCTTGATATTACCTGAGTCACTGTGTGTGTGTAGGTGGGGGGGAGGGGGGGGGGGGGGGGGGGGGGGGGGGGGGGGGGGGGGGGGGGGGGGGGGGGGGGCGGGGGGGGGGGGGGGGGGGGGGGGGGGGGGGGGGGGGGGGGGGGGGGGGGGGGGGGCTAGGTATCATTTGTCACAGTCCGTTCAGCCGCGTCCACCCATCTGTCGTCAGAATCCTGCTGCTCTCTCATCTCTTCGACCATCGTCCCAAACCAGACGATAACGGGAGACCCTTTTCCCTTACTTCGTCACCTCTCCTTCGAGATTTGCCTCCAAACCGGCGGGTTTTCGGGAGTTTTTGCTCCAATCTTCGCAGGTAACCCGAGACGGCTGGTTGGGTCCGTATGACATATCCGAGCCTACTGATGATGGAGTGGTGTGGCATGGCATGGGATTGGATGGGTGTCCCGTCGGCACACTGCTGCTGCTACGCTACCCATAGCACAACAAACCGCGACAGCCGGTGGCCTGCTGCTTGGCCCGGTGCTTTAGCCCCCGCCCTTTCTATGCTGCTGCATTCGCTGCGTGTATGGCGGCGCTGCATGCTGCTTGCTTGCTTGCTTTTTGCTTTCTTCAGATATTGTTGATTTGATTCTGCTGCTGCTGCTTTCCTTTGAATTATGCTCCATCTAGTGCCAGTGATTTTATTTACCGTTTTCCTCTTGCAATAAAAAAAAAATCTGGTCTTTTATAGTATACGATAATTCAGTAGCTCGAGTGTTTGAGGGTATTGCATCCTTGATTTTCCTGTATCCTTGCTTTGATTTGCTGTGGAATATACTCCGTCTGTTTCCACCTATTTACTTATTATATTTTTATTTGCCTACAAACACAGCCGACTCTATTTTAAGCTTCCTTGCCTATTTTTTGAGACTTGTATTGGCTTATTTGTTCAATATTTAACTCTGGCTCCTGAAAATGTCAATCTTGCAGGCACGCACATAGTCGGGATGACTGTGTACACCCATGACTAGATCCAGGAATGAAACATTCACCAAGGATGCCCTTAACGAGAAAGATTTATAAGTTTTAGTATTATTATTATTATTATTATTATTATTATTTTATTATTATTATTATTATTTATTATTATATCATCATCATCATCATCGTACCAATACTGTAAAAAATGACAGCAATTTAATGTCGAAAAGAAAGGTTCCCTCCCCAGTGACTCTACTTACCACCCAGAAATGAGAGAACTGGTCCTGGGCTAGACGACGGCAAGTCTAAACCTGGAGTTTATTGCACGTAGACTCATTCCGCCAAAGAATATGTTGATAGCAGATTGCCTTTTATTATTATTTTTTCATTATTATTATTATTATTCGAGACACTCAAACACATGTTAGACATCCACAAAATTCGCCCAGCAAAATGAATCTAAATGAGAGGTTGAAATTATTATAATTATTTATTTTATTAATAAGTATATGAATACATAGTTATACTCTAAACTTCCACAAAGCTTACCCAACAAAGTTATTTAAAATGAGATATAGAAATTGGACGAGATTAGAGTTGGAAAAAAGTTGGACAGCTCGATGAGGTTTAGACCAAAGGAAAAAAAAAGAAAGAAAGAAAAAAAAAAACTAGCGCAGACAAAAACCCTAAGTACTGATCACATTTCGCCTAGGCACATGCCACCACTCCGGTTTTATATAGGGAACTTCCCTCCGCCCCCCCCCCCCCCACCCCCCCCCCCCCTTTTTTTTTTGTACGTGCCGTTTGGAACACGTTTTCCTAATGCTGAGAGAGAGAGAGAGAGAAAAAAAAGCTTTAGTGCTGTCCACATTTCACCTCAGAAGGCATACCGTAGGGTAGGCACATGCCATCTCTCGGGTTTTATATAGGGAACGTATTTCTTTTTTCTGTTTTAAGTGCCGTTTAGAACATTACTTTTTCCTTATGCTGATTGAGAAGAATACGACATTGCATAATTAGCAATTATGGTTTGCCTTACCGGACAATACCGCAAGAAATTTACGACCAATCGCCGGGAGGTGGCAGCAGCAGCCGCCCAGCTTCTTCGGGACGCTTGCTTTGCGGTTTTCAACGTTTCTTGCGGTGCTGCCCCAAACGTTTTTCTTCTTCTCTTCTTCTTCTTCTTCTTCTTCTTCTTCTTCTTCTTATTATTATTATTATTATTATTATTTGTCGAGACATTCAAGAACAAATTTTGTTTTGTCAAGATCTCCTGGAGATTTTTTTTTTTATATTTTCTGATCTTCGAGGATAGGTTTGAGTTGGGACCTGAAATATTTGTGAACTGAGGCGTTGCTGTATTATAGAAAAATATTTATCATACACACACACACATATAATACATATACATATATATATCTATATATATAATATATTATATATATATATATGTGTGTGTGTGTGTGTGTGTGTATATATATATATATATATCATATATGATATATATATATATATATATATGTATGTATGTAGTATATATATAAATGTCCTTGTCCTGCTTTAAATTATTTTCGCTTTCCGTATATAGCATTTATTATAAAGCGTTCTTGTTTAGTTTACTTATAGGTTTCTAAGTTTTATGTGCAGTAAATGTGCCTCGCTGTCGAACTTTATTCCTCATACCGTTGGGCTGTGGAACAGTCTCCCCGAGGATGTCGTGCGATCGGATTTTCAAAAGTTCAAGCATTTCTGTTGCTTGGCTTGGTTCAAAAAATATTCTTTCATTTAAATGCTGTGCGTTATTGCCTTCAGTGCGTTTGTCTTACCCATCAGGAAAATGTTTTTCTTAACCATTCCATACTCGTTAAGGCAGTGTTTTTTTTTTATATCATTCATCAAAAGCATTTACATATAGATCTTGAATAGCTTCACGTTGCTGCTGTAAACGTTTTTGGGGTAGTTTCTGATTCATTTTGCATGGCTGTCCTAATCTTTTTATTTTTATATTTATTTTTTTACGTTTTTTTCCATTTTATTTTAATTTTTTCTTTGCGCCATACAGAAGTTGTATTGGTGTCTTCAACAGTGCTCTGATATTTTCATGAAAGCTTGGCTTTGAGATCTAAAAAATTTTCGACGGCTGCTGTTGCTTTAACCATCTTTCCATCTTGTCCTAAATATCCACTGAGGTCTTAAGCGTTTTTTATACCCTGTAAATTTTTAGGATGTATTACAAGAATTTTCACTTTTTTTGTTTTTTGCTGTATTATGTGCTCCTGCTTTTATGCTATGATTGATTATGTTTTTTTTTCTTTTACGCGATCTTTTGGTTCTGTGCGGTATAAGGTTTAATATCTCACTTGCGCGAAGACGAGAATAAAATTTGCAAGACGATGGGGTTAGGTTTACCCGAGAGGGGCGCCCTCGATATGTATGTATATACATATATATATATATATATATATATATATATATATATATCTATATATATATATATAGAATGATATAGTATTACTTAAATAATATGTGTGTGTTGTTCTGTTATGTATATGTGTGTAAGCACATGCAAATGTATTAAACCTTCCAGATTATCAGCTTGAAACCTAGCTTCCATAGATGGCATACCCATACACAAAAAGAAAACAAGAGTGAAGTAATTAGATTAACTTTAGTACTTGAAATACAAGACTACATCAGTCTGTACAGATGGACAGATTGCATGCAAATACTCGCAGGCACTTGAGTGAACGCAGTGCAGTTCAAGTTATGAGATTATATATATATATATATATATATATATATATATATTATATATATATATATATATGTGTGTGTGTGTGTGTGTGTGTGTGTATATATATTTTAACTAGAAAACTCATAGAACCTACTAATACAGTTACCAATTAAAAATCAAATATCTAATACAATTCCTTTCGTCGCATTTAAAAACAAATAATTTAAGTCGAAAAACAAAGATGAAAAAAAAAAGACAAAAATCAAGAAAAACAGGATGAAGGCAAAGCACAGATTGAGAGAGGAGAAGGAGGGAACAAAAAGTACTTGTCAGAAGGGGCGGTTTGGGGGGGGGGGGGGGGGGGGGGGGGCAGAGGGACTAGGAACGTGGGGCGTGGAGGTTGGGTTACTCCTAGTGGGTAGGACGGTTATTTGGGTGTGTGTTTTTATCAGGGTGTACCAGTAATGGCTTTTTCTTTTTGCACAAGGCCAAAGGGTCAGGCCAGCGCCGTTAAATTATAACCCAACGCTGTCAATGATATGTAATCGAACGGGTGGGGTGGGGTGGGGTTTGGGGGGGGAGGGGGGGGAGGAAGGAAGACTCCAAAAAGCTCAAGAGCTAGGGATTCAAACCATTTCTCTCTCTCTCTCTCTCTCTCTCTCTCTCTCTCTCTCTCTCTCGTTTTTTCTTTTCAGCTTTTCTTCCCTCTAATACATTGTCTACAGCTCTCTGCCTAAGAATCTATCTATCTATCTATCATCTATCTATCTATCTATCTATCTATCTATCTATCTTTCTTTCTTTCTTTCTTTCTTCTTTCTATATATCAAATCCTTTTAAATTGTCCTCTCCACCTTTTCTTCCATCGCTTATTTTTCGTATCCACCTGTTTGTACAAGACTTCAAATGCGTCTCTTATATCATTATTTCAGTTTTCAGCTATTTGGTATGACTACGGTTATGAGACTTGCCGAGGTCGTATTCGTAAAATTTGTGAAAAATAGACCAGGATTAATCTATGCACATTTTACGTCAGCGAAACTTGCCTTCCTTTACTTAACTGAATACTTGTAATGACAGATCTGGATGTTGCTCTGTCGGTTTGTATTCTTCCACCAATATCTTTTTTATTCAAATGAAATACAAAGTTTTTTCACGTTGTGTGAACGTCTGCAGTTAGTCTCTCTCTCTCTCTCTCTCTCTCTCTCTCTCTCTCTCTCTCTCTCTCTCTCTCTCTGAAATAAAATGCATCTCCAGTCGAACGTTTAGACAAGAGTGCCTCAACAGGCAATATTAATCGTATTGTTAAAATCATGGGATAATATGAGTAATATTTCGATGAAAATATTTTCAAGGTATTCCAGCATAACTTGACCTTTATGGCATCATAGTTACGCTTCTTCATATCAATATACAGACAAAAACTATTATTTAACATCGCTCTTTATTAGTATTAGTTTTGTATGTGTATGTATACCCTTGGCAATATTACTCTTATGTATATATTTTAATCAGCCTCTCTCTGTGGTTTAAAGAGACGTTGAAGCTATGTTGACCTAATCAGCGACTTGTGTGGGGTAGTCAGTCGGATGTAGTGGGGCGCTGGCAAGGAAGAAGAAAGAAAAAAAAATATCGTCGCGAATGATCAGTTCTTAGTCAGATCATACAGCGTAGTCTTAAAAGTAAATAGTAATTTGAATGAACTCTTAAGAAGTAATCCTGATCTCACCAGGGTGTAATCCTTCCTCTCTCTCTCTCTCTCTCTCTCTCTCTCTCTCTCTCCGTCATAGTATATAAGGATTAGTGGTTTTAGCTTTTATTTTTATCAAGGTTTAATTTACTTTAACTTGAATGGCCGCCGCTTGTATTTTAACCTCTCTCTCTCTCTCTCTTCTCCTCTCTCTCTCTCTCTCTCTCTCTCTCTCTCTCTCTCTCTCTCTCTCTCACACACCACACACACACCACACCATCCGATAAAGTGAGCACACGATGTCTCCTCGGATGGACTAACAAGTCTTTGAGACATCCTAATCCTTGTATCTCTCTCTCTCTCTCTCTCTCTCTCTCTCTCTCTCTCTCGTCTCTCTCTCTCTATATATATATATATATATATATATATATATATATATATATATATGTGTGTGTGTGTGTGTGTGTGTATATGTATATATATATGTGTGTGTGTGCGCGTGTGTGTGTGTGTGTATATGTATATATATATGTGTGTGTGTGCGCGTGTGTGTGTGTGTGTGTGTGTTTGTATGTGTGCATATATATCTATCTTATATATATCAAACGCAACGATTATGATTGATTAAGTTTATATTTGCTTTTTCATTGTTTAATTTCATTTACGTTAATTGGCGTCATTGATTTTTTAACTGCGTATTTCTAACTGTTTTTCCCGCACTTTCAAGAGGCAGTCTTAAGGAATTATAGCACGTTCGCTTTAAGTTAGTTTACAATGCAGCTATATATGATTTTTATTACTGATTTTCTTCGAGTAGAATTGGTCACGCGTTCTGTCGTAGAAAGGCAAGGATATGATCCATCGGTTAAAAAAAATGCCACTATAATGATAATAATATAATGATAATGTTTATGATTAACCCCATATATTTGCCGGTCAATCTCAGACTCATTCACTACGAAGAGTGTAACTATTTAGACTTCTAAACAGCGTCGGCAATCAAGGCCAAGATTCGAATTAAGATAAACCTAGTAGTGGAGGAGGTTGTGGGAGATGGAGGGGGGGAGGGAGGAGGGGGAATGGAGAGGGGGCTGAATCTGTTGGTAGGGGATTGGAAGAGGAGAGAAATTGTGACATGGGGATCAGAGGACGTAAACTTTTAAGAGATGACAGGCCGTTACGTAGGATGCAGTTTAGACGAAGACGCAACAGGCCTTGGCTAAAATTCTCTCTCTCTCTCTCTCTCTCTCTCTCTCTCTCTCTCTCTCTCTCTCTCTCTCATTTCGCTACACCTCATCCCGATCGGCGATGAACTTGAGGAAATTGTTAAATCAATAAGTAGTTTGTAGTGGAAAGAATGCGAATTTGATTTGGCGAGGGCCAAAGGTTAGCAGGATAATCTTTTTCTTTTTTCTGTATTATATAAGATACACAGGTTAATCTCTGTGTTTAACCAGGCAGTCGCCCGTCATCATAATCTTCCCCCCAACGCAAATTGAGACCAATACTAATCATACGAGGCTCACCTGCAGCCGAGGATTTTTGCCTGATCATGGTAATGACAGGGAAAAAGAATGATAAAATAAATAAAAAAAAAGATAGATGCTACAATTCATTCACATACACACACACACACACACACACACACACACAGAATATTTCTAACTAATAAATGACTTCTTTTTTGAGAGAGAGAGAGAGAGAGAGAGAGAGAGAGAGAGAGAGAGAGAGAGAGAGAGAGAGAGTCATAAACATTCTATTCACAAAGGGAGAGGTTTGATGATTTTTATCCTAAATGCAAATGGAATCTGTAAGTGTGAAAGGATTCGATGTCTTCTTAAGTTTAATGAAGACACAAAGTTGACCAGTGTGGAATAAACGTCTTACGATATCTTTAGGTTATTTTTACAATAGGAGGCCGTCGGTAATGGCAATGCAGTTGCTGGTTTAATAAACTGTTTTGGTGGAGTATTTGGGGGTGCTGGCATAATTAGGGGTCAATGTTGTCGGGCCTTCCAGTGCAGAATCGAAGTGTGTGTGTGTGTGTTTGTATGTATTGATGGTCGTGGTTATTTAAGGTTATTTTAGGAGTGTTGACATAACTAGGGCCAATGGTGTCGGGCCTTCCAATGCAGGATCGAAGTGTGTGCGTGTGTGTGTGTGCGCGCGTATGTATTGATGGTCGTGGTTATTTAAGGTTATTTTAGGAGTGTTGACATAACTAGGGCCAATGGTGTCGGGCCTTCAAATGCAGGATCGAAGTGTGTGTGTGTGTGTGTGTGTGTGTGTGTGTGTGTGTTGATGGTGGTGGTGGTTTGGGTAGTAAATAGCTGGGCAGGCTAGGTACCATAATTGGGCTTCTGCGGTGGCTGCGGGCGTCTCACGATCTGTCCATGTATTAATACTAGCCCAGCCAGCGTCCGGTCACGTCTCTGCTGCTGCTGCTGCCTGCTGTGTAATTATTGCTGCCCACCCTGTTGCTGTTGCTGCTGCCGCCGCCGCCGCCATTGCGATCGCTGTTGCTCATGTGTCGAATCTAGCGGCGGTGTGCCTGCGCTCCGCTGCCGCAGCCGCAGCGGTTGGCGTCTGCCTTTGCTTCTGTGGGCTGCCCGCTGATGATCAGACGCAAGAGGCGAAAGGGAAGGGAGTGAGGGACCTGTGGCAGCTTCTGGGTTCTTTCGGGACGAGAGAGAGAGAGAGAGAGAGAGAGAGAGAGAGAGAGTGTTTGTGTTCTTTCGGTAGGAGAGAGATGAAAAACTTTTTGTCTTTTAGGCACAAGAGAGAGAGAGAGAGAGAGAGAGAGAGAGAGAGAGAGAGAGAGAGTTAGTTAGTTAGTTAGTTTGTGTTTTTTCGGTATTAGAGAGATGGAAAACTTTTTGTCTTTTCGGCACGAGAGAGAGGGAGAGATAAAGAGAAACGGAAAAGTTTTTCTCTGTTCTTTAGGAAAGAGAGAGAGAGAGAGAGAGAGATATGGAATTCATGGACTTTTCATTGGCACTGTATCTCTTTGCGTTATCAGAATCAACTGTATCTGTTCAGTTTGTTTTTGTTTCTCTACTATTTTAAATATCTGTAAGGCAGTACTACGAAATTTCTGAAAGACCCTGACGGTATAATTTAACGGAGGACAGACTGTCGTCTGATTACTAAGTTATATAACAGCATTATAAAACTGTCATTTATAAATGTATAATATTGTTATTTTATGCATTTTCTTCCCCACAAGTCATAATTATTTGCCAAATAATGTATATATTGAAATGGTATATATATATATATATATATATATATATATATATATATATATATATATATAGTGTGTGTGTGTGCGCGCGCGCGCGCGCGTGTTTGTGTACACTCAATAATAGCTGGGTGGTTAACGACCTCACTTCACCAGTGAGTGACACGATAATATTCGCTCTGAGCCGAAAAGTCTTTGGTCCGTCTCTGTACAAAAATTCATTGTGTCCGTCTACCCTTAGTAGTAAATAATGCTTGTGATCGTTAGTTACATTTTGTAGGTATCATGTGGATAGCAACGTCAACCTAATGGTTTTGCAGAGAGGTTGTTGATGAACCCCATTAGGAATTACCTTCATAAAGGGGTGAAGTTGTATGCTTAAAAAAAAGGATTGTTTAAGTTTATGCAGGTTTCATTGGGAAAAGCTTTTCACGGAGAAAAATCGAGCACTGACAATTGGTAAGATACAGGTATCAAATTGTGGTTATTTTTCAATATGTAAGCACTGCTTACTATATTGCAAATTTCGCATAGAGGTCATTGTCTTTTTCAAGGTCAGATACTCGAAAACGGTATTTTTTCTGTTTTAAGAAAGGCCAGTCCTTATCCTATGAACTTAGTTGGAACTTAACTAACGCTGTATACGAATTCATTTTCGCATGTGTGAGTATATATATATAATATATATATATATTATATATATATATATATATATATATATATCATATATTATTATATTTACGTACACGTACACGTACATACATGCATAGATACAGACAGGTAAATAATTTCAAGGTTGACATATGTCAAGAGAGTATAGAGTAGAGTTATCTCACGTCTCAAGTTCACCGAATGCCTCCACGTAACCACGGGCATTTTGTCACGTATCAACGATGGAATCGTCGCACGTCATGTGGCGGCCACTGTATGACAGCTACTCGAGAGTAACAATATCTCTAAATCACTAACATCAATATCAGAGATTTTTTTTTTTTTTTTTTTTAATGTGTAGTGATGTTTATTGTTCTTCATTCAGTTTTAAGTTTCTGTTTCATCATTTTATTCCATTCACATTCGGATGGTCCCCGTTGTGGGTAGAGCCGTCAGTGCACCTCATGCGGTGCACTGTAGGCGTTATTTATGGTTCTTGGTAGCGTCCCTTCGGCCCCTAGCTTCATCCCCTTTCGTTCCTTTTACTGTACTTCCATTCGTATTCGCTTTCCTCCATCTTACTATCCTCCCTCTACCTAACAATTGATTCATAGTACAACTGGGAGGTTTTCCTCCTGTTACACCTTTCAAACCCTCTTCCTGTCAATACCCGGTTCTGTGCTGAAAGACCTTATAGGTTCCAGCGCTTGGCCTTTGGCCTAAATTCAGGTCTATTCTGTTCTCCTTGATGTTGTTGTCACTCCTGGATGCTGTTGTCACTGCCACTCTGGTTTCCTGGAAAGGTCGATCGATACCCAGAGGGGATGACGAAACTCTCCTCCGCAGGATTTCTTTGAAGGATTCCAGATGAATCCTGAGATGTAATTCTGGGTCGAATCACATGCAGTCTTCCCGAGCTTCATCGGTGGCGGCCATTGTTATTTGGTTTGGATAAATTGTTTCTTGAAATTGCCTGGAAATGAACGTTGTGCCTGCAAGCTTCATTCCCCGAGGATTTTGGTTTGAATAGGTTCACCTCTAATTATAGTCTGGCAGTGCGATTTCGTCTGCAATCCATTATGGAGTTTTTTTTTTTCTTTTTTTTTTTTTAATGAGAAGGTGCGTCAGAGCTCAAGCCTTGATTGAAATTATTATTTACATGTCGGTCATTTCAAAGGGAACTTGCGGTAAATAATAGCAAAGATGGTGTTTTAAAGGCATTTAATTTTTGCATGCCTCCAGAAAAGTCGGTCGTTGTGGCTCGGTCTATATCGCCTCCGACGTGGCATTAGAAGAAGTTTATGGCGCGTAAATATGAATTAATAAACGTATATTGAAAAGAAAAATGACGTCGATATATTTTCTGACTGCGGTAGAATTTAAGCATTAATTCTGCAGGTTTATAATAAGTCTCTCGACTTTGTCTCTTTGTCCGTCGGTCTTCTCGAGGGGTTAAGTATAACTTGTAGAAGACCAATTGGCTCCTATTATTAGTCATAACTCGCTCGATGTCCTCGCACTGGGAGTTTTGCTTCCACGCTGAGACCAGCGTAATTGTCACCTGTGATTTATGAGGACTGTATTTGCACAAAAAGGCTCTTGGCCCCGTTCGCTCTAGGTGATCCGTTGCCTTGAGACGAGAGAAAGAGAGAGAACGAGTTTGGTATTGAGGTTCGGCTCGAACTGAACGACTCTCGAGATGATTAGGGGACTCGCGAAGTCGTTTAGTCAAGTCAGAGCGACTGTAGGTGACATCAAGGTCCAAAGACGCGAGATGCCACCCCCAGCCTCTTTGCCCTTGAAAGCCGGCGACAGGTAGGTCTTGCAGACCATTACTCATGGTTTACAGGACAATAAGCAGGACACACAAGGACGGGATGGATATACACTCCTCCTTTCAACAGCTTTGCTTGTCTTAGCTTTTAAGGAGTCAAGTGTCAGATGGTCTCGGACAAGTCGCTGTTGTTCGTAATGTTTTCGATGTTTTATCGGTGTCATTGGCCTCGGAGTTTTTTGCTTTGCTATTTTTGAAATATTGTCTTCTCGGATGGATGTCATATACATACATACATACATACATACATATATATATATATATATATATATATATATATATATATTTATTTATTTATTTATATTTATATACATATTCATATATACATATGTGTGTGTATGTATGTGTGTGTATATATACTATATATATATATATATATATATATATATATATATATATCTATATATATATATATATATATATATATATATATATATATATATAAGGTGAACTTGCTCAAAGTGAGGGTTTCCAATTTACCAGCAGCTTTAAAGTTTTAATTTCGACTATCGATGCCCAATAACCTGGGTGAATATCTTCCCTAAATTCTTTCTATAAGGAACCCCCGCTAAAGTTTATGCTGCTGCTTTCTTGTATTGTCAGTATCCACTTTACTCTGGTGTGACTATTACTTGAATGCTATGAAATAGTCTTGCGACATTTGCCACTTGCCACTAAGTGTGAACAATTCTTGAAGAGATGCTTTGAGTTGAATTACATTACCTCTCGATCACTTACTGTCACGAATAGTGTGTTTATTTAGTTTTTTCTTCATATTTTATATTTAACTCTAGTTGGCTGGGTTTTTTTTTCACAGATGTTCTTTCTACTTGCTTCATATGAATATGTGCTCATTACGAATAGTGGTAAACAGTAATTAACATCTAATTAATCAGAATTAATGAATCATGCATTAAAGGATCTACTATATGTACAGGCGCGCACATATAGATGGATTGCGTTTTCAACAAGCTTTTTTGGGGGTAAAGCCAGTAGCTCCTTGTTCATCTCCAACCTGGTTGCGACCCACGACAGTGGGCTGACTACCAGTTAAATATTTCATTGCATAACTCAACAGAGGCGCTCAGCGTTCCTAAATGGCTCCACCTGGCCCTGGGATCGAGTCCTGGCTGGGGGATTCGAGTATCATGAGCGCTAGACCACCTGATATATATATATATATATATATATATATATATATATATATATATATATATATATATATATATTTTCAACCGAACTTTGAATAATTGTTTTTCAATTTTTTCAGTTTTTATGTTTACTTTGTTAGATGTTCTCTGTGTTTTTAGCATTGTATCTCGAAAATGTGTTGAAATAACACGAAAGCGCTCGGTACTCCTTCTTTTCCCCGTGGCCTTGGCTAAATATATTGTCACGCGCTATATAGTGACATATAAGCATGTATATATATATATAATATATATATATATATATATATATATACACACGTATATATACACACTATATACATAAGTATATACATGAATGCTTATACATAAATACATACATACACACATCCCTTATTATATCCATAGGCTGCAATTAAATGTAATAAGAGTCTGAAACACAATGGCAGTGGTATCTATGTACTCCGGCGTTCCCCTGTTCCATTTATGGGTCGGGTGCCCTAGAGAAACAAGAACATTTCATTTTAAAGCAACAGGAGTATTATGTCTCCCGAAGCAAGAGGGTATGATTAAATGATAAAAAAGAAAGAGTTGTATTACAGTCAAAGACCGGTAAATCCAAGTTTTTGTGATTTTTTTTTTATATTTTCCTAGGAAATAATACATATTTCCCTTTGACAATTTTTTTTACTTTCGTTGTTAAATTTATATAAAAAAAATGGTTTCATTTAGAACTTTATTTTTATCTAATTTAATATTTTTCGTGTAGTAATACGTATTTATCTGAATTTTCTTATCATTGAGTCGTTAATTTGTCAATGTTATTAAAAAAAGGGTTTCGTTTAGAACTCTGTTTTTAAATGAATAATTTTTAATTAGTAATACGTATTTCTCTTGGAATATTATCCTTCGGTTGTTAATTGGTCATTGTTGTTAAAAAAAATTTGTTTCGTTTAGAACTTATTTTTATAAACACACTTTAATGTTTTTGTATTACTAATACGTATATCTCTTGGAATATTCTTATTCTTCAGTTGTTAATTTGACAGTATTGTTAAAAAATTGTTTCGGTTAGAAGTAATTTTTATAAACTCACTTTTGTAAATGATGTGGTAGTCGTGACGTTGCTTCTTTTTCATTAGTTATTTTTTTCTTCTTCTTACAAACTAAGGATAAAAACCCAAGAGAACTTCCTGTCTGGATACGCTGAGGATGACGTCA